>NW_006159610.1:1464593-1492536 GCF_000334495.1 Tupaia belangeri chinensis
CCCCCCGCCCCAGGGGGGATGGCCACGCTGCAATCCCTTCTCCTCCATTCTCCTCTCAGAATCTTGGACACGCACGCAATTGTGCCCGGCGTGAGTTTAAGCCACCAGGTCCGGGACTTGAACTGCCGTCGGCTACATGGGAGTTCAGCCACAGCCATTACGCTAACTGCTGGTCCCAAGCACCTTTCAATGGAGCATAGATGTGCCAGAGTCATCTTTCCTCAATTTCTCCATCCTGTCAGGATTTGGGGCACGCTCGCACCTGCCTATTTTTCAAGCTGCCAGTGCTGGGATTTGAGTGGAGGTCGTCTATATGGAATCCAGTCTCTTGTGCATTGCACTTAACCCCTGTACTGTGGGACCAGCAGTAGCTAACATTTTTTGTATGCTTAATATACTCTAGTCTGGGGCCCAGTGTCTGGCATGGTGATTAAGGTGCTAGCGTCCCACATGGCCAACTGCGGTTTGAGTGCAGGACTTGGTGGCTTGAAAATCACACAGGGTGCATGTGTATGCATACACAAAATCCCAGGAGAATAGAGAAGAAGGGATTGTGGTGTGGCCATCCCTTATAGCGGGTGGGTGATTTTTTACTTTCCCTCTCACTGTCTCTCTCTCCAGTGAGCACATGCACCCTACAACCAAAACTTAAAAAAAAAAAAAAAATAGCCAATCTGTGTAAGCCTCTTTATAAATTAGTTCCTTGAGTCCTCCCAAAACTCTGAAGACTAGGTAATACTAATATCCACATTTGGCAGGTGAGGAAACTGGCACATAAAACATTTTTGTGGTTTACCCTAGGTCACACAACTATAATTGTTAGAATGAGATGCACACATAATTCTAGAATGAGATTTACACATAAATCATTGCGATATTTAAATGTAAACTTTTAATCCCTGTGCTGTTTTGCATAGAGGTGATTTTTAAGCTTTCAATGTAGTTGAAAGATGAGCTCAATTTAAACTTAGAACATGCCCGTATTAAGGGAGTGAGAAAAGTGTTGAGACAGCAAGCGATAAGACAGCAAAGGACACCTAAAGAAAGCCAGTGGTAGAAACTAGGCAAGAGCCTTTAGAGAAGAAGAGAGTTATTAACATCTGCAGAGAAGTGAAGGAGAACGAGAGAGAAATGATCAGATATCGAGATTATGTGTCTTTGGGGACCATGACAAGAGCAATTTTGAGTAGGGCATTTAATCATATCTCAATGTGCCATTCATTTTGAAGCTTTGGATTAGTTTACTGAGTGATTATCCTTGGCTATCACTTAAGGCGAGTTCAAGAGCATTGTCTCATCTAGGATAATAGTTCTGAGCATTCTTTAGCAAATAAGAACCTATGCAGCACCCCTTTTACTGCTTTGTCCCATTCCTTCTTTCCTCCAAAATGAATGAACACGTTCACATATAAAACAAAGGAAAAATGTGACGTTTTTGTCTTCCTGGCAATAACAGAATAATACTGGAGATTTTTCTTTTTGTTGCCTAGAAAAAGATTTGTTAAATAGACAGAAGGTGGCAATGGGTGATGTGGTAAATGCATTAGTAGACTCTGTTGAGAATGGGATTTCCTGTGTGTTTTACTATGGTACTCAAAGCATTTCACATACTTGTTGAGTTTTCATAAATAAACTTGGACACATGTAAAGGATAAGGCTGTCAATTTCCCTTTATTTATTTATTTTAATTTGCAATAGAGAAATTGAAACAGAGAAAGGAATTGTATGGAACAGATACAACCCCCAGTTTTCCTTTCGTGTGCCTTCTCTCCTTGGCTACACTCTCCCTGCTAGTCAACACATAATATCACCTTACCCTTTAATCTCCATTTACTTTCCCAGAGACCTCATCTAATTGTAGGGCTCTAATGTAAGTACCATCTTAAACTGGTGACTCCCCCATTTGTATCTCCACTTCACTAAACTTCAGCTTTGTAGGTCTTTCAGCTTACTTGGTTTCCACTTCTTTGTCATGTAGGAACCTCCGATTGTAAATGTCAAAATCGAAACTCCAATATTGTGCACTGTATGTTCAACTACTGCTGTCCCTTAGTTTTCCCCATTTCAATAAACGTCAATACCATCCTACTCGCTACTCAGACCAGAAACATAGGAGCCATCCATTTTTGTACACCTAAAAAAGCAATGTTTTATCACATCCTGTTGACTTTTTGAGATACACTCAGATAACCATTGCTCACCATCTTGAAAACTATTGGGTCATTACTAAAGTCATGACATATTTTTCTGTGTTTTCTATGCAAAAGTGTGTCGTGACTTTTCTGACAACCCAATATTACCCTGGTATAAGTCACTGTCATCTCCTGCCTGGTTTTTGAATTAGGCTCCTAATTGATTCTCCTGCTTCATCTCTTGAACCTCCCCTTTTAGCATAATGATGTAACAAACTTTTTGGCTCTAAACTCTTCAATAGCAATTCATGCAGAGTCAAACCAGAATTCTTAATAGTTTAAAGGCCCCCAATAATCGGCCCTTACCAGTTGAGGCTTAGTGCATTTTCTATATCCCGCTCTGAAGAGCTCTCCCTTGAGGCCACTCTGGTCTTCCAGCATTTCTTGAACCTCCCACACATTCATGCTACTCTTCTTCCACCAGACACTGGTAGAGCTTTTCTAAAATGTCACCTTCCTAGTAAAATATTCCCTTGCTCTCCTGTTGCTATTGTATGCCACCCTCCAATTTGCCCTGCCTTTTCTTTTTTCCCCTATTGCCCTTATTACCCTCTGCACATTTTATCTGTTACCTGGCATATTGTATGTCCTACCCCTAGAATATAAGTTCCATAAGGGAAGGGATTTTTATCTGTCTCTCACTGTTGTTTCCCTACCACTTAAAATGGCTTTGATGTGTAATCGGCCCTCATTATGTGTTGAATGAAGTTTCAGAGCCTAAAACAGAGATGTCCAGTCAAGATGCATAAGTATACGTTTGTCTGTGACTAACATGTTCCTCCCGATCTCTGTAGTAGAGTCCCGAGATAATAATTCTCCACCTCTGAACAAATGTGCCTCTGAGTGCCCAGATCTTTAGCTTTGTGAGTAAGCATAGCCTTAATTAGAGTCAGACAAGAGGAGCACGTATTACCATCTCCAACTCGGTAGAGTCCCATTGGCCCAGAAGGACTTCGAAATGCTATCCCATCAAGGCAAACCAATCTAGAGACCTTCGCAGTTTCTGTTAGCCTCAGCTGCATTAGCTGAAGATAAATCTATGCAGAGTTCACTAAAGGGAACAGACAATTGCATTAAGCTATGTAATGATGAACACTAATGGCCTGTGACAAAATGGATCTCAGTAGGCTGAGCTGCCATGCAAGGTGGGGATTTCCCCCCTTTTTTGATAGTGTAATGAAAATGAGAAAAAAATAAAACCACTTCCAAAGTTGCAAAGAAACAACTTGCAGGCCAGTTCAAGATCATTTTTATGGTATCTCTTTGTCGTTTTTTTTTTTTTTTGAAACACACATCTCTCTTCTGAAAAATGTACATACATCGTGGTATAGTGGTGGGGAATCTCTGGTGTATTAAATAAGAATGTAATGCCCTTTATTCCTAGTAACAAACTGGAGTGGTTTGTTTTTATTTGTGTGTGTATGTGCGTGTGTGCCTATGTCATAAGCATTGTCATGAAATTGTCAAATTAAGCTTTTTAGTTGCTTGTAATTTTTACTTACAGACACACCGTTATCACAGTGGTACTGGCTTATTTCATTTCCTATGCATTCCACCCCCCCACCCCCCTCACCCTGTTCTTCATTTAAATGAGAAGCTTGTTTAATTGTGTCTCCTTCTCCCCACTTGACTTTCACACAGTTAGCTAGGTAGACTTGGATTAATCAGTTAACTTTTTTTTTTATTGTACATGATCATAGTGAGGATCAAACATATATATTTAAATGAGCTTCACAGACTACTGTAAATATTTAAGTTAAGGATGCTAATGTGGATATTATACAAGTTGAATCTGTAAGACTCCTTTTCATTTTAGCCCTGAATTATTCTCCCCAAAGTAATCTTTCTAATAGAATCTATGAATTTAATTGGGATAAATATGTATTTACATACATAGGTGAAACCTGGAGTTTCTAAGAGTTGAGCATGAAATATTGAATAATCTGAAGTGACCTAGGATTTTTTTAATCTGTTCAGGATGCCAGTATGACCTACACATTCTATATTTTCTGTGTTTGCTTCTCAGACATTCAGAACACATTTTACTGTGCAGCAGAATTATTTGACGACACATTTCCTTCCTGCCCTCTGAGTCTCCCTGGATGATCTACAAAAATATAGCATCTCCATTTGTGACTCTATAAAGCACGAGTATTATTCTTATCTATAAATACAGTTTTATTACCTTCTTCCAAAGTAATTTCTGATAATTCAGCTAGAACCCTCATTTTTGTCCGACATTTTTCGAGCTAGATTCCCAAGTAAGAGAGCTGCCTCCAATTTTAGCCTAAGAACAAAGGGTTACAAGGCCCATTTCAAGACTCTGGTATTGCTGCCTAATCTACTAAATTTATAAATTCTAGGAATCCATTTAGTTTTCAAAAACATTTTTGTTCTTATTTTCGGTACCAGTTTGTTTCCATCAGCCTTCACATATGCATGACTTTTTATAGCTCCGTATAAAGTAGAGTGCTCTGTCTGCCATATTGATTTAATGGTATGTTTCAATAAATTTCCCCTGTTACAGTGCTTGCTCCACACCAGGCGGCCAAGGGGGAAACAGACGGATGTGCCGGTTAACTAATTTTAAAAGAGAAAAAATTCCATTTTCTTTATCCTTTAATGTCATAGCTGTCCTGCCAATGACCTGATACCGAGATGTATTAGGTTCCCCTGACATATGTTTCAGGAAGTAGTGACCTGACCTTTTAAAAATTTTATTAACATTTATAAATTTGTTTTAGTGTATTATGTTGGAAGCAATGATTTTTCTCCAGAATGGATTGGGGTGACTGGTGTGCAGATTGATAGCCATGTCGTATATTAAGCTGGTGAACATTTTCTAGAGCGTACAGAGACGCTTTCTCTGCCACACCCCCCCCACCAAGTTAAGGCGTACACTAATGGGAATGGAGACATTTTAATTTTTCTTTACAGCATTTTACAAAAATGGACCGTTCCTGTCAGCCTTTACGTCACTGGTTAGGTTTTGATTATTGCTTTATAAAACATTGAGACAAGAATTCATCTGTTCATTCAGACACCTTTCCTTGGTGCCTGATGTATTCCAGACGCAGTGCTGGCCACTGGGGATGTAAGAGCAATAGCCACAGCCCCTGCTCCCGAGTGCAGTACGGTACAAACTGATGGATTAAGAACCCGTACTGTATAGTCAAGATCCCAATCAAAAAGAAATTGTTTTTCTTCCCTCAACTCTGTGTTCAAAGACCAGTTATGTGCTTTTCTTCTTCTTTTTTTTCTTTCTTAACCATTCTATCTTAGCCCTTTTAAGAAACAACTGATATCATTTATATATACTTTGCCATAAATTAATAAAGGAAATCTTCATGAGCGCAGTCATTGGAACTTAGATATACCCCATTTTATTCCTTAGCAATTCTCATCTTTCTCCCTATACCCTAAGAAACCAGGAAGTGTGTGGTTTTTGAAAAAGGACCCCTCTCCCATGGTGGAAACATGAGAACTAGAAGAGCTGGCAGGCTGCCTTCCTAACCTGCTTACCACAATAGCAGTCATGAACGGTGATGAGGAGCGACACCGCCATCCATCATCTGCCTTTTTCCAAATGCTTCTGAAACTTAAATTAAGCCTCCCAACTCCTCAGTGAGTATAGATTGCTGTTTCGCCTTACAGTAAATATTTGTTTATTTTATGGACAGAGAAATTGAGGCATTGAGAACACAAGTGGAGAGATAAATAAGTTATGGACACTGCTGGGAAACATCAGCTAATGTTTATTGAGCCGGCCGGCGTGGAATATAATACTTCCGTAAGCCCTGTGCAGTCTATTTTGTTTCCACTTTTCCTCCATTATGTTTGAGGAAAGTATTCCTTGGAAGTTGTTGACTTGAATTTACTCTTTTTGTCTCCATGGAAAGTCACTGTTTATTGTTGTACATTTTTACCTTTACATTCAGATGTTCTTAATGCATTTTACTTTTAACCTTTGCCCAGTAAGACCTGGTAATAAGAATATTAATCATGTTTACAGGTTCAGCCACTCTGTTTTTCAAAAATTATGAAAACTACCACATTTCAAATACTATGCTAGAGGCCACAGATAGAAAGGTGAATTAAGAACTGGGTTCTTGTTCCCAAGAAGCGCTGTTCTAATACATGATTTTTAGTATTCTCCTCCTCCCCCCCATAAGATTCTTTTTGTTTGTTTTTAAAACAAATAACTTTATTATAGAGCTTTTCAGAGCCTTTAATAAACAAAGTGTATTGTGAATGTCTGTTGGCATATGCTGCATTTTCCATGTTTATGTGAATGATAAACATTATTCTAGAGTATGAGAGGGACTTTACAAAGTTCATGGAGGGGCCACCAGGTAATGTGGTGGTTAAAGTGTTGGACTCCCACATGACTGACCACAGTGAGTATAGATTGCTGTTTCGCCTTACAGTAAATATTTGTTTATTTTATGGACAGAGAAATTGAGGCATTGAGAACACAAGTGGAGAGATAAATAAGTTATGGACACTGCTGGGAAACATCAGCTAATGTTTATTGAGCCGGCCGGCGTGGAATATAATACTTCCGTAAGCCCTGTGCAGTCTATTTTGTTTCCACTTTTCCTCCATTATGTTTGAGGAAAGTATTCCTTGGAAGTTGTTGACTTGAATTTACTCTTTTTGTCTCCATGGAAAGTCACTGTTTATTGTTGTACATTTTTACCTTTACATTCAGATGTTCTTAATGCATTTTACTTTTAACCTTTGCCCAGTAAGACCTGGTAATAAGAATATTAATCATGTTTACAGGTTCAGCCACTCTGTTTTTCAAAAATTATGAAAACTACCACATTTCAAATACTATGCTAGAGGCCACAGATAGAAAGGTGAATTAAGAACTGGGTTCTTGTTCCCAAGAAGCGCTGTTCTAATACATGATTTTTAGTATTCTCCTCCTCCCCCCCATAAGATTCTTTTTGTTTGTTTTTAAAACAAATAACTTTATTATAGAGCTTTTCAGAGCCTTTAATAAACAAAGTGTATTGTGAATGTCTGTTGGCATATGCTGCATTTTCCATGTTTATGTGAATGATAAACATTATTCTAGAGTATGAGAGGGACTTTACAAAGTTCATGGAGGGGCCACCAGGTAATGTGGTGGTTAAAGTGTTGGACTCCCACATGACTGACCACTGAGTCCCAGATCTGATAGCTTGAAAATCACGCAGGCACATATGCATGTGCGCCTAAACCCTAAGAAGAGTCTGGAGGAGAAGAGAGTGGTGTGGCCATCTCCTTTGGGGTAATTTCTCACTTTCTCTCTCTCTCTCTCTAGCAAATGCACACTTCCTAGGGTAAAAGCCTTAAAAAATCAAGTTAATAGAAAAATAGAATTAAAGTACAAGTTTATGTTGATGCAAAAAAATTGGAATCCATGCATAGTTTTTCATAATTTGTGTTTTTATGAACTTTTTTAAGACTCCTATGTAACTTGGGATTGGTATTGTTCAGAGCACAATTTAAGGAACCAATGAGATGGCCATTTTTCACCATGCAGTTTCTAGACAGCACTAGAAATGATCATGGGCAAACAACCCAACTTTCTCAGAACAGCTGTTGAGAATTTAATCTAGTTACTCTCTACAGCTGTTTTCCCCAAAGTGGAGTAGCAGCTGATGAAAGAGAAACAGATTGCCTCCATACCGCTCACTTTTATGCTTAATCTATGTAAGGAGTTTTTGTGTTGTCGTTGATGATGTTTTTGCTTGAGACCCTTGGAAGATTAGTAATCATCTAGTCCAGGGGTCCCCAACAAAGGTTTGCACCAGGGACCAGTTTGGGGAAGATAGTTTTCTAGTGACAGGGATAAGGGACAGGGGATGGTTTTGAGATGATTCAAGCATGTTATATTTATTATATTGCTATTATTATTACATTATAATATATAATGAAATATTTATGCAACTCACTGTAATGCAGTATTTGCAGCTGCTCCCCAGTGCCAGCATCACTGCCTCAGCTCCACGTCAGATTATCAGGCATTATATTCTCATAAGAATTGCACAGCGTAGATCCCTCGCATAAGCAGGTCATAATAGGGTTTGTGCTCCTATTAGAATCTGATGCTGTCACTGATCTGACAGGAGGCAGAGCTCAGGAGATAATGTGGGCAATGAGGAGGAGCTGTAAATACAGATGAAGCTTTGCTCAGTCACCTGCTACTCACCCTGTGCTGTGCAGCTTGGTTCTGGGTTCCCAGCTGGAGACCCCTGATCTAATCTATCCCCTGTAGTCAACTCAAGAGGAAGTTGAGGTTAGTAGAGAGGGTCTTTGTGACTTACCTGTGATAATAGCAGTAAGTAGAAGCAGAGTATTTAAAAAAAAAAAGTCTTCTGGGTCTTCCATTATACCGTATTTTGTCTCAGATGATACCTGATAAGTTTTCTACTCCAAATGCTTGGAACGCCAACAACTAATGCATTCAATACAAACTCTTACATAAATAGCCTTTTCAATCTGACAGACTGAAAATAACCTATACAATCAAATGCTTTTTGTTATTTTCCCACAAAACCTACCTGAATTATTCAGCTGGTCTTTTTCTTTCTTTGCAGTTTTCTCATTTGCTACCTATTCCTGGTTATTTTTACCTTAATAGTCATATTGTGTTTTAGGCATGGATGCGCTTCACTCCACAGAAAAAGATAAAGTAACTGTTCAAATCTGATGCACTACAGAAGCCTCGTGTAGATTATATTCTGTGTGGCTTTTTTTTTTCTCTCCAAATGTCAAGGAAAGTGCAATAAATAAAGACAGGGAAATAAAAACCATTAAATGTGTGAATGGAAAATCAGTTATAAGAAGGTATTGTTTTCCTCATAACTGTGTTCCAGAAAACTATGCGAGTCCAATAAAAATGTATACACATGCTCTGTTTTATAATGTATTTATTTTAATAGCCAGGGGGCATGTACAGTTGCCAGAGAGAGAGAGAGAAAGAGAAAGAGAAAGAAGGGGAGAGCAGGGCACGACTACAGAGAAGGGGTAAAGGAGGGAAATCGAGCTATCTCTAGTAACTGCAGAGTCTAAGAAGAGGAGTAACAGGATGTTTCTGCCAGTGGGTAAGAAGAAGCAGTTTCTCTGGTAAGGATTAGGAAGCTTTGTTTTACCCCCCAGGTTTTTGCTATAGCATGTGCACACTTGCTAGAGAGAGACCAAGAGGGGAGAGTGAGAAATTACCTACACCTCTGGGGGAATGGCCATGCCTCAATCCTTTCTCCTCCATCTCCTCTCAGGGCATCTGGCATGATTTTCAAGCTGTTGAGTTTGGGACAAGCTGTTGTGGTTGGTCATGTGTCAGGCCAGTGCCTTAACCACCATGCTACCTGCTGACCCAGGAAGGTGGTTTTGTTTTTTGTTTTGTTTTGGTTTATAGTTTTTTTGGCAGAGGACAAGTGCACTTGCCAATAGGAGACAGACAGAGGCAAGTTGAGAAATCACCCCTGGGGCCGGGGGAGCTGACCGTGCTGCAATTTCTTCTCCTCCATTCTCTTCCTGGGATTTTGGGCACACACACACATGTGCCTGGTGTGATTTCCAAGCCATCAGGTCCAGGATTTGAACCACAGTCAACCACGACGAGTCCAGCACCTTAACCTCTACACTACCTACTGGCCCCAGGAAGCTTGTATTTAAGATGAAAGGTGATGAAATTTTAGCAGATTTTCTGGAGGTTAGTTATTTCAACTTTTGGTGGTACCAATTCATGACTGGTTTTAGTGACAAACATTAAATTGTAAATAACTGGTTAGAATTTAATTTCTTCTATGAAATTTTTAAATAATTATTTTATTTAACTTTATTTATTTCAATTTGACCAGAGAGGGACAGAGTGAGAGAGAGACAGGGAAGTGAGAAAGCAAGCCGCCAGGTTTGGGACTCGAACCATCGTCAGCCATTGGGAGTCCAGCACCCTTAATCACCATGCCACCTGCTGGCCCTCCTTTGTGAACTTTAAGTGTTTAGTTCAAAGATTGATATTGCTAAGGTGAATGATACTCTCCATAGCTGTACTAACTTATC
Organism: Tupaia belangeri chinensis; assembly: GCF_000334495.1. Classification (NCBI taxonomy): domain Eukaryota; kingdom Metazoa; phylum Chordata; class Mammalia; order Scandentia; family Tupaiidae; genus Tupaia; species Tupaia belangeri. Next base: position 1,474,844 of record NW_006159610.1, read on the forward strand.
TCAGGTTTTAGGGTCTGTATCTTGTAAAAAATTCTAGCTCTATAGAAGGAAGAAACATTTAACAGACAAAAGAATGTAAAGTTTTCTGATGAAAAAAAGATGCCATTTTTGGTTTATTTAAAAAAATTCTAGCTTTTCAGCTCTGTGACTTTGGTCAAGTTCTTTAATCTTCTGACCTTTTTTTTTTTTCTCCTTCCCTCCTGTGCAGGAGGGCATCACTAACAGGCAGTGTTGTTCTAAGTGTCAATCAAATGACATACGTGCAAGGTCCTGGTGTTTCTTAGCTGCCCAATGTCTTGTTTTAGTTTAATTCCATTTGTGACTGTGTGCTCTTGGCCTGTTGCTAACAAGCAGGCACAGAAACAGAGCAGCATGGCCTGGCCAGAGGGCATTTGCTGAGCTGCCTACGTTGAAGGGCAGCCTGCAGACTACTGTGCCCTGTGTCAAGGGCACGAGCCTCCAGAATGTCCTCCTTAGGTCCCTTAATTCTTTTTCTTCTTCCTTGCTGTATCATATGTTATCACTGGAAACACTTTGGAACGTTTGTTTGTAGCTATGTCTATATATTTGTGGGCAGTATTTGGTAATCCCAACAGGTGGACTGCACTGATGGGGAACATTCTTATACATTCCTCTCTTATTTACTATGCTAATATATTGTCTATGTACCAAGCAGTGAAAACAAAATAAAGTCCTTGGTCTCATGGAGTGTACACTCTGATGGGAAACACAGACAAAGAATAAATGTCAGGTGCCTGCAGTTTGTTGAATACTATGAAGAAAAATAAAGCGGGGTGAAGAGGATGCTTTTAACTAGGGTGCTTATTTATGACTTGTATTCAAGCAAAGATTTGAATGAAATTAGGGACCAGACCATGAGATAGCTGGGCAAGAGGCAGTCTAGGCAGAGGACAAAAGCCCTGAGACCAACATGCCTGAAGTCAAGTGAGCAAGGAAGGGAAAGTGTCAAAAATAGCATCAGAGATGTTAGGAGCAAGATTGTTTAACCTCTTTGAGATGTTCGTGAGGACTTTGTATTTTATACTGAACGAGGTAGAAGGCTATTGGAGGGATTTTATGAGAGAAATGTCATAACCTGATTTCATTTGTTTAAAGGATTTCTTTGGCTGCCATGTAATGAATATGTTGTAGGGCAGCAAAACCAGTACACAAAGTAGAAAGCAGTTGCAGTAATGGATAGTAACCGCTGACGACTTGAACTCAGCTGGTAACAGTGGAGGTGAGAAGTCGTCACGTTCTGGGTGTATCATGAAGGTTTGCCAAGGGGTCGAATGTGGACGTAAGAAATAAAGAAGTCGAGCCTATCTCAAAGATTTTTCTCCCAAGGAAATAGGAAGGATGGGTACATTTAGTATTTGGTCATCGGAAAAGTCATGCAGCATTTTGCATAGAAAAACATAGAAAAATACCTCATGACTTTTCCAAGGATGCAGTAGTCCCCCGTTACCCACAGGGGATATGTACTAAGACCCCCAGTGGATGCCCGTAGCCATGGATAGTACCAAACCCCATATACACTGTGTTTTCTTCTTGTGCGTGCATAGCTATGATAATGTTTAATGTATAAATTAGACACGGTAAGAGATTAGCAACAATAGCTAGTAATGAAATAGAACAGTTATAACAATACACTATAATAAAAGTATGTGGATGTGGTCTTTCTCTCCCACTCCCTCTCTCTCAGGATGGTATTGAGCTGTACTCACCTGTTTTCAGACCATGGCTGTCTATGGAGATTGAAATTGTAGAAGCAAAGTTGTGGCTGGGGGTGGCGAGGCACTGCACTTTCCAGAGAGGGTGAAGACTAGGGGAAGATCTAGTTGAGTAGGAAAACCATGAACTTAGTTTGGGAGCTACTAAATTTGGGATGCCTGTTAGATATCCAAGTGTATATGTAGACTCAAACTAGACAAAAACTGTCCAATAGAACTTTCTGCCAGGATAGAAATTTTTTTTTATATCTTCACTCTCTAATATAACTACTAGCCATATATGGCTATCGGTTACTTAAAATGTAGCTAGTGCAACCAAGGTGCTTATTTCTTATTTTATTACATTTTAATTAATTTAGATGAAAAATTGTAAGTTTATTGATAGAGAAGACTAGCCCCCTCAACAGTGTCTTATGCTACAGTCCTTCCCCTCTAGCTTTTGCCAGTCAGTCAGGATCATGAAGATGCGTGTGTGGGCCCAGCATGCACAGGCCAACCTGGAACCAGACCTGATGCTCTAGATGGCCTCCAGCATTGCAGAGCATTGCATTACCGCTTTACCACCTCAGCTGGGCCTAAATTAGAATTTAAATAGACACATCCAGTTGGTGGTAATGGTGTTGCTCAGAATGGAAGACTATAGATATAAATTTTTTTTTTGAGAGAGACTTTTGCTATAGGGCACGTGTGTTCAACAGAGAGACAGAAAGTGAGAAATCACCCCCGAGGGGGAATGGCCACGCTGCAATCCCTTCTTCTCCATTCTCCTCTTGGGATCTTGGGCATGCACCACATGCACCCAGCGTGAGTTTAAGCCACTGGGTCTGGGACTCGAACCGCGATCGACTACATGGGAGTCTAGCGACATACCCATTATGCTAACTGCTGGTCCCTATAGATGTAAATTTAAAATAAATTTTATTTTAGTTTTGTGCCATTGAGCATGTGCCCTCATAGGAGGTAGACAGAAAGGGAAAGTGAGAAATCAGCCATCCTCCAACTCCCAGGATTGACCATGCCACAATCCCTCCTCCAAAATGCTCTTCTTGAGATTTTAGGCATGCATGCACATGCACGCAGCATGATTTTCAAGCTGTTGAGTCCAGACTCCAACTGTGGTTGACCATGTGGGAGTCTAGCGCCTTAACCACCATGCTGTTAGCCCCTGCAGATGTAAATTTAAAAGCCATCAGTATTCTCATACTTGGTAAAACCACAAGACTAGATACGTCCCTTTGGGAGAAAACATGCGTAAAAAAAGAAAAGAATTCCAAGCACCAAGACCTCCAATGCAGAGATTAGAAAGATGTAATGCTATCAGCAAAGGATATTAAAAAAGGAGTAGATGGAAAGAGGAAAATGCCTCAAGAAAGTGCTTTCTGAGAAACCAAGTAAAGAAAGTTAAGTTTTAAAGAGAGTGATCAACTTTGTAAATGTGCTGTGTGTCCCTCATCTTCATTGTTTAGTAAATAACTTAGAATTTAGCCTTTTTAAAGAAATATTTATTTAGTTAGTTAGTTCCATTGTTGTTGTTGTTGTTGTTGTTATTGTATTTGACCAGAGAGAGGGAAAGTGAGAAAGCAAGCTGCTAGGTCTGGGACTTGAACCATGGACAGCCAGTTGGGAGTCCAGCACCTTAACCACATGCCACCTGCCAACCCCTAAGTATGTGCTCACCCAAGTTCCTAGCCAAAAAAATCTACTTTATAATGTTTTGTTTTATTCACTTGTTTGATTATGGCTTTTTCACTGGAGACAGAGAGAGGAGAGAGGAGAAAGTGAGCAATTCCCCAAAGGGGATGGCCACAGCGCAATCCTTTCTCCTCTATTCTCTTTTCAGGATTATTGGCACTTATGCACATGCTCCATGGCATGTTTTTAAAACAAAGAGTGTTGAATAATATACAGCTTACTCAATTACCCTTTAAAACTCATTTTCAGGAAATGCGCTCCTTAGTTAATGTCAATGCTCCGACATCTTAAAGTTGCCACCTGCTGCAAATCCTAAACTCTGTCATTACCTTTTACTACCTTCAGTCCTCACCACCATTTCACCCTCCCTAGTTCTCGTAGGACCTTTTTAGAGGAGTAGGCCATGCAGACAGCATGAGCACCCTTTACCTCTCCAGCTGAGGAAAAAGCACCAGACATCTGGCTGGCCTGCCTTTTCCTTTCTGTCTTACATTGCTTTCCTGGTATTAATTTTTAAATGAAGAGTCCTTCAAATGGGAATTCCAAAACTGGAAGCTGGAAGCTGTCACCATCAGCCTGTGTCATCTCTCAGGGTCAAATGAAGTTACTGTGTATGGCTAAGAAGTTGATTTTACCCCAAATCCCTGATACCTAGACCTGATTTATTTTTGTTCTCCCATATCCCCTTTTAATTCTTTTTCTGGATTTCGAATGTTAACAGTGAACTCTGTGTCTCTTGCATCTTTTGTGTACATTTTCCCCCTTGTTCTTTTCTCCCTCTAGTCCTCTTCCTTGGAAAGGTCTATTCCTTCTTCCTGTGTATATACTAGTTCAGATTCTTACTTGGTCTAACCACATACATTGTTGCTTTGTCTTGCAATATCCTAATATACCCCATTTGGAATTTCTCCCCTGTGTTCAGACTTCTAACTGCATTCTACACACCTGGCTCAACCTTAGCTTCCATTCAGTGATCAGTATACTATATCCGTGATCATATACTGTTTCCGTGTTTGGTATACTATTTCCGTGATCCCTATACTGTTTCCATGTTCGGTATACTGTTTCCGTGATCCCTATACTGTTTCCGTGATGGTGTACTGTTTCCATGATCCCTATACTGTTTCCGTGTTCTGTATACTGTTTTCGTGATCCCTATACTGTTTCAGTGATGGTGTACTGTTTCCGTGATCCCTCTACTGTTTCTGTGATCCCTCTACTGTTTCCGTGATGGTATACTGTTTCCGTGATCCCTATACTGTTTCCGTGATGGTGTACTGTTTCCGTGATCCATATACTGTTTCCGTGTTCCGTAACTGTTTCCGTGATCCCGTGTACTGCTTCCGTGATTGGTGTACTGCTTCCGTGATCGGTGTACTGTTTCCATGATCTCTGAATTATTACATTAGCTTGGAGAGAAATATTGGAAACAATAGACATGCTTTTTTTCCCTTGCCATCTTTTTAATGTTGATTATTGTTCTTATGGGAATTCTCATAAGAATGGTTTTAAATAATTATTATGATACTTTATATGAATATTCATTTTCCTTGTTCTTTATATTTATGTTGTACCATGTCATAACACTAAATGAATATTACAGTTGACCCAGAAAATTTATTACCCTTCCTTTTGTTAAAAACACTCAGTCATGTGCCTGTTGTTGGGCCAGCACTGTGTGAGGAGCAGATGATAAAGGAGGATGGGGCCCCACCGGTAAGACTCACAGTGACTTTCAGGAGTGACATCCAGGGGAGACAAGGAATTGGTGTCACTCTCCAGCTCTCCAGAATGTAAATCTGCCAGGGAAAAAATGCATGGCTATAACTTGCCTTGAGTGATTAAAAGTCACATGAAGGATGGAGCAAGAAAATCCCACCGGATTGGTGGCTAGAAAATCTTTTATAGTCAAAAGCTATACCAAAAGCAATTGCTTGAAACCCTAGAAACCAGAGATGGAAATGAGAGTGGATTATATGTAATACAAAAGACAAATGCACACACATTCCTTGCCTGATGGGCTTTTAACATAAGACAAGCCGATTAAGACGAAATGCACAGCAATTAAGGCACATTCTAGAGAGGTCAGAGTTGTTGAATTCTTCATGAATTCATATACTTAGTTTGTTTTTAATTCCCCTCCCAGCATAATTATATTATTTTTAAGGTATGAATTTTTGTACTCCAGTTACATGAAAATGATAGATTACCAAATGAGCTTTTTTGTTTAACCTCATGATTCACTCATTGCTGTTTATGGGCCATACTGCTGCTAATGTTTGCTGCCTCCCTTTATTGCTGCCATATTACAATGAATGTTTTTTTTTGCATTTTTATGAAGAGCCTATTAGCAGCGTAGGCTTGATTTAAAGAACTTCTCCAGCTTATGAATACAGTTCATCTCTGTGAATGAATTTAGCACTTTAATGCTATTTATTTACTCCACACCATAAAGTGTAATATAATAAATAATGGGTCCCTTGGGCCTATGGTAAAACTCAGTGATCATCCTCTCAGCAGGAAGATGAACACAACTTGAGTGGAGAAATAATGATCAAAATTCTCCACGCTCTCTGGGATGCCATTTATATACCTGAATCTAATAAAGGCAGAATTACAATGCTTAACATTATGCTTAATACTGGCATCTGAATGTAATGAGACTCAGAGAGGGAAACACTCAATCATATCAGCAACGCCTTAGAAGATTATAACAACTATGCATTGGTAATTCAAATAAGAAAATGTTTTTAAAAGTATATAACACTTAACTTCTTGTGCTAAACAAGTGGTAGATTAACATTTGCTAACTTTTTCATAAATGGAAAACCCTTGGTCATTTTTATTTATTTGTGTTTTTTTTTTCCTGTAGGACATGTGCTCCCATCAGAGAGAGATGGCGAGAGGGAAAGTGCAAAGTCATTCTCCCAGGGGGGATTGCCACATTGCAATCCCTTTTTATCCAGTCTCCTTTCAGGATTTTGGGCATGCATGTACATGTGCCTGGTGTGATTTTTAAATCCTCAGGGACCAAGACTTGAACCATGTAACTGGCCATATGGAATCCAGCACCTTAACTTCTATGCCACCTGCTGACTTGATCTGCCCCCCGCCTTTTTTTTTGGGTGGGGGGTAGTGGTATTGCTTCAAAAAATCCTTCATTATCAATTGCATTTGGACTTTTCAGAATGCTCCTGTCAGCTATCCATAAGTGAAATGTCTAAAAAGTAGACATTCAGTATGGTTATTGGTCAATAGAGCATTCTCTTTCATGTCCAAGTATAGAATCAGTTTATGAGTGTTCAGAACTTTGTATCCATGAGTCTTTACCTGATTATATTTCATGGTTATTAGGGTTATTTTTTCATTATCTTTGCATTTATTTGGTACTTTTTCCCTCACTAGATGTTTGTTTCTTGAAATAAAAGGTAACGAATTAACATACCCATCAGAGCCTGACTAGTAACCTAAATGATGAGCGACTTAAGCATGAATGGCTGCATGTGCCGACTGGGGACCTATATTGTAGTAATCTGAGGGTCCAGCCCTTTCTCAGATCCAGCTCATCATTGTCATCTAGGATATAGCCCTGTTGGTTGCCATATCTAAATTTAAAAAAAAAAACAAACAGAAATGTCAGACATCAAGGCCAGCAAGTGGCATGGTAGTCAAGGTGCTGAACTCCTACATGGCCGACTATAGTTTGAGTCTTGGATATGACAGTTTGAGAATCATGCCAGGCATGTGTGGGTGATGCCCAAAATCCCAGGAGGAGAATGGGGGAGAAGGGATTGCAGTGTGTTTATCTTCCCAGGGAGTTATTTCTCACTTTCCCTGCTACTGTCTCTGTCTTTCGCTCTCCAATGAGCACACACGCTCTATGGCAAAAGCTTAAAAAAAAGAGTAATAAAACAGGTTAGATGTCTTTCATTTTCATGTGCAATTCCAATATATTCAATTGTCAAATAATTTTTTCAAGTTAAATATATGGTACTATATCAGATATGTTACCATTCCTGTGTTGGTTCATAGGTTGCCAGTTTAATAGTTCTGCTTTAAATGAGTTCATGACAATGTCTACACAGTCAAGGATCCTATCAAACTGTTAGTTCAAGGTATCCGCTACTGCTGAGTTCTCTTTTTCTGTGCCAGCACAAATGTGTCAGAGGGAGAAAGTATCCTTCATTGAGTCCTGTCATGCCCCGATCCCCCGTTGCTTGCTCTCCATTCCCTCAGTCTATGGAGGGCCCATGTGCACACCCTGCATGTTTTCAGATTAAACTGGAGGGTCTGAACGTGTGGTTGCCATGTGACTTCTAGCACTACAGTTGAGTACACCAGGAAATGTACCATCTAGACTGTTTCCTGTGTTCTCTTAATATCTTTCAAAGTATAGATTAAAGTTAGCTGTTAAAGTTGAAACATACACACACACACACACACACTGTTCAGTTTCTTTTATATAGTATTTTTATCTTCACTCTAAACATTAATAGTATAGTTAAGATTAAATTTAATTAATAGTTCTGAAAGGCCGCCGGCCGCCTGGCTCGGCGCGCTTTCTGTCCAGAGGATACGCGACCCCCAATCAACCACAAGAGTGGGTTCTTCATGCAAAATGCAAGAGGTTTTATTTTTCCAGCCGGCTGGGGTCCAAGCACACACCTGACTCGGCAGGCCCGAGTGAGGACCCCGTTTCTAGGGTTATAGGTCTTTTTATAAGCAGGAGAAGGTATGTGGAAGTTTAACGGGTAACTTTCCAAAACTTATTTCTAGGGGGGAAGAGTAAGCAGAAGTTTAACGGGTAACTTTATTTTAGAGGGGCAGAGCGGCAGCTCTTGCGACACAGGTGCATGGGTTATCTTTCTAGTTCCTTGTCCACATTCCGTTTGTTCAGTTCCTGGAGGTTTGCATAATTAAGTCTGTCAAAACTCGGGGCAGTTTATCACAAGGGCGGGCCGGCAATAGTACAGAAGCAAAAAGGCAAAGGTTAAATTTTATCTTTACAGAGCAGAAAGGCACAGTTTAAATTTACTCTTACAGTTCAATTTTATTTCAACGTGCACATATATATGGAAAGATATAAATGGTGGAAAGGTCTGCTGAGGTCTGCCTTATGGTAACAGAGTCATAGACAAGCAATTAGGTAGTCGTTTTTGTTAGTAGTAAATGATAGGTAAAGTCAACACCAAAATATATATATTAAAGGTATTTTATTCAAAAGCATTTGCTGAAAGCATAATTTTATTATTTATTATATGATATTCAGTAGAATTCATACTGAGCATTCTTTACAAACCAGTGTTGTTCTCTAAATAAAATGTATTTAGTATTAACTAGAAGAGTATGCATATGTGTATTTCATGATATATCAGCTTGTGGAAGCTTTTTGTCTTTACTCTTCGGCTTAAGGATATATTAAGTAGAAATCACCTTAGAAAACTATAGAAACCAGGTAGTATATTATGGAAACAATATCGGCTCTATATTCCTTGTATCAGGGAAGAGTTGACTTTATTCTGGAAGATTCTGAGTTCTGATTTGCTAATTGTCTGCTTCTAGTGTAGACAAATCATTCTGTTTTGTAGACTGTTCGATTAAGAGCAGACAACATTCCTTATGGCTTTGCCAAGATGAATTAACGCCAGAGTTCATCTCCAGATAACAGGGTAGGGGCAGAAAACAGTATAAAGGTAGCTGGGAGTTTAGTAGTTGTTCTTTTGTTGGGCAGTTTCAATTACTAGGTTGAGATGAAATTTGACTTGTTATAATTTTTACTTCTAATTTCTTCAGCCTCTAAATTCCCATTGCACTTTCTGGATCTCTTCTGGTAACTGTTAGTTTCTGCCTTGTGTGTTATTTATGCCAGTCCTTGAACAAAGAATGTACCATCTCTCTTTGGCAAAGCTCCCTACTCTGTGAGCTTGAAGCTTTGCATGGAAACATGAACCAGCCAGATCAGTCGATGCAACTCAGTCAAACAGGTAGTCACAAAATTAGGAATAAGAGAGAGTTACTCATTCATCTTGTGTTCCAGAAGTAGATGCCGTTCCTGAAGTGGATGCTCTGTGTCTCTTTCCTTTTTCGACAGTATACTTGACGAGAGCAGGATTCTTGACTGATCACTTTTATATCTTCTACTTCACTTAGGAAAGGATATCACATTTAGTATGTGCTTAACTCTTATTTATTAAACAAGTAAAAGATCATGTATGGCTATTTTGGAGGGCAACATGGAGAAAGTCTATAATCACTTTATGACAGCCATTAACTATTTTAATCACATTAGCCTAATACCAGGCTCAGTAGCACTAGGTTCTAAATAGTTCAATGTGCCTTTTTTATTCTCGAGGTGGTCATTGTCCCTTTTCATGTGTAGGCACTAGCACTGAACACAATATGTGTGAGATAAAACTGATAAATACAAAGTGGAGAGAAAGGTACTGTATTTTCTGTGATTTATTAATATCCCACAAGGCAATTTATTAAGTACTAACATCTTTCCCCCAAGAAAGTCTTATGTTTCTCTCTTTTATTTGGTAAATAAATGAACCAACAAGCTATCTGTGTGATATCCAAGGGTGTGTATACCCTGGGCCTATTTATTTTCCTTTTTTCCTGGTCATTTTTATTAGTAAAAAGACTATGATTAAGGGGCCAGTAGGTGGCATGGTGAGTAAGGGTGCTGGATTCCCACATGCCCGAGCTGTTGGTTTGAGTCCTGGACCTGGCGGCTTGCTTTCTCGCTTTCTCTCTCTTCCTCTCTTCCTCTCTGGTCAAATTAAAATACATAAATAAATAAAGGTTAAATAAAGCAATTCTTTTTTAAAAAAAAGAATATGATTCAGTCCTCCTAGTTGCTATAAAAGGTTCTTATAAGAAATCTTTGAAAGAATCATTTAAAATTACTATTTGGGAATAAAAAAGTGCAATGCACTGTACGTGTGTGTGTGCATGCGTGCATGCGTGTGTGCATGTATGTGTGTGTATGAGAGAGAGGAGTAGAAAGGGATGACTGCAAGGCTCTGGAGTTCTTGCCTTCTTTATTTTGACAGTCATTCTCATTTATGTTGATAATATCTCTCTTCTCCTTGTATGATATTATTGTTTTATTTTAACTCCCTATTTCCTATGTGTGAGTAAAACTATTTTGATAATTCTGAGTATCTTCTCATTTTAAAGTTTGAGAAAAAGGAATTAGAAGATTTTCATCAGCCTCTTTGTTACAGTGAAGATCTATTACAGATGACAAACCCCGTTTCTTTGCCATTGCACAAGCCTCCTACCACATTCCTGGGTTGGAGTGCCTCATCCAGGTGATTTACTGTGCTTGATTTGTTCCATGATTTCACCTTTAGACGTTTCCATCTTTGTCAAGGCCACATTGATCTCACCAAAAGAGATATATGTAGCATTTTTCATGTGTCACATAAATTGCATATAGTTTAAAAAATATGCTATTACTATATATCATAGTTAATAACTTGTATAAATAGTATATGTCATATAATATGTATATTTCTAAGCCTTCAATTTGGAATTGCAGGCTTGTGTTTTAAGATTTGTTGTTCTCTGTTTTGTTTTGTTTTTGATTGCCAGAGGGCACGTGTGCTTGACAGAGAGACAGAGAGACAGAGATGGGGAAGAGGGAGAAAGCACCTCTGAGTGGGATGTGATCAGGCCACAGTCCCGTTTGGCATGCTTTCAGGCTCCCGGGGCCAGGATTCACACGAGAGATCTGGCTCCCGTCCACTAGGCTATGGGGTTGGCCCTGCTCTGGTTTTTTACTTTGGTTATTACTTCTTCATAAATTTCAGTTTCCTTAATTCTTTAGTTTAATTTAGCAAATATTTTTAAATGTTCATTATGTGCTAAACACCTTAATACTTACAAAAATAAGTGATAGCTTATTTCTACCTTCTCTTACCCCAAGGCCATCCAAAATAGCAATCCATCTTAAGTCCTCCGCGTTCTGCTAAATCCGTCTTAAATCTTAAATCCTTCCCTTTCTGCTTCAGTCCTTCTCTTTCTGTATCAGAAGGACCCAGCAGCTTGGAAAACCATGCTGGTTGTATATGCGTATGTACCCAAAATCCTGAAAGAGAAGAGATTGAAGTGTGACCAGGCCCCATGAGGGGAATTTCCTCACTTTCCATCTCTCTCCCTCTCCTTTTCTCTCTTCAGTGAGCACACATGCCCTCTAGAAAATTAAATAAATAAATAATATAATATAATATCATAGGGAGAGAAAGAGCGAGACTAACCTAAAAGATCTACCTCAGTGATATTGTTGTGTGCTATAAACACAAATAGCTTTCTTTGTTCAGATTTAATCCCATGTATAAATGAATTTGTTGGACCGTTTTGCAGCACCCTAGATTGACTGCTTTATTCCACAAACTGACTGACTCCAGTTCTAAAACATGGGGAAATCTTTGTTAACTAATTGAAACGCTCATTTGGATAAGAACTTAAACAAGGTTCAGTAATTCTCAATTTCCCACTTTGCTTGCAAAACACAGTGTAAGTATGGAATTACCCTCTTCACAGTTTATTACACTGTGTGTTCACTCACAGGGAAATAATTTAATGTAATTTACTCCCAACTGTTCTCCCTCATGCTGACCCCTTTATTAACGTAACTAATTTCTCAAGGTTATATTTATTTTTCTTGGAGGTCACCCATTTGGTCCCACACCTGGTCTCATTCTCTTTTTTCCCCTTTAAATCCACATTGTGTCACCATGTGTCACAATGCTCACTCATACTTTTCTCTTCCTGCCTGACTGATCTTATATTTTTGACACTGAAATACTTGATATTTTTCTGATTATTTTCTATTTACGTTCAAACCAATGTCATAACTTCACTTCTGTTGGAATACTTAAGGCTCCTTGCAGATTAGTAACTTCAGCCCTTATCATGAAGTGTTCTCTTCCATGCTCCCAATCTTGGAAAGGAGGACACATCTTCACCCTTTGTCCCCAGAAGTCCGGTGCTTCTCTCTCATAAGTTCTGGGCATGAACTATCGTGCTGAAAGTGAAAGAACCTTTTTAAACATTTTAGGAAATTTGATTTTCAGAATGTTACATAATCTTTTTAATATGTTTGCCACCTTGGTTCCAAATCATGCTTTTTTTATTGACTTTGTCAAAGAGTTTTCATTAGGACCAGCAGTTAGCGTAATGGCTATGTCGCTGGACTCCCATGTAGTCAACTGTGGTTCGAGTCCCAGACCTCGTGGCTTAAACTTATGCTGGGTGTGTGTGCGTACGTGCCCAAGATCCCAAGAGGAGAATGATGGAGAAGGGACTGTGGCATGGCCATCTCTCACTTTCTATCTCTCTGTCTCTGTCTTTCTGATGAGTGCATAGCAAAAACTTCTCCAAAAAAAAGGTTTTCATGAAATCCTTAAGTTCTCCCTCTTGTAAGGATTGTGATCTATTACCATCTTCGTCCTGCTCTCATGCTGTTAGTGCTCTAGAGATCTCTAAGATTTGTTCTCTCTGTGCATGTCTACTACAGGGGCCTGAGAATAGACCATGGCCTACTGTTCTAGGTGCTTCCAGGGAAGCTGCTCTGTCACACCCCAGAGCTGGCTCTGGAGAGTGTTTTTTTTTTTCTTTTTTGAGAGGTTTTTGCTACAGGGCGCGTGCGCTTGCCAGACAGACAGAGAGAGACATAGAGACAGAAAGGGAGAAATCACCCCCCAGGGGGGAAGGTCACGCCACAATCCCTTCTCCTCCATTCTCCTCTCGGGATCTTGGGCACGCATGCACACGCGCCCGGCGTGAGTTTTAAGCCACCGGGTCCGGGACGTGAACCGTGGTCGACTGCATGGGAGTCCAGCGACATAGCCATTACGCCAACTGCTGATTCCCTGGAGAGTGTTTTGATCTTCACTTGAATCCCGTCTTCTCCTCATTGCATGATATTGTCATTGTGTTAACTATGACACTTTATAACCTGTTCATAGTGCCAGTTATTATTTAAGAAAGGCCTTTTTTTTCTCCTAGATTTTGCCCTTTTACACTGAACAGGATTCTGTACAATGTTAAAGCTAAAAGATTACTCAAAGATGGCCGCTGATGGTAGTACATGCACTACAGCACTAGTTTGCTGATTTGTCTATGATCTGAGGATGGGAATAAGTAGAGATATTTTAGACTGATTACAAATTATACTGTTCATACCATATCAGTGTTAAATAGTGGGGTTGATTTTGTTTTTGTTTTTCTGTTTGTTTTCTAAATTAGGTGACACTCCTTCATGCTTTTCATTGATTTTATTTGATGATTTTATGTATTGCCCCCCTTCCAAAGAATGACCTTTTTTCCTCAGCATAATCCCTGTGAATCAGAAGCTAAAAATTTTTGTTGTGCAGCTGGAAGACAAATGGATGTTCCTGCTGCATTCTAGACAAGAGAGTGATTGATAGCTTTGATACTAAATTCTGAACTGAAATGGATTTTGTCTCAATTTGAGAGAAAATAGTGATAACACGGTTCCTCTCTGCCAACCAACTCATACATATGGGTCTTTTATGGGGGGGGGGATTCTTTAATTTTTCTACTCTAGATTGAAAAAGAATTTTTATTTTTTCCCCTAAAGCTAATTTAACAATATGGTCAACATCTAGAAATATCTAAAATAAAGAATATAGAACACTCTATTGAAATAGGCGTGCAGCAGTTTTATACGTGTTGGGCCTAATGCATTCTTCACCTAACATAAATCCCCAGAAAAGCTATGGGAAGGAAAATATTCCCCTGACAGGACAGGATGTAAAATGGATATAAACCAATTACTTTTTGCAGTTCTTAGAGCAGTCTGAGGAATAGTGACCCTCCTGACTTCATTTTCAAGCAAGAACTCTCAACCTCCATCTTGCAAGAAAAATAATAGAACTGGATTCCTAGCGAGAAGCAAATCAAGGTTTTCAAAGAATGATTTGCTAGGACCTATGGAGCAAATCACCTTTCAAACATGCCAAAGGTAGTTATTTAAATATATTTAAGCCCCTAATCACAGAGGTCTTTGATGAACTTTCCCCACCTTAACTACATCAAAGGAAGTAAAGAGAGTAGAGAAAACCATTAGAAAATCATTATAATAAACACTAGCATTGATCCACTTCTCTCTTCTTTGGAACCTCCCCTTTCCTTGTTTTAGGCTATTTAGGTGGGCTTTCTATAGGGAAGCAATCAGGCCATTAAAAAAGAAGTCTAAGTGATTAAAACAACAACATTTTCTTTCTTTAAGATTTCAAGGAAGCGGTCAGTACTGAGAATACCCCAATTTTTGGCTGTGACTTTCAAGTTGAACCTTTTTGATGGTAAATAGCCTCCTGCTTATGCCTGTGTGTTTTGGCTTAAAAAAAAAATCAATCTCTGAGAAAATGGGCTTCCATCTTCTTTTCAGCCCTGTCTCCTTTGATGATTGATGTTAATTCAGTAAGCTGCTGACCCAAGAAAAAAGAATTGTTTGTGCTGTTGTTTTGAATAAATAAACTTACAAAGAATCAATGGCTGTAGCTTAGAGAAATTAGATAGTGGGGAGCATAAAGTCTCCTTCCTGTCGTGTTTCTCATGTAAATCAAGCAAGTAAAGGGCATTCCAGCACCGGGTATCTTTTTGAATGATGGAAACTTGCTTCAAGGGGAATTTTTTTTTTTTAATTTAGAAATAAATGTTCCCTCTGTATCTATAGTGAAAATGGTCTATATTTAGGACAAAATAGGTACTTACTCACATAGTAATTGCAATGGCATCAACAGAGCAAGTTTCCTCATTCACTGGGCCTCAGCATACATTTGGTATGGTTAGTGTGTGGATCTCAGCCTTCTTCCTTCAGTTGAGAGAAACATTCCGACAGACTTTAGAGTACTTTTCCATTGTCTTCAAATTGAAAGGCAGGTGATTGCCAGACCAAAATAGTTAACCCAGGTGATTTTTCTGAGTTCCACCTGGCTTTTCCTTAGCAGATCATGCATGAACAGTTTTGTTTTTCTGTGTCACAGTTTCCTTTACGTAAGCCATACCACAAAATGTTACGATCATGAAGGGCAGGTGACATCACCTGTAATGACTGTTCTTCAGATGAAAGTGATTAAGTGGGTTCCCGGCCGGGAGACTTAGTGCTTGCTGTAGGCTGTCCAGCTTAAAAAGAAAAAGACAGCCTTGGTTTTTGTTACCTATTTTATTATTATTATTTTAATTATTTAATTTTATTTATCTTTTTTAAAAAATTTGATAGAGGCACTCACCAGAGAGAGATGAGAAAGAGAGAAAGAGAAATCCACCCACCAAGGACTCGAACTGCAGTCGGCCATGTGGTAGTCCAACACCTTATCCACCATGGCACCTATCGGCCCCACTACCTTTTATTTGGATCCCACTTATTGAGAAATGTCTAATAAAGACTGTTCGCTTCTTCATTCACTTAGCCCATAGTTCTGGCCAAACCAGCATGTGTTTATATTAATAATACATGCACAGTTGGAATTTTACATGAGCCACATTCGTTACGATTTTATAAATTGTAAACAGTTTAAACATCAAGAAATAACACAAAGGCTAAGTAAGTTATGGTATTTTCAGAGAGTGTTATATTTTATAACCATTAAGTCAGTTTCCTTTTCTGTAAGATGGAGAAAATTGTACCTTCTCATAAAGCTGAGGTGAAGACTAAATATATTCTCATACATGAAGCGCTCAGAAGAGTGAGTGGCCTGTAAGCATCATATATAGCTGGTTGCTATTATTCTTATTAGTGGTATATTAATATTAATGTCCATGAAAATTTTTCATTAGCAAAGAAATGTGTGTGTTTCAAATGAACATGAGATTATAGATACAACATGATCCCAACTGTATAAAATATTACTAAGAGATGATAAATACTAAACACACCATTTCTGGTTATTATTTTCTGCTTCCTATTTTTCTATATTTTTTTTTATTTTATCCAGTGGACATGTGTCTTATGATTTGGGTAAAATGTGATTTTAAAAAGAGTCAATGGTTCTCCTATCATATTCAAGAAAGCGAAGTGATATGATAACATCTAAGTATGCTCAGGTAAATTCAGATAAAAATGAAAAGACTGAATGCCTACTGTTTTGTGAGGTTATTTTCTCTTCTGAAGGGTGAGTTAAACAGAGACACAGGGAGTTGGAAATAGATGTGAAGCACTGGTGTCATGTTGTTTATTGGCTGAGTTTAATGGGAGCTCACAGAACTCTTAGTAGGCTCACAAAGCCCATAGCAGCGTCATAGGTACTTCCGTTCTCTTAGAGCTCGCAGTGCGTGGAGCTGGGCTAAGCCTAAGCTAGGCCATCAGGGCTCACCAGCCTGAAGCGAGGTTGAGCAGAGCAGGGCTAGCTAGCTGGGCATAGCAGCACAGGGCAGCACAGTGCAGGGCAGGGCTTCACAGGGCAGTGCTATGCAGTGCAGAACAGAGCAGCTCTGAGCAGCACAGTGCAGGGCTAGCTGGCCAGGTGGTCCTTTTCTTCTTAAAGGGGCTGCATACAGTAGTAGCTCATTGCCAAAACTGAACTGTTGCACATGCACCTAAGTGCTACATTCAGTGTCTTAAAACAGCAAAGTCGTAATTACATAACATTTGGGCAAGCACAGTACAACTAATAACACAAGTTGTTTACCCTGTGACCTTCAAACATAAGGTAGTAAGTTGGTGAGGGAGCCAGACTAAGCCATCCTGACTTCATCTGCAATACACCTATCCAGTTACGTGAATTTAGATTTATAGCATAATTTATTGGGTTGCCAGAAAAATCATGATGCATTTTTACATATGTCGACGGAAAAAATAACCAACTGTAAAATTAATAATTAATAATTAATGCGGTTTATTTCCAAGCCAACTGTGAGTGACCTAGGCCGGAGAAGAGGCATACATGCCTTTTCTCGGGGGTGATCATGTACAGAGGTTCCTTTTATTTGTCTTTGAGATTGACAGACAACATTTAGTGAAAAGATTTTTCATTGGTCTGGCCCAAAAAGGTGGGACATGTAGAAGGGGGGGCGGGGGAGGGGGCTCGTAGGTTATTGGTAGGTTCCACAATTCTTAGGTTGGTGATTGGAAGGGAAGATCTGTGTCTTAGTTAAAGAAAGGCTTAATCTACATCTCAGGGAAAAGGGAAGTTCTGTGTCTTGGGAAAAGATAAGCACAAGAATATACTGTAATAGGTTGAAATATACATCTCAAAGATACTATGCCAGGGACAGGAGGTAGGAAGAATCCTG
>NW_006159610.1:1499707-1504599 GCF_000334495.1 Tupaia belangeri chinensis
TTAAGTGGGTGCCCGGCCGGGAGACTTAGTGCTTGCTGTAGGCTGTCCAGCTTAAAAAGAAAAAGACAGCCTTGGTTTTTGTTACCTATTTTATTATTATTATTTTAATTATTTAATTTTATTTATCTTTTTTAAAAAATTTGATAGAGGCACTCACCAGAGAGAGATGAGAAAGAGAGAAAGAGAAATCCACCCACCAAGGACTCGAACTGCAGTCGGCCATGTGGTAGTCCAACACCTTATCCACCATGGCACCTATCGGCCCCACTACCTTTTATTTGGATCCCACTTATTGAGAAATGTCTAATAAAGACTGTTCGCTTCTTCATTCACTTAGCCCATAGTTCTGGCCAAACCAGCATGTGTTTATATTAATAATACATGCACAGTTGGAATTTTACATGAGCCACATTCGTTACGATTTTATAAATTGTAAACAGTTTAAACATCAAGAAATAACACAAAGGCTAAGTAAGTTATGGTATTTTCAGAGAGTGTTATATTTTATAACCATTAAGTCAGTTTCCTTTTCTGTAAGATGGAGAAAATTGTACCTTCTCATAAAGCTGAGGTGAAGACTAAATATATTCTCATACATGAAGCGCTCAGAAGAGTGAGTGGCCTGTAAGCATCATATATAGCTGGTTGCTATTATTCTTATTAGTGGTATATTAATATTAATGTCCATGAAAATTTTTCATTAGCAAAGAAATGTGTGTGTTTCAAATGAACATGAGATTATAGATACAACATGATCCCAACTGTATAAAATATTACTAAGAGATGATAAATACTAAACACACCATTTCTGGTTATTATTTTCTGCTTCCTATTTTTCTATATTTTTTTTTATTTTATCCAGTGGACATGTGTCTTATGATTTGGGTAAAATGTGATTTTAAAAAGAGTCAATGGTTCTCCTATCATATTCAAGAAAGCGAAGTGATATGATAACATCTAAGTATGCTCAGGTAAATTCAGATAAAAATGAAAAGACTGAATGCCTACTGTTTTGTGAGGTTATTTTCTCTTCTGAAGGGTGAGTTAAACAGAGACACAGGGAGTTGGAAATAGATGTGAAGCACTGGTGTCATGTTGTTTATTGGCTGAGTTTAATGGGAGCTCACAGAACTCTTAGTAGGCTCACAAAGCCCATAGCAGCGTCATAGGTACTTCCGTTCTCTTAGAGCTCGCAGTGCGTGGAGCTGGGCTAAGCCTAAGCTAGGCCATCAGGGCTCACCAGCCTGAAGCGAGGTTGAGCAGAGCAGGGCTAGCTAGCTGGGCATAGCAGCACAGGGCAGCACAGTGCAGGGCAGGGCTTCACAGGGCAGTGCTATGCAGTGCAGAACAGAGCAGCTCTGAGCAGCACAGTGCAGGGCTAGCTGGCCAGGTGGTCCTTTTCTTCTTAAAGGGGCTGCATACAGTAGTAGCTCATTGCCAAAACCGAACTGTTGCACATGCACCTAAGTGCTACATTCAGTGTCTTAAAACAGCAAAGTCGTAATTACATAACATTTGGGCAAGCACAGTACAACTAATAACACAAGTTGTTTACCCTGTGACCTTCAAACATAAGGTAGTAAGTTGGTGAGGGAGCCAGACTAAGCCATCCTGACTTCATCTGCAATACACCTATCCAGTTACGTGAATTTAGATTTATAGCATAATTTATTGGGTTGCCAGAAAAATCATGATGCATTTTTACATATGTCGACGGAAAAAATAACCAACTGTAAAATTAATAATTAATAATTAATGCGGTTTATTTCCAAGCCAACTGTGAGTGACCTAGGCCGGAGAAGAGGCATACATGCCTTTTCTCGGGGGTGATCATGTACAGAGGTTCCTTTTATTTGTCTTTGAGATTGACAGACAACATTTAGTGAAAAGATTTTTCATTGGTCTGGCCCAAAAAGGTGGGACATGTAGAAGGGGGGGCGGGGGAGGGGGCTCGTAGGTTATTGGTAGGTTCCACAATTCTTAGGTTGGTGATTGGAAGGGAAGATCTGTGTCTTAGTTAAAGAAAGGCTTAATCTACATCTCAGGGAAAAGGGAAGTTCTGTGTCTTGGGAAAAGATAAGCACAAGAATATACTGTAATAGGTTGAAATATACATCTCAAAGATACTATGCCAGGAACAGGGTGTAGGAAGAATCCTCTTAATAGAAAATAAATGGTCTGTTAATGTTTGTGGACATGACTTCCCCAGTCCCCTTTTGAAAAGATTTTAGAAAAATAGGAAAAGTAGTCAGACTTCTGTCCACACATAGAAAAGCATAGAAAAAAATACTTAATGACTTTTTCAACAACCCAGTAGTTCTATTTCGTTTCAATACCTTACTCTACGGGTTACCTGATAGTTGGTCTCAGGTGAACCTCTTAAACCAGTCTCACCTATAAAATGGGAATAAGGTAATTTGTTCTCTGTGTCTTATAATGTGGCTGTAAAGATTGAATGAGAAAATATATGTAAAAGATATAAGTATTATATCTTATATAATACTTATTATATTTTAGATATAAGTATTACCTTAAAAATACAAAATATTTTAAGCCTTTTTGGTTTTAGAATTTAAAATGTTATGAAATTTCAATTAGGAATAATATTAACAAGATTTTCACCAACAGTTTTTAACAATATGAAGTACTAGTCACCAATTGAGAAAATAGATTTACCCAAAACTATAAGCCTACACTATATTCCTCATAGAGTCCTGATTGATAGCTCACAATTGGGCTTAGTTTGTAAGGAATAGATGTTCTTAGGTCAAAACCAATACTCTTGATCTAAAAGGGGAATCATGATAGTGTGCACAACTCAAGCATCAAACACTTGGTTGTCTCCCAGCCCAGCCCTTTCTCTCTTCTGATATTCAGATTTTCCCTGCAGTAAAGTAAATTACTTAGAATCTGCATGAGCCTGTCTACTTAGGATTCCTTTTGTTGTGTGAATAGTGAAATGGCCCATAATATCCCTTGACCAACAGGATTAGCATTCCTCTTTAGGTTATAGTTTTAGCTTGAAATTGGGAAAATATTACCTTTGGCTTAGCATGACCCAAGTTCATCTTCAGGCTTCACTTATTTATAAACTAAAGGATTCATGTGATGGTCAAAGAAATGGCATATATGAAAGTGGCTTTTGGAAACGGTTAGAGAAATTGAATATAGCCTTAAAACATCTCCCTAAAAATAGCTATTCATTACTGTGATTTTTAACATCAGTTGGCAAATCCTCTGATACTCCTTCCTCTAGGAGTCCCAATTCCCCTTCCCTAGTGTGTGAGCCGGATGACTGTGGGGTTTAGAATAGGCTGCTCCAAATATGGCATCTTGGCTTTTGAGAAAATGGCAGAAGCAGCAAGATCACTCTCTGATGTTCCTCGGTCCTACTCCTCAGAAGCAGATCATAAAGTCTAGGAAGAATTTTCTGACCTTCCCATGAAGTGGATTGTAGGACCCTCATGTGAGAGGTGTCTATCCTGTATCTGGAGAAAATGAACATCCTGTCTCCAGAGTCACAGTGACACAGACACGACTCCACAGACTGGTCTTGTTAAGCACTATCATGGTTTATTATTATTAGATTATATGACCTTTGTCCAATCATAGTTATCTACCACTTTCCATTTCTTCATCAAATGGAACATAAAAATACACAGTTTCTCTGTTACTTTGGTTCATTTCCAAAGCCTCCTGTGTCTCATAAAGCTTACAATAAATAAATGTAATACTTTCTTCTTGTAAGTCTATTTCTTGTATGGGGGCAGCAGCCACAAATCTAGCGTGGATGAGAAAAGATTTTTTTTTTCTCCCCTAAAACATAGTGACTCACCTCTAACAACTAGGAAGTGTAGAAAGAGAAAAGGAGTTAATTTTATAATGGAGAAACATGACAGACAGACCCTTGCATATGCCCGAGGGTTATATCACCAGTAACAAGACACACATTGAAATCGTGTGTCCCTGATGTGAAGATGAGAAGGGCACGTCACCTCTGTGGTGTTCTGTTCCAAAAATCCATAACCACAGTCTAATTCTGGGGAAACATCAGAGAAACAAAATAATTGACAAGTAGTTTTTTAAAGTTTCTGAATCATGAATGACAAAGGCCTGTGGGACTATTATAGATTGAAGGAGCCTAAGGAGACATGAAAACTAAATTCATTGTGGCAGCAACGATTGGACCCTGGAACAGAAAGAAAATGTTCTTTGAAAAACTGTGCAGACATCAGAAAAAAGTCTATAGTTTAGTTAGTAACATCCATTTTACCTTTGATAGTCTAGTCGTACCTTGGTTAAATGAAGGGAAGTGGGTGTGGCATGTGAATGTGTACCCAGGATCCCCGGAGAATGGAGGAGAAGGGATTGCGGTGTAGTCATCCACCCTGGGGGTGGTTTCTCACTTTCCCTCTCACTGTCTCTGTCTCTCTCTGTCTCTCAAGTGAGCGCACGTGATAAGGCAAAAAACCTCTTAAAAAAAGGCAGTGGGGGAGAAGGGTATTCAGGAGCTCTGTACTGTTTTGCAGCTTTTCAAAAAGTGTACAATTATTTTAAAGTATCATATTTTTTAAAAAGAAATCTGCACGAAAGTATCATACAAATACTTAACACATTTTTCCTAAAGAAAAGATATGCTGGGTACCATATTCATTTATAGCATACAGAAAATCTATATAATCTGGATCATTAGAAAGCTGGGTAAGCTAATAAAATTTTGCTACCCTGTGAAATTCTGACTTAATTTCCTTTGCTATACCAGCGCAATTATTCCATTATATATTTTCACTGGGCTTTTTTCTTCTGGCAGATCTGCTATTATATTTTGTCATTATTCTGATACTCTTTAAAATATGTAGATAAAACACATACTTCTCCATTTACTGTAGGGA
>NW_006159610.1:1504830-1532019 GCF_000334495.1 Tupaia belangeri chinensis
TGTTATATCAGTATAATTGAGGTGGGAACTTATAAAAAATGTATAAGTTTGATAAATGATAACATAGAAGTCAAATAAGTCTTTTTAGTGTGATAAAGATAATGCTGTTAGAATAGCTAACGGTTACTGAATGGTATAAATCTAGCACCGTTTTCATCAATTTACATATATTAATTTATTTAATCTCACAACTAACACAACCTATGAAGTAGGTCGGCACGGTTGTTATTCTCACTTTATCCGTGAGATCGAGACAAGCAGTACTGCCTACATTCTTTCATGTGCAAGCTGACTGTCTTACCGGTTTCTGAGTATGCCCACACGAAGATCGTACCATGACATTTACTGAGGTAAGAACTCAGGGAACCCTGTGTGCCATGAAGGACAAGGGCTCACTTGGAGCAATTTCATAACCACCTTTCTGATGCACGTATTATGATTTCATTGCCTTCTACTGGCGTACCAGATGTAAAAAGTGGTTAAGATCGGACCCTTTCACGAGG
Organism: Tupaia belangeri chinensis; assembly: GCF_000334495.1. NCBI lineage: Eukaryota > Metazoa > Chordata > Mammalia > Scandentia > Tupaiidae > Tupaia > Tupaia belangeri. Next base: position 1,505,334 of record NW_006159610.1, read on the forward strand.
GTCGTCCGGCAAGGCTCCCAGTCAAAATGACTCAAAAGCAGCACCTGCTGGGTCCAAGAACATCTTGTTATTTTCTCAAGGACCAGTGTGTGCTTTGGTTCAGAGGAAAGGAAAGGCGTTGGTTCAGAGGTAGCAAAGGGATATAAGGGTCTTCCCTCTTGTGCTGTCCACCAGGAAATGCTTTTCTGATCTTGCAGACTTTTGTCATTCTGTGAAAGGGGGGAAAATGTGAAGGCCCTTGTCAAGACCTCCTTTCCCAGCTGATTTCTGAGCACCGTGGCTCTTTTCAGTGTCCTCTCTTCTTTTGCTCTAGTCTTTGTTCGCGGGGCCTTGCTTCTCCTTCCCCGCGTGTTTTTATTGCATGGCTCATTCCAGCTGACACATTTTGTTAGTGTTATCCGACAGATTAGAAGGGGTAAAATCACTGTGAGTGTTGTTTCTCATTCTTCCAGGTCAACAGGCTTACTTTCAAAGATAGCATTCCCTGATTGCTCTGCTTGGAGCATAATTGATCGGTATCAAGTTTGCAGTTTATTCTACATCTAGCTTGTTAATTGAACTCTCAGTGTACTGATTTCATATGCAGTGTTGGTTCATATCTTGGGGCTCAGTACCTAACTTATATATTAAACTGTCAAGGTGTTGGCAATAGAAGGATGAATAGTTTATAATTCAATCGTCTGAGCCATTATGATGAATATCTGCAGCTTTTGATTCCAATGAAAATATGTTGTAATGATACATCTTTCACTGATCATGAAGTATCGTTTAAGATTAGAATTTGTGAAAATAATTTCCAGTGAAATCTTCATGTAAAAAACCTCGCCACTAGATAGCTTTCTGGTCCTGGCATAGCACATTGTTTCTCTTCCTTAATTTTGGGCCACTCATAAGAGATGTTAGTCATTTCTGAACCAAGAAAAGCAACTTTGCCATTCTGTTAAAATAGTTGTTACTTGCATAACATACTTTTTAACATTTGGGGAAAAAATAAGATAATACATATGAACATCAAAATATAAAAATATGGTATCATTTTCCCTATATACCTAAATATCCAAAATATAGAGCTAGAAAATAAAATACCTTGGGACCAGCAGTTAGCGTAATGGCTATGTCTCTGGACTCCCACATAGCGACCATCCCGTCTGGGGGGTGATTTCTCGCTTTCTGTCTCTATGTCTCTCTCTGTCTGTCTGGCGAGTGCACGCGCCCTAGAGCGAAAAAAACCTCTCCCCCCCAAAAAAAGAGGAAAGAAAATACCTAGAAAATAGAAATGTTTTAAAACCTTACACTCACCCTCACTATTTTAAAAGTTTACTTTTTGCAACCAAAATAGCATGTACTCTTTATTCAGTTAGTTGAGACACTTCAATTTTAACAAACCCTTACTAGCAGATACTACTTAGCACATGTATGAAAAACTTGAATGAAACTGTGTATAAGCTCAGAAATAAATGTCTCTGGATGTCATACCATTACTGTTCACAAATGAAAGTCAAAGTACTCAGGGCTGGCAGATGGTATGGTGGTTAAGGGCCCCGGACTCGCCCATGGCCGCGAGTCCTGGACCTGGTGACTTGCTTTTTGTCTCTCTTGCTCTCTCTCTCTCTGTCCCTCTCTGGTCAAAGTTTAATTAATTAATTAATTAGTTAGTTTAATGAAATAATTCTTTTAAAAGAGTTAAAGTACTCATCCTTCATGATTTTTTTAAAAGTTCTTTAAAATGTCATAAAATGTTATTCCTTGAGTTTTCATGCATTCTTGTAACTTTGTAAAAGATCTAAAAATGATGCTTTAACTATGTACTATGTATGAAATTGATATGTTTCCAAAGATAATTATAATATAAAATTACCATATTTTTATCTGATTTTCAATGATTGGTAGTTTAAAAAATACTAAATTGCCTTGACATTTTAGTAATTTTATTTAATCAAAGAAAAGCCTTTTCTCTGCTGTGTGATAATTTGTGGGTTCTTGGTCAAAGAAACTGGAAGAAAAAAATTAGAACAGACCACATAAAAGAAAATGGGGGCTGAACTGGGCACACAAGTACATGTAATGCTCTGTGAGGCTGACTGACATAGTAAGGTTACAGGTTCACATCCGGAAAGCTACCTGAGAATGTTGGACGTGCCCGTGCCTGTGATCCAGGACTAGCTGAAGCTGGGGTGGATTGTGGCTTCAAGACCCTTGTGGAGTTGCTGTCTTTCCCTTTCTCGCTTTCTCTCTTGTCTCTCTTACTCATAGAAGAAATAAAATGTGCTTAAAAAGAAAAAGAAAATGAAGGGACTTTGATTTCTGACAAGGCTGAGAGCTAGAAAATCTGGGAAATTTCCCAGCATAAAGCAATTAGAAATGTTGGCTAAAATGTAATAAACTTCCTTTTAAATATATTCCAGATCTCATTAGAGAGTAAAAAGTCGCCTGGGGATAAAAATAAAGAGAAAACTGAAAACCAGAGCAGTTAAGCTAACACTGATACTGCAGCTGCCTTGGGCCATTTGCCAGTCTCAGTAACTGGGAGGTTTGAGTTTTAACTGCTGTGTGGCTGTCGGAAACAGGGCCTTGGGCTTGTATGACAAGAGATGTAGAAATGGAAACCTCCATATAAAGCACAGAATTTTTTAAGTGTTAAGATAAAGAGTAGAACAGATACAAGTCCACTCATCAGCAAAGGGCCATAAGAAGGAAATTTTAGTCTTGCCACAAGCAAACAGTTCTTTTCTGTGGGAATATACCTTCAGTATAGATCATAGTTCTCTGGTGGATAAAATCTCTAAAATGTGAGTTCACATATCTGAATTACAGAAATATACAAGGAATATGTAACCATGTGCTGGAGTCAACAGAAACTATAAGCGATTTACTTAGTTCCCAGTAACTACAAATGGAATTACTGATTGCAGAATAAAAAACAAGCACATTTCAAATACTTAAAAAAAAAAACAGAAATTTGGATAAAAGCATGATTAGAACTTGTCAAAAAAGACTGTACAAACTTGCAAAAGAACCAAATGGAGAAGGCAGCAGGTGGCATGGTGGTTGAGGCATTAGATTCCCACATGGCCAACCATGGTTTGAGTCCCAGACCTGGTGGCTTGCTTTATCACTTTCTGCTTTTCTTCCTCTCTCTCTCTCTGGTCAAACTAATAATAATATTAATAATAATTAATGAAATTAATAATTCTTTTTAAAAAAAGAACCAAATGGACTTCTAGGAATGAAAATGTTCATCTTTGCATTAAAAATTTAGTCGATGAGTCAAACAGTAGATTAGACACACTCAAGGGGTATTTGACAAACTCTGAGATAAATCTGAAGAAAGTACCTAAAATGCAATATAAAGACAAAAGATATAGAAAATATTAAAGAGAAATGAAAATATATACAATGCTATGGTGGTTTTTAGAAATACCATAGATTTTTTTGACACTACTCTCGTCCTGAGATGGAGTCTGTGCCTTTTTTTTTTTTTTTAATTGCTGGAGGGCACACACTCCGAAAAAGAAGGAGAAAGTATTCTATAATGCGGCATGATTATGCTACAATCCCTTCTCCTCTCGTTCTCCATCTTGTGGAGGTTCTGGGCATGCACACGTGCATACTGCATGTTTCTCAAACTGGAATCAGTTATGTGAGATCCAGCTTCCTTAACCACTAGGCCATGAGGCTAGCCCAGAGTCCTTTCCTTTAAAACAAGGCAGCCATAGATATAAATCATATTAAGTAATTTCTTTTTTTGGAGAAGTTTTTGCTATAGGGCGTGTGCGCTCAGCAGCAAGACAGAGAGACAGAAAGCGAGAAATCACCCCCCCAGCGGGGATGGCCGCACCACAATCCCTTCTCCTCCATTCTCCTCTCAGGATCTTGGGCACACACACACACATGCCCGGTGTGAGTTTAAGTCACCGGGTCCAGGACTCAAACCGCGGTCGACTACATGGGAGTCCAGCGACATAGCCATTACACTAAGTGCTGGTCCCATCATATTAGGTAATTTCTGAGGCAAGGTTGTAAAAGGCTATATAGCTTCTGTTTTATTTGCTGGAATAATTGCTTGGAGCCCTGAGTTGGTTCAGAAAGAAATGTAACAGCCCCTGAGACCCGATTATTTTGAGGAATCACAAACCCTGTGGAGAGTCCAGCCCCAACCATTCGAGCCACCATCAGTTGTGTATCCCCAGTGGAGGTTCCAAAAATCATGAGGTAGACATAGCTCCTCTGTGCTATCCCATGTCAGAATTCCTAACCCACAGAATAGTGGTTGGTTTTTCATCACTAAGTTTCGGACTAGTTTTTTACACACTCTTAGGTAAGGGAACAGATAGGATAAGATGTTCTAATATACATCTATTAGGTTGTTGGGAAAGTCAGGGTGTATTTTTCTATGCAAAAATGTGATATGACCTTCCTGACAACCTAATAAAAGAAGTTCTAAAAGAAGACAATATAAAGACTAGAGAAGAGGCGATATTTAAAGAGGTAGAAAAATGAGAGATCTCTAGAATTGGTAAAGGACTTGAATCCTTGAATCTAAGAAGTATAAGGAATCCCAAGCAGGAAAAACAGAAGGAATATGTACCTTAATGTATCAAAAAATTATAGAAAAATAAAATAAAACATTAGACAACCAGACCAGCCAGTGGCATGATGGTCAAGGTGGCTGGGTTCCACATGACTGACAGTGTGCTTTGAGTCCCAGACCCAGTAGCTTGAGAAACATGCCAGGTGCATGTTTCTGTGCATGCCCAGAATCTTGAGGGAAGAAATGGAGGAGAAAAGATTGCAGCAATGGGAGTTGCTTTCTTACTTTCTCTCTCACTCTGGTAAGCATATGAGCCAAAAAAAAAAAAGATAAAGCAGCCTCTTAAACAGAAAGAAAGCAGGGGCCGCAGGTGGCGTGGTGGTTAAAGGTGCTGGATTCCCACATAGCCAACTGGTTCAAGTCCCGGACCTGGTGATTTCCTTTCTCGCTTTCCTTTTCTCTCTCTCTCTCTCTGGTCAAACTGAAAAATAATAATAACAAATGGAATTAATTAAGTAAATAAATCTTTAAAAAATAATAAAACAGAAGGAAAGGATAAATTGCTTCCACATGAAATATAGCCCTGTTGATACAGCTAAAATCTGGAAACACTCTGTTTATTATAGCTAAAATCTGGAAACACTCTGTTTATTAACAGCAGGATTAATAAATATATTGTGATATGTTATATTAATAAAAAGCTACCCATACTATACAGCAGTAAATAATAAAGTTCAATTATTGTGAATCAATTTCCCAAATTTTAAAAACCTGTGGGGTGGGGAAGAAAGACTGGGCAGAGACAGGTGGGAACTAAAGAAGGAGTTATTGAATATAAAATGTCTAAGGATGGTGTTTTTTTTTGTTGTTGTTGTTTTGGTTTTTTTGGAGAGGTTTTTGCTATAGGACTCATGCACTCACCAGACAGACAGAGAGAGACAGAGAGACAGAAAGTGAGAAATCACCCCCCAGGGGGGATGGCCAAACTGCAATCCCTTCTCCTCCATTCTCCTCTCAGGATCTTGGGCATGCATGCACACGCTCCCGGCGTGAGTTTAAGTTACCAGGTCCAGGACTCAAACCGCAGTCAACTCGAACATGGGAGTCCAGTGACATAGCCATTACGTTAACTACTGGTCCCTAAGGATGGTAGTTTTGAGGCCATTACTACCATTTGTATTTTCTCCAGTGGAGATTTATTTGACAATAGTTATGAATTATGAAGATGACAGCTTACTAGGTTTTAAAATCACTTGACAGAAACTTTAGCTCAGTCTTTTGCTAGATATTATCTTTGCAAAGTGTAGAGTCTCATTATTCCAAGTGTTAGAGCAAGTATGTAATATACTTAGGAGTTATTAAAAATGTAGGCAAAATACAGCTATCACAATCATGGTTGTGTGAAAGCTGTTGATACCAAGACGGAGAATAGCCAGAGAAGTAAAGGAAAGCAAGGGTGTTTGTTTGTTTGTTTAGTTTTTGCTGTAGGGTGCATGTGCTCACCAGAGAGAGAGAGAGGGAAAGCGAGAAATCACCCCTCAGGGGGCAACGGAATGGCAACTCCGTAGTGTCATCTCCTAAAGTCTCCTCTCAGGATTTGGCATGCACACACACACACACACACACACACACACACACACACACACGATGTGATTTTTCAAGCTGCCTGGTCCCGGACTCAAACCATGGTCAGTCATGTTGGAGTCCAGTGCTTTAACCACTACGCCACCTGCTGGCTCCAGGCCTGCGGAGTTCTAATAAATCTATAGGCAAAGGATATATATGCTTTGGAATAGTACTGAATTTAATGACTGGCTTTCTCTAGTATTCTTATGTTTTAATATACTTTGAATTCTACTTATTTTATTTTATTTATTTGTTTACTTTTGGCCAGAGAATATATATGCTTACTAGAGAGAGAGAAACTAAGAGGCACAGAGCGGAAAAGCATCTCCCAGTGGGGCACACCATGCCACAATCCTTTGTCCTTCATTTCTCCAATCTGTTGGGACTTTGGGCATGGATGTACACATGCCTGGCACATTTCCCAAGTTGCTGTTATTCAAACTGCATGGTCAGCCATGTGGAATCCAAGTCCTTTAACCCTAAGGGGCTATTGCTGAATTTGAATTTCTGTATTGGCATTTTTCCCTCTCTTTTGCTTCATAGCACCATTGTTTCCCACACATCAGTACTTGCCCTTCTCTAAACAACCTGGCTTCAACCTGGCTGTAAAAAAATAATTCAAGTGGGGCTAGCAGGTAGCATCGTCATTAAGGTGCTGGACCCACATGGTCCACCATGGTTCAAGTCCTAGACCTAGCAGCTTGTTTTCTCATTTTCTCTGTCTCTGTCTCTGGTGGGTGCACATGCCCCTAGCAGATTGAAAACAATAATGACAATAAGTAAAATTAAATAATTATTTAAAATATAATTTAAACACTTTTCATTTAAATAGCTGTTAATCAGTTGCCATGTAGTGTGACTTAAAGAAAAAATTCTGTTAGATATTTATCAGAGACATTTTCATTGAATCTTTTATTTTTTTAGAGTATTTTTGTTTTTGTTTTTGGGGCTTTTTACTATAAGGCGTATGCACTCGCTGGAGAGAGATAGACAGAGACAGAGAGACAGAAAGTGAAAAATCACCTCCTAGAGGGAATGGCCACACCATAAATCTCTTCTCCATTCTGCTCTTGGGATTTGGGGTACGCAAGCATACATGCCTGGCATGAGTTTCAAGCCACCGGGTCTGGGACTCAAACTACAGTCTGTCATATGACAGTCCAGCAACGTAACCATTATGCCATCTGCTGGTTCCTATTTTCATTGAATCTTAAAAATACTAGTATATGAATATAGTGTATGACTACTAGGATATGAAGCTAGCAAACTGTTTATACAGGCACGTATACATTTTTTTTTTTTAAAGTGGACTTAGAAAACATCTATATTCACATTGAAGCTCTCTTAAAATAGTTGTTCTAGAGTAGAACTATTTAGCATCACTTTACATGCTATTGAACTCAGGTACAGTCATGACTGAGACACCCCATAATGCAAACAGAAGTGTTCTGAGGTCCTTGGGTACTTGTTGTAGGAGCTTTGCCAATGCCAGGAAGGAGAAGGCAGTAAGTTCTATAGCACGGTTAGGTCTGGGGCAGTTGACCTTCATGTGAAGGGAGCTGAAAATACAATAGAACTGTGTAGGCAAACAATGCATAGAACAGGCATTTCATTATGTACCTATCTACCTGCATTTCCCTTTGATCAGCATAGATGTTTAATTAAATAGAATAAAACTCTTCTACAAGTGAAAATATATATTTTAGAAAGTGTCAGCAGTAATAATACCTTGCAGCTTTTACTTTGAGTCCCGGTGGACTAGCTATTGTATTTTATGTTAGAGATGACAGTATAGTGATGAGTATTGCTCCTTGGGGACTGATAAGAAAAGAAATGGTGCCCAATTATGTTAGTCATTAGTATTCTCTGTTAAAAGTAGTATGGGGAGTTCTGGCCTGAGTATATTTTTTTAAAAGAAAAAGTTAATTTTCAGTATTGCTAAAAATCTTGTTTGTCTACCTTAGTAAAGTAAAACCTTCATACATGATTTAGCTTGTCTGTGTCATTTTTTTAAAAAACATTTTAGAAGGTAAAGCCTTCTGTTCTAGGCCCAGTTTTCTTTGTTGGGGGATGCTTCCTTCATTCCTATGCGAGAGTTTTGACATTTATATTACACTTTGAATACTTGAATTCCAAAGGATACCAATTCCCTTGGAATTACCCAATGGTATCTTACATATCACTTAGTATGTAAACTGTGTTGCTTTATAAAATAGATTTTATTAAAACCTTCCCTCCACAAGACTAGGGACAGCCATTGAGTATATGGTTTTTTATAACATCACAGACTTTCTATGAATAGACTGCTTTATTCTTTTTTGTCTTCCCTGATTGAACTCACATCAATGGTATACATTTTCAGCACTGATCTCTTGCCCTGAAGATGTTCACAGAGCGAGTGAACTTCTTATAGTCTCCAGAAATTCTTACTGGGAAGATGAACTCATCCCACATAGCCAGTATGCATGCCCATCTTTTTGTGGTTCTAGTCCCATGATTTCCCACTGAACAAATTAGAATCCCCCTAGATGGCCAATTGTGAGAAACTGAAGAAGAAATTTTCTAAAAGTCATTGAGATTTTAGTCCTTCTTAAACTCAGCGTTCAGTCTGGGTTCAGAAGCAATAAGTACCAGTCTTTGTGTGAAAGTCACTGTATGTCCATGCACCTTTTTCTTCTGGAATTCTTCAACAGCACCTTTTTGTCCTTCTCCTTTTTAGACTCTGTTTCTTTTCCTTCCTTCCTTCCTTCCTTCCTTCCTTCCTTCCTTCCTTCCTTCCTTCCTTTTTTTAAGAGAGAGATTTTTGCTGTAGAGTGCATGTGCTTGCCAGAGAGATAGAGACAGAGACAGAAAGTGAGAAGTCACTCCCTAGGGGGGATGGCCATGCCACAATCCCTTCTCCTTCATTCTCCTCTTGGGAATTTTTAGCATATGCGCCTGGCGTGAGTTTAAGTTGCTAGATCCAGGGCTCAAACTGCGGTAGACAACACGAGAGTCCAGAGATGTAACCATTATGCCATCTGCTGGCCCTTAGGCTCTGTTTCTTAATAGAACCACCAATGAGTTAATAATGATTAGTTAAGCACTAGCCACTTGTTAGGTTCTAAGCACTGTATATGCATTATTTTATTCCGTTTGCACCGCAGTCCTATGGGGAATGTCCTGTTATTATCCTTGCTTTTTTTAGATGGGGAAAATGAGGTTCAGGCAATTTAATTAACATTCCCATAATTATAGCTAGCAAGTCATGGAGTTATGATTCAAACCTAGGGCCCATTCTCTCGATAGTTACATGCATTTTACATCATTAAACATGAGTGAATGCTGCCTGTATTCTAGTCACTGAGGATAGAGTAGTCATGTAAACCCATTCTCCAAAGTCCCTGAGAAAGAAGGGTTACATCTGTAAGAGGAAGGGGGAAGAGGACAGGAAGACACTATTAAGGGCTCAGGGAAGGCTTTGAGAGAGAGATTACTCTTGAGCTAACCTCAAAAGGTGTGGCCAGTGTTCAAAGCTGGGGAGAGAATTCTTGCCAGGGGTGCTCAGAGTGACCCGTGGACCAGCATTCTCCAGGAACTTGTTGTGGAAAGACTGGCAGCCCCATTCAGAGTAGCAGAATCAGAAACATTGCCATCGTGGCCCGCAAACCTGCATCTTTAAAGCCTTTACAAGTAATCCTAGGTGTGCTTAAATTTGAAATCCACTGTAAATGCTCAGAAGGTAAGAGAACAACATGAGGTTTTTTTTTAAGAATCAAAATACTATTTTAATTCCTCTCTCTCACAAGTCAAAAGGAATAGGGTTGTTTATTTATTAAGTCTAATTTTGTCTGCCTCTGGTCAAACAGTTTGTGTAGAGAAGCAGCTGAGGGGCTAGCAGCTGGCATAGTGGTTAAGATGCTAGATTCCTACATGCCCAACCATAGTTTAAGCCCTGGATCTGGTAGCTTGAAAATTGCAGTGTGTGTGTGTGTGTGTGTGTGTGTGTGTGTGTCTAAAATCCCAAGAGGAGAATAGAGGAGAAGGGATTGTAGCGTGACTCTTAGGGAGGTGATTCCTCAATTTCCCTCTCACTGTCAGTCTCTGTCTCTCTGGCAAGTACACATCCCATATGAAAAAGCCTAAAAAGAAAAAAAGAAAGAAATAGTTGAAGATGTGGTTAAGATGCTAGATTCCTACATGCCCAACCATAGTTTAAGCCCTGGATCTGGTAGCTTGAAAATTGCAGTGTGTGTGTGTGTGTGTGTGTGTGTGTGTGTGTGTGTCTAAAATCCCAAGAGGAGAATAGAGGAGAAGGGATTGTAGCGTGACTCTTAGGGAGGTGATTCCTCAATTTCCCTCTCACTGTCAGTCTCTGTCTCTCTGGCAAGTACACATCCCATATGAAAAAGCCTAAAAAGAAAAAAAGAAAGAAATAGTTGAAGATATATTCTCTTTTGATTTAATTTTAGGTAATTAAGTAGACTTCAGTGGCTAGCAAAATTAAACATTTCACCTCTACTCTCCAGCTGTTTACTCAATAGTTGAATCCTTTCCTGACTAACTTCTCAGCGTTGGGAGATTTAGTATTGTATTAAACAAAAAGTTATCATTATTTAATAGCTGGAGCAAAACCAAGCCATTAACAGCTTAAATAAGTCTTTGTTAATAATTGCTCCAGTGACAATGACTGTAACTTTTTCCAGTTGCTATTATCAATGATGTCTATTCAGTTGTCTCAGCATTTTGAAAGTTTGAAATGGAATCCTAGAGGCATCTGAATTGTGCTTATTCTAATAATTATATTATGGATCTAATCCTATTACAGTAAAGTCAAAGGACTGTCCTCAATTTGCATAACTGATAGGTGGCTGTATTAGGGATTGCTTAAAATAATATTGTTTGATTATTTGAAGAGTAACATATAAATATGGGTCAAGTACTCTTCATGTTTCAGAGGTTATTGTACTGTAAGTTCAAGTCATTAAAAAATAAAATGTACAACTGATCAAAAGACACTTAAAGTATGACATTATAAATGCAAAACAAATAGATATTTCCATGTAAGTGTTGATCTCTATTCTGTATAATCGAGTTTGTTGTTGTTGACAACAGGGTAATATAATCTATTGATTTCTTATAGTTGCTTTAAAACAGCACATTCATCCTACTTTCCTTTTTGCTTCTATCATTGTATTTATCACAATTTTATTTTAATTTGTTTACATGTCAGCTTCTCTTACTAAGCTGTAAGGGCAGAAATGCTTGACAATGTCCCTCCTCTTCCTGGAAGGTATTATTAGTGTAATATTTTTGTTTTTTCTTAATGCTATTACAGGTGGTTTAATCAGTCAGTTATATGCAGCATGATTGTTTAATAACTGTTTATTGAGTATCAGCTTTGTGTTAGACTATGACCTGTTTCAGAAAATTTATCCTAAGTAGAGATCTGGAGTTAACTGCCTCAGAATTACCTAGGAAACTTTGAAAATAGTTCCCACTCCGAGGCACCATCCTGGTGATTCCAAGGTAAGGTAAAGCTTGGGTCCAAGGCAGGTATTTTTATAAATATGCCCATGCCGTTGGTAGTTGTCTCTCAAGGCTAAAAGATAAAGAGATGGCCCTTTCCCTAGATTGGTCTTCTTTTTCCTCAATTTTTACCAATATCTTTGTTTCTATTATTTTTTATATTTATTCTCACTAACAGGGTAAAAATAAAATCAGAAAATAAGCTTAAGTGGCTTAAAAAAGGAAGACACAGTGCATAGATTATATCATTTAACTCTTACAGTAATTATGTGAAATAAGTATTTTTTTTCTCCATTACTTTCATAGAGTGTTGAAAGCTATAAGAACTTATGCAAGGTCACACTAATTAATGGTAGAGGATGGCTTGGAACCTACAGCTGTGTGACTCCAGAGTTTAACCCCTTATGTTCTGTGTAGCCAGAGTTAAAGAAAAACATGATTCATAACACTTGCTAAAGAAGTAGGGTAGACTTTACTCAAGGGGTGGGGGCACTATGAATTCTCTGAAAAGGAGAAGTGGGGATTAATAACTAAAGAGAGGCGGAGGGGTGGGGTGGGGGTGGTCAGTAGATGGAAACTTACTAAGAGAATTATCAAGGATGGGGGTTTCTGGCCAAACTGACTTGCTTGGATTATTGCTGAAGGCAGACAGACCAGGCAATAAGAAATGGAGATTGGTCCTATAGCAAGGGTAGGAGATTTTCCATAAACTTACTTAGCAGCATTCTTCCTCAAACTGGATTGCCCAGAAACAGAGGGATGCCCACAGTGGGACCTGTTCAAGTGGAGGATTCAGAGGAGCTTGATTGAAGTTGTGGTCAAAGGAGATAGTCTGCATCCCGGTATTTTGTAAAGCCGAAGTTAGTTGTTTTAAAACTATGTTGGACCAACTGCACATGTGTTCTTTTTCTAAAAACAAAAGAAAAATGCAAATGAGTTGATTGCATCATAAGAAAGCTAAAGTGTTCCATTGCAAAAAAGATTAAGTTGATGTTGTGTATGTGATCTTCCTTGGGTTTATTTTGCTTTTCCCTGCATTGTGCATCTGTGCTTCTCCATGGAAAAAAGTCTTAGGCTGTAGGTTTTTTTCTGTATTTTTTACCTTTGTTGTCTTAAATTTGCTAAAGGATGTGCACACTTGCTGGAGAGACAGAGGAGAGAGAAGCACATACCCTTCCACTTGGGGAATGGTCACACCATGAGCCCTTCTCCATTTCTATACTTGGGGAATGTTTCCCAAGCCAGTGGGTCCAGGACTGAAATTGACAGTTGGCCATGTTGAATCCAGCTACATTAACTGCCACGCCACTGTCTCATCCTGTTTCTTTCTTTCTTTTTTTTTTTTTTTTAAGACAGAATCTTGCTATGTCCTGATCTTCCTGCCTCAGCCTCAAAGCTGGGACTATCTTTAGGTATGCATCACCATGCCAAGCTCTTTTTCAGACAGGGTCATTCTGTGTTGCCCACCATGGGTAAACTCACGCTCCTCCTGCCCCAGCCTCCTAAGCGGCCTGGACTACAAGTACACACCACCTGGCTTTTAGGTCAGACCAGGAATGTCACCTCCCATATGGTTCCAGCCTGTGGAGCCACTGCAACTGGGCCCTAGACTATTTTTTGAATCATTTTGTGTAATTTTAAGTAGTGACTCCACTTTTGAGTTGAGGCTATTAGTCTTGTTTTTTGTTTTTTTTTTTCTTTTTCTTTTTTTGGAGAGTTTTGTTTTGTTTTGTTTTTGCTATAGGGCTTGTGTGCTCGCCAGAAAGATAGAGACAGAGAGACAGAAAGCAAGAAATCACTCCCCAGGGGGGATGGCCACGCCGCAATCCCTTCTCCTCCATTCTCCTCTTGGGATCTTGGGCACGCACGCACACGTGCCCGGCGTGAGTTTAAGCCGCCAGGTCCGGGACGCGAACCACGGTTGACTACGTGGGAGCCCAGCGACATAGCCGTTATGCTAATTGCTGGTCCCGAGACTATTAGTCTTAAAGGAGATGTATAGAGATACTATACAACTTTACTTTTTCACATTTCAAGGTAAGAGGCTATTTAGAAGTAGTTATAATTTGAGATAGAAATTTCAAAAGGCTAATAGAGATTGTGGCTTTGGGAGGAGAGTGAGCAATCGTAGTTGTAAGAAGAACAATAAGCACTCTGGTTATTGTCCGGGATCGCCAATGTAAGAGAATATTCATGTCTTCATGCAAGCATTGTGTGGAATCAGTAATGGTAGAGAGAACACTTGTGTTTTTATGGTTTCCCCAAAGGTGAAGTGACTTAATTTAGTTCAGTGTAGTCTGGAATAAAGACATCCACCTAAAACAAATATTGAGAATTTTGGAGTGAGAGAGCATTGAGCCTATCTGAATTTGAAAAGAAAAGGAGCCCTTGGGGCCAGCAGGTAGCTTGGTAGTTAAGACCCTGGACTCCCTCATGGGCAACCATTCGAATTTTAATTGTGGTGACTAGCTTTCTCACTTTCTCTCTCTCTCTTTCTCTCCTTCTATGTCTTTCTCTCTGCTGAGCACATGTACCCTGTAGCAAATTTAAAAATTCTACTACTACTACTAATTAGATAAAATTAAATCATAATAATAAAAAAGCAGGAGGGAGCCTTCTACATAGGAATTAGTGTGGAAGGAGTACAGGACTATGACTTACAATCAGCAAACCACCAGCTCTGTGGTTCATGCCTGCTATGACTGTGTGTCTATGGTTCTAATTTAGGAATGTAAAAGGAAGTAGAGTAAACATGTCTTTGCGATTGATTTTTGTGTTGACATGTTCATAGAGGGACTGATTTTTTAGTAAACATTCTAGATTTGTTCAGCTAATTGCATTGTACCCATAAAAATATTTACTTTAGGCATGTGTGTGTGTGTGTGTGTGTGTACATACACATATACATGTACACACACACTTTTTTTTAATGCTGCACTTGTCCCAAATATTTTTGTGAAAACATCTTTAGAGTTACCTTAGAGCAAATTTAAGGACCCAGTAATTAAGTACTATAGCTTTATGTATTTTGTATTTTTAATGTTCTTATGTATATTTTATATAAAATATATATATATTTATATGTATGTATTTCATGTTTGTGTATAGAAAATATATTTAGGATTAAATTATAGTGCCCAATTCATTTATTTCTTCATTGTGCTGAGGTTTGAATGACTTTTAAGTGATCAAAAAAAATCTTTAGCAGTCAAGGGTGTGTCAGTACTGGTTTTTTTGTTGTTTTTTTTTTTTAAGGCACAAATGCACCAGGTCTAATGGGCTGAAGAACTAGAGGAAAGAGATCATGGAGTGACCTGATCCTATAGAGGGTTCTCTTCTCCCTTTTTTTCTCTCCCTCACTCTCACATACGCACACAAGCAATGTGTGATGACTAAAGAAAAAAAGTACCAATTATCTCAGAATATATTATTATCTGGTGAAATAGAGGAGATCAGCTCAGCAGCAGCCTTAAGAATCAAGACGCAGAGATGTATGTCAATGAAAGTAAACATCACCTTGAACTTGTACGTGGTATCCTATCAAAGGTTTAAGAATCCCTAGAACATCTTAGGTTTCCAAGTTGAGTTTCTCCCTGAGTAATTAAAACTGAAATTTAGTCCTGGACTATAGAAATTTTTCGTTCTCCTAGCAGCTCTCATATGCTGCTCCATAGTCCGCACAGAGGGCGATGGATTTGAGAATTCAGCGATCTGTGATGTGATCATCTGAGTTGGAGCCGAGTTGAAGCATATTACCTTAAAGATTTTAATGAAGAGAATATTAACATGATTAAACAAGATCAAAAGGGAGTGTTTGCCTGTTTAATCATGCTGTTTTTAGGAACTGTTAAAGAACTTGCTTCCACTGGGGTTTTGCGATGCCAATTGTGTGTTATTTTTTGTTGTTGTTGTTTATTAATTACAGTTTCTACTAGACAGCATTTAGCTAACACTTCCAGGGCATTTATGAAAGAAATAATCAAACATTTTTTTAAGTATGATATTCACTTGGCCTTTCTGTGAATTTGTACGTGAACTTCCCTCCCCAGTCATTTGAATTAATGTAACTTTTATGACTATCGTGTGTATGTAAATGCAAGTTCGTATTTATGAAAAATTATGTATGTATGTATGTCTTTTCCTCTTCTGAGTTCCCTTAGTGTTTATGTAATTAAATTATTATAATGAAGACATCTACTTAAGCAGTTGCTAGCATGCTGTCTTAATTCTACTTTACAAGAATTTACAAACTAGGCTTGTCAGTTACACTGTGACCATAGAGGAGGTACACATGCACACGTATTTGTCTTTGTATTTAAAATTACATCTATATACATATATGAACCCTCAGTCAGTATTAGACATGGCTTTTGGTTGACTAACAAATGTATAAATTAGCATTCTTTAGTTGAAATGTAATGCAAACCACAAATGTAATTTTATTTCCAATAAAAATATAATATGAGGGGCCAGCAGTTGGCGTAATGGCTATGTCACTGGACTCTCATGTAGTGGACCACGGTTCGAATCCCGAAACCAGTGGCTTAAACTTATGCCGGGCGCCTGTGCATGCATGCCCAAGATCCTGAGAGGAGAATGGAGGAGAAGGGATTGCAGCGTGGTCATCTCCCCTGGGGGGGGGGGACCTCTTGTTTTCTGTCTCTCTGTCTCTGTCTTTCTGGCTAGCGCATGTGCCCTATAACACAAATCTAAAAATCTTTCCCCTCAAAAAAGAAATATAATATGAACTACATTTTTTAAAAGTATAAGCAGGGGACCAGCATACGATGTAATGGCTTTGTTGCTGGACTCCCATGTAGTCTACTGTGGTTCGAGTATCGAACCTGGTGGCTTAATCTCACACTGGGCATGTGTGTGTGCGTGCCCAAGATCCTAAGAGGACAATGGAGAAGAAGGGATGGCAGTGTGGCCATCTTCCTTGAGAGGGTGACTTCTCGCTCTTTCTGTCTCTCTCAGTCTTTCTGGCAAGCACATGCTCCTTATAGCAAAAAACTCTCCAAAAAAAAAAAAAAAATAGTATAAGCAGGACTAGCAAATGGCTTAATGGTTACATTGCTGGACTGCCATGTAGTGGACTGTGGTTCAAGTCCCAGATCTGGTGGCTTACACTTACACCAGGCACGTGTGCATGCATACCCAAAATTCCAAGAAGAGAATGGAGGAGAAGGGATTATGGCATGGCCATTCCCCCTGGGGGGTGATTTCTCGCTTTCTGATTCTCTGTCTCTCCTGCAAGCACACGTGCCCTATAGCAAAAATTTCTCTAAAAATAAATAAATAAATAGTATAAACAGATGTCGAGCCAGCAGATGGCATGGTGGTTGGGGTGCTAGATTCCCACATGGTTGACCACTGTTCCAGTCTAGACCTGGCAGCTTGTTTTTGTGTGTGTGTCTGACCAAATTGGAAAAATAATAATAATTATTATAATAAATAAAATTTAATAATTCTTTTTTTTGAGAGGTTTTTGCTTTAGGGCACGTGCGCTCGCCAGACAGACAGAGAGAGACAGAGAGACAGAAAGCAGGAAATCACCCCCCAGGGGGGATGGCCATGCTGCAGTCCCTTCTCCTCCATTCTCCTCTCAGGATCTTGGGCATGCACGCACACGCGCCCAGCGGGAGTTTAAGCCACCGGGTCCGGGACTTGAACCGCAGTCAACTACGTGGGAGTCCAGCAACATAGCCATTACACTAACTGCTGGTCCCAAATTTAATAATTCTTTAAAAACATATAAGCAGATGAAATAGGATTTAGTAATATATTTTATTGCTATTTCACTTAGCATATGTAAAATGTTATCATTTAAACCTATAATCGGTGTAAAAAGTATTAACAAGAGGGAATCAGCAGTTAGTGTAATGGCTATGTCGCTGGACTCCCACGTAGTAGACTGCGGTTCGTGTCCCGGACCCGGTGGCTTAAAACTCACGCCGGGCGCGTGTGCGTGCGTGCCCAAGATCCCGAGAGGAGAATGGAGGAGAAGGGATTGCAGCGTAACCATCCCCCCTGGGGGGTGATTTCTCGCTTTCTGTCTCTATGTCTCTCTCTGTCTGTCTGGCGAGCGCACGTGCCCTACAGTGAAAATCTCTCCAAAAAAAAAAAGTATTAAGAAGATATTTTTACCTTCATTTTTTCTTACTGTCTCAGTAACTCAGTATTCATTTCATACTTTGAGTACATCTTGACATAGAGTAGCCACATTGGAAGGGCTCATAGCCCCTATGACTGTGGCTCTTCCACCGAACAGCACAATGCAGTCATCAGTCTGTATGTCCATGTG
This sequence comes from Tupaia belangeri chinensis, assembly GCF_000334495.1. NCBI lineage: Eukaryota > Metazoa > Chordata > Mammalia > Scandentia > Tupaiidae > Tupaia > Tupaia belangeri. The sequence goes on from NW_006159610.1 coordinate 1,523,303, forward strand.
AGCTGTGAGGATAGGAATTAAGAATAATAAAGTGAGGATTAGATCATAGGTTATAAGGTAGCCTATCCAGTAATTATTGCTCCTTTACTATAGAATGTAAAAAAAGAAAAAAAAAATTAAAAATAAAAAAAATTTTCAAAAGACAACTTTCTAAATATATGTAGACAAAAAATATCTGTCAAAAGAGCTGTCTCAGTTATCTTTCATAATTTGCTGACAGAATCAACATTTTTCAAATTCAAAATAAATAGAGGAACCACAGAAATTTCCAATGCTTGCTGATTCCTCTTCTTGGAGTTGGGATGAAAAGCCAGCCTGTTTCTAGTGCAAAAGGCACACAGAAATGGGAAGCTTGCCTTAGCCAGCAAGTTTTTTCATGAACATTTTTGATCTTGAGGGCTGGAGCTAAGTCTACCCTAAGGGGAGGGCAGACTTAGCTCCAGCCAAATTGTCTGAGTAATTTGACCAATTGATATGAATATGAAAGAAGAGTATGTATAAAAGGAGGGCTTAAAGTGGGCCGCCATGACAAAATTCCATAGGCTGGGGGGGCTATACACAGCAGATACTATTGCTCAACATTCTGGAATCCTCCCCTCCTAAAAGCATCACACCGAGGATCAGGGCTTCAGCACATGAGTTTTGGGAGATACAAAGCTTCAGACCTTAACAGGGAATTGCTTTCGCTGAGCTTTCGCTGTCTCCATGCCAGTAAACCAGAGGTCTTGTATTTTGTGGGTGTACATACTAAGTGGTCTTTTCCTGCCTGTTCATTCTTTTGCAGAGACTCATTTAGGACATAACTAGCTGTGAGGTGCTTTGAAGGTTTATATTGAAGCTTTTACTGATAAAAGTTTAACTTAAACCCATGATTAGTTAAGAAAATGACAGAACAGGTATCCTTAGAAAAAGTAAAATTGACAATGATATATCAGTTAATTTGCTTACTAACTACCAGTTGGCTATTTTATTTTTTTAACTTTTGAAATCTCTTCTATGAGTGAAAGAGGGAAGAGAGAGAATGTGCTCAAGAACGAGAGAGTGTGGACTCCTGACAGGGTCCCAATGCCGCGCTCTCCAACCAGCTCCTAGCCAGCTCTGGCTCTTGGGGAAGTATGTGCCCATCTTACTAAGGGAGAGCTCTGGACTTGACCATGAACCCTCCCAGATGAGATTACTTGCAGAACATTTAGGTTCACTGGTACAACGTCAGCTGGCCTCAATATGTTCTTATTTTAATGAATTTTAGGAGTCTGCGTAATTTTCTCTTACCTCCTGAACATGTATTTATGAACCATATTTGCTATCATTTTTGTTCTTGATGGATAGGAGCCCTGGAATTAAAAAAATTTAAATTCTGGTTATCATGAGTGATAAAAGGCAATTACCTAGGTAATTAAAATAATAAAAAATACCTGGAAATTTAATGGTGCTTTATAATCCATGTTATTTAGAAAGTGCTTTTTGATATTCTCAAGATAGAAACTAATGAGAACCCTCAGGTTCAGAGACGTTTTGGGGCAGATCCAAACGTCTGTAAGTCAAAACTCAAATCCTGCTTCTCAAAGGAGATAGATGTGTTGACTCCTTAGTATAAGGTAAAGTAGAAATATATGGAAATTAGAAATGAAAGGAAAAGACACAAAAAGGAAGAACATCTATTTGAAACAGGGAAAAAATTGAATTAATAAGTGGCTTGGTAAACTGAAATAAATAGAGAATTTAAGGCATTTATCACCAGAGGCTCTTTTTCAGATTATGAAACCGAGTTTGGGAAAGAATAAACATTTTAGTTGGCCAGGTGGAGATATCAGTTAAGGATTCAGTTAGTTGTCTAGTTCAAATAAGAAATTTCCTTCCATATCAGTGAGAAAGAAGAATCGGTATTCATTGACAATTGATGGATTTGAAAAAGGCAATCAGCATGTTTTCTAATTTATTTATTCGACAAATATTTATTGAACATTTTTGTGCTGGAAAATAGACATTATAATATTCCCTGCTATCATACAGGTTAAATTCTGATAGGGGAAATCTTTCTGTTTCATTGCAGGCTTTATGCTGGGTGCTATATGTAATATATACATATATACTTAAAGTCCCATAGCAGCTGTGGCATTTTTATTATTTCCAGTTTCAAGCTGAAGAAACTGGAACTAAATGATAGCACAGTGGTAAAATGTGACACTCTCTGAGGTTGACCTACGTGGGAAGGTTTGTTTTCCACTACCAAGGACCTCCCTGATACTCTGGGCATGTGCGTACCCATGATCTGGGGCCAGCTGAGGCTGGGGGATGGATCATGGCTTCAAGACTCTATTGAAGGTATGCTCATTCTTTCTCTCTCCTCTCTCTCTCTCATACATGAAAGAAATGAATAAACTTTGAAAGAAGATAAAATGAAGAAACTGAGTCAGTTGCTCAAGATGATATAACGAGTTGATAGGAAAGGTAATCAGTGTGTGGCTTATCTCTAGACTCATCAAGTTATACACATAAATATGTACAGCTTTTTATATGTCGATCATAAGTCAATCAAGTCATTTAAATAAAACCAAACAAACAACCATCTGAGCCCCTAGTCCCGTAGCTCCACTGCTCTGCTTTCTCCCATGGCCATGCTCTGTAGGAATACCTCACCAAACGTAAGCATTTCGTCATGCTAGAAAATGTAACTTTGCTCATCATTCAGTTTCTTTTTTTCAGAGCAGTCATTTTATAGTATTGGGCTTGGTCATATCTTCAAAGGAAATTACATCTGATGTATCTCGTCTAATCTGGTAGCACAAACGGCTGCCTCTCCTTGGTAACAATAGGACGATTCTTAATAGGTGTGCTCTTCAGAATGGTGTTTCTGATAAGCAATCGCCTCTTTGATAGTGTAGTCTGAGAAATAGCAAAGGACAGCCAGTTACAATCAGGCAACGTCTGCCAAGGTTGACATTAGTAGAGGTGCTATTGAAATATATAGATTTTGTGGAGAGATAAAGATACAAAAGATGACACGGGGGGCAATGATAACAAGGAGACAAGGCAATGCTACGGTGCAGCATTCTGCAAACTGATTATCAGCAGTGGCCTCTTACCAGGCTCTGCCCCAGCAGGTTAGAACCATTACCTGCCAAGTTGTTTAGACACCTTGTTTCTTACCAGATTAAGATTTTGATTGCATATGGTCCAACAGAAGGGGGCATAATCATATTTAATATGGATTTGACCAGACCCCAGTGCTAGATAGCCAGGAGAGGGTGTCTATGTATTGCCTACAGTGAGTTTAGCCTTGTTATAAGATTTCCACTGAAGGACTCATCACTATCATAGTCTGTTTTCTCTTTTCCTTTTAGAATAATATGAGGTTTCAGTGTGGTGGTGAAGAACCTGGGACTCTGTAGCCAGATTGCCGTGGTGCCAGTCTCTTACTACCTGTGAAACCTTGGGCAAATGACTTAATCTTTCACTCTCCGTTTCCTCCTCTGTAAAATGGGGATAGTAACAGAACCTACTTGCTAGGATTTTTGTAAGTGAAGCACTTAGAAGAGCACCTGGCTCCTCTAAATGAATGCTATATGCATTAGCCGGACTGCTATTACTTTTATGGCTATTGTTATGACAAAAGTATTATCATGCCATATTTCAATTGGCCACCATTATCTACTGAGTATTACATGGCAAATGAGCAAGAACATTTGCTTTTAGGTTCTTAATTCTTGGCTTAGTACTAGAAATACTGTCAAGTTGTTTTTTGTTTTGTTTTGTTTTTTATCAGCCATAAAGGAACTTGTGCAGCCAGGCATTTAGAGCACAATACTTGGGAAAAAGTGTAGCAGAATCAGCACAGGTGATGGGGCCAGCAGATGGCATAATGGTTACGTCACTGAATTCCCACATAGTTGACCACAGTTTGAGTTCCAGACCTGGCGGCTTAAAACTCACACTGGGTACGTGTGCATGCGTCCCCAAAATCCCAAGAGGAGAATGGAGGAGAAAGATTTGCAACATAGCCATCCTCCCTCGGGGGTGATTTCTTGCTTTCTGTCTCTCTGTCTCTCTCTGGCAAGTGCGTGCCCTAGAGCAAAAAACTCGAAAGAACAGCCATAAAGAAACTTGTGCAGCCAGGCATTTAGAGCACAATACTTGGGAAAAAGTGTAGCAGAATCAGCACAGGTGATGGGGCCAGCAGATGGCATAATGGTTACGTCACTGAATTCCCACATAGTTGACCACAGTTTGAGTTCCAGACCTGGCGGCTTAAAACTCACACTGGGTACGTGTGCATGCGTCCCCAAAATCCCAAGAGGAGAATGGAGGAGAAAGATTTGCAACATAGCCATCCTCCCTCGGGGGTGATTTCTTGCTTTCTGTCTCTCTGTCTCTCTCTGGCAAGTGCACGTGCCCTAGAGCAAAAATCTCGAAAGAAAGAAAGAAAGAAAGAAAGAAAGAAAGAAAGAAAGAAAGAAAGAAAGAAAGAAAGAAAGAAAGAAAGAAAAAAGAAAAGAAAGACAAGACAAGACAAGAAAAGAAAAGACAAGAAAGAAACTAAGAAAGAACGAAAGAAAGAAAAGAAAAGAGTCAACACAGCTGATGATCTGGGCTTCTATCACCATCACAGGGATGACCTCGGAGATATGCCGTCCTCTGCACCTGATCGCTCAGGCTCCTTGTATCTTAGTTCTTGCTCATAGTCCTAGGTCAGTGCACCTTCAGTGGCTAATGTTGTGTAAGGAGATTCTACTTAGTGGTGAGATGATTTGGCCATGGAGACTAGTTGCATGTAAACTGGCCATTGAAGATACTAAACACTATTGAGTGAGATTTATCGAATAGCCTCCATTATTTTTGTTGTGCAATCAGACAGACAAAAAAGCATATCCCACAGCAGCCACTACTCATGTTCTCCCTTTGCTTTGCTTTGTCATGCTTGCCACATTTTCTTTTCTTTTTTTAAAAGAGTAATCCTAAGTGTAAAAACCATATCATTTCATCAGGCCAAATTTTTACAACCACAATAAAAAAAAAAAGTTGAGGAGGGGCTAGAAAATGAAAACCCATCACGACCAATGAATGAAGGGAGGGGTAAATTAAGCACCTTATTAAGTGGAGCTCCCAGGGTGAGAGTATGATGTGCCACGCTGTCCCCATGGAACAACAGCAGTAGAAAATGAACTGTATCATTTTTTACTGACTTGTTCTGTTGGTGATTGAGGCATTTCAGTGCACCACCAGGAAAATAATAGGTTACTTTCACAATGGTAGAAGTTTAACAAATGCTCAATCATTCACCCTACATCATCGCTGTCATTGGTGAGAGCTTTACTGTATGATATTGATGCCCTGCTTCTTTTTTATTGCCGTATTCTTTTCAGATTCAATCTATCTGCAATGGGCCACTAAACATTTCAATTTGCTACCTGTAGAGCTGGATTGCAATGCTCTGACTAAAATGAGAGAGAAATGGATTTAGTGAAACTCAAGAATAGAGAGAGTTTCATGGATTTCTGTAGAAAGATGCACAAACTGAAACTCACTGATAAGATACACATGATCACTTTGGAGTGTCTCAAAAAAAGTACATGATATTAAGCAATTCACGGATGTTTATAGGAAAAATAAACTCAGCTGGATAGCAATAAGACCCCCTACATTCAAAAGAACTCAGACTGTCAGCCTGGGGTGTACTTGTCAGTGCCATTGTAATAGTCCTTGAATACTTGTAAAATGATGCTTCTTTCTGTGCTCTTCAGAGAGCTAAGCTAGGGGGTAGAAAAGGGCAAAGTCCATATTCTTTTCTGGCCATAGTTTAGTATTTAGTGTCTTCCCAGTAGGATTCATTAGGCGATAACTAATTGCAAGAAAACGTTTGTTTCAGATGGGTGCCATTGTTATCATTGCCATTTCCTGACTGCTGCCTGTAAATCTTGATAGTCTCTAGTACTCACATTCTCACCCTGACTCCATGCTTTTGACTCGTTTATGTTCATTTTAGAATTCTCTCTCTCTCTGCTCAATATCAAGATACTTTAAAAAATTCTCTACACAGCGGAAACTGAGCTCCAGGATGCAGAGTGGGTATAGCAGACTTCAAGAACATTTCGAAGTACCCCACAGAACATGGAAGTATCGAACCTGAGGGCATTAAAAAAGATTAAAGTACTACAGTGAGGTACTATGTCATACTCACCAGGATGACCATAATAAAAGAATGGAGAATAGCAAATGCTGGCAAGGATAATGAAAATTTTGGAGTCCTCCTACATGGCTGATGAGAATCCAAAATGATTCCATCATGGTGGAGATTTTGGCAGTTCCTCAAAAAGACAAACATAGAGTTAGCATTGGACTCGTCAGTTCCACTTTTAGGAACTATACACTCATAAGACTTGAAAAGGGAGGCTCAAACTAGTGTGTGTACACACATGTTCATAACAGCTCTATAGACAAAAGGAGGAAACAGCCCACATCTTCATCATCAGATATATAGAAAAGCAAATTAATGGCATATTTTAATAGTGGAATATTATTTAGCCTTAAAAAGGAATGGAACTACTAATATATGCTGCAGTATGATGCACCTACAAAACACTATACTAAATAAAAGCTGGAGAGCCAAAAGACCATAGAGTGTATAATTCGATTTACTTTAAATATTCAGATTAGATCAATCTATAGAGATAGAATGAAAGCTAGTGGTTGCCAGGGACTAGGAGAGGGAAAATTGAGTGAAACTACTTACAGGGTAAGATCTTTTACTTTCGATAAATGGAAATGTTTTGGAAGTAAATATTAATAGATGTGGTGATAGCTCAACATTGTTAACATACTAAATGCCACTAATTTTTTTTAAGACCTAAATCTGAATCTGTGGGAAATAGCAAACAGAATTATTTGATGAAAAGTAATTCCATGTTTATCTTATTTTATTGAAAGATTTTTGCTATAGAGTGTATACACTTCCTGGAGAAATAGAGAGAGACAGAAGGTGAGAAATCACCTCTCAGGGTCATGGTCATGCCGTAATCCCTTCTCCTCCATTCTCCCCTCAGGACTTTGGGCACTCCTGGCATAAACTTCAAACTGGTTCCAGGACTCAACCGCAGTCAGCCATGTGGGAATCCAACACCTTAACCACCACACCACCTCCTGGCCCCAGTAATCCATTTTTAAAAACCTACTCAGAGAAAGAAAAAATAAAGTTCTTGTTTCTTTGTTTACATCTGAATCCAAGGAACACCAACCTCATGTGAATTATGGCCCACTGAAGAAATGAGCTTTCAAAAAATATTTTCTAAAAGTAGTGTAAAACAAAGAAACCCTGTAATTACAAAACCACTCTAGAAGAAAGCTCTTTTTTAGATATTTCCATGGTTATATTTCATGACAAAATATCAAATCTATATTAAAAATGATCTCAAGTCTTCAAGTCTAGCAAGTGAAGCCAGACATTAACACTACACACTTAATTCTGGGTACAGGGAGAACTTCTCTTATAAATCCTTCTAAACTAGTGCTCTTCACTCTCAAATTTTTCTAAGTCTGTGTCTGTATATAGGCTATATCCACCAATGAATGAAGGGAGGGGTAAATTAGTATTTAGTGTCTTCCTCCCAGGATTCATTAGGTGATAACTAATTGCAAGAAAGGGTTTGTTTCAGATGGGTGCCATTGTTATCATTGTCATTTCCTGACTGCTGCCTGTAAATCTTGACAGTCTCTAGTACTCACATTCTCACCCTGACTCTCTACAATACATATATATTTCAGCTCTGTAACAAGCAGTTGGTGTAATGGCTATGTTGCTGGACTCCCACGTAGTCAACCATGGTTTGAGTCCTGGACCCGGTGGCTTAAATTCATGCCAGGCATGTGTGCATGTATACCCAAGATCCCGAGAGGAGAATGGAGGAGAAGGGATTGTGGCGTGACCATACCCCCTGGGGGGTGATTTCTTGCTTTCTGTCTCTTTGTCTCTCTTTGTCTTTCTGGCGACTGCACACTCCCTATAGCAAACCCCCCCCACCAAAAAAGTTGAGTGGTCAAATTCATGCCAAAAAATCACTATGGTTTGGGTGATGATTGTTGTGTTTGGTAGTTTTTCATATAAGTCTTCATGTTTCAGAGTTAAATACTGATTATATCAGCATGGGTTAAGGAATATATTTTTCTGGTAAAAGGGAAATTTTAGTAACAAGGCAAAATCAGCAAGAGAACAGAATACATAGTTCCCCAGTTCTCCGGTCATCCCACCATTAAAGTAACTGGGTTTGGACTCTGCTGAGCCAGCTGTGTGGGTTTGTTCCCTGCATTATTCCACTGTTATTCTACCTTGCCACAGGGCAAGAAGAACCAAGCATCTTTGCCACTCGGAGAATATGTAGATTGCTTGGATCAAGAAGTTCAGCTTGGAGTCCCAGCTGCCTACAGTTATTGTCTGATAATGTTGGCCTTCCCCTTCAGATCAGTGGGAAGTTGCAGTTTTCTCCTCTGATGAGAAGAAGCTACCAGTTCTGGGAATAACTGACTTGGGAAGGTGTTCATCTGTTGTCCAGGTAACAATTAGTCAGCTCTGGAGTCCCCATCAGACAACCCTGTGTCTTGTACTTCAGTGGTTTAAGTTTTAACCCCAGAAGAAGAGTTTGAAATTCAAATCCCTGCTTTCATAGTAACTTGAATAGTTACTTTCATAGTTACCCTGTTTATGTGACCTTAGGCCTCTAACTTCC
>NW_006159610.1:1532722-1547231 GCF_000334495.1 Tupaia belangeri chinensis
AAATATAACACAAACGGCTTCAAAGTTATATGAATTCAGCCTGTAAATATACACAACTAATGGTGAGACTTGTTTCATGAATGTCCCTGTAAGCCGTCATGACTACAAGATTTCAAGGCACAGCTGCCAACAAGGTAACAACTACTTTATACAAGGAAACCATCGTGCACCAAACCTTAGGATCTTATTGTGCAGATATTTTGTTTTCTTACAGTAACTACAAATAGTTACATTTTGGGATATCTCAAATTTTGAAAGTAGAAATTTCGGACAATGTGATAAAAGTTGTTTTCTGTTCAAATATCAGAGAAAAGAACTTTTAGGAGAGTCAGGGCAGGCCCAGCTGTGATGGCACGGCAGTGGCACAATACTCTGTAATGCTTGAAGCCCTGTGGAAGATAGGATTCGGTTCCCGGGTTGACTCATATGCAGTGCTGGCGCGTTCTCATGTCCTTGATCCCAGCTGACTGGGAAAGGCTGGAAGAGGGGGTACAAACTGAGGCATGGCACCTTTTGATTGTGCTTATCTTTCTCTCTCATTCCTCATTTTCCACTTAAAAAAAAAAAAAAAAAAAAAAAAACTTTAAAAAGGCACTAAGATGATATTTTGCCTAACTTGGTGATGGTAGCTCACTCTTGTGCCTAACAAACAGTAGTATACACATAGAGAGAAACAGATTGTATATAGAAAATGAACATTCCAGCAAGAGGAAAAATAACTTGAGGCTGACTTGACTGCCATTCTAAGCATGCCACCACGAAAAACAACGGATCGTTATTCAGGGCTTAAATTTATCTGATCGTTTTAAAATGAAAATCTCTTGAACTAGAATAGAACTTCTTGGCATTAACTAGGAACCTTCAGTTTTCCTAAAGACAGCGTGTAGCTAAGTGGCATTTGACATGGAGATGGGAGTTTTGCTCTCTTCCTTTTGAATCTGGTGGACTTGCTCTTGCATTTCCTATCTGATCCAATTAAGGGGAAATGGAGAACTTGAAATTCAGAGAACTCATTCTTCCTGTCACTAAATTAATGGGCTGGCCTTGGTTTGGGGAGAAGATGGCAAATGTGAGGCTTCATTTCCATGTGTTCATTAGGATTGAGAAAAAAACATGTGTATTTTGCACATCTATCAGCAATGGCATCACCCTGCAATTTACTATTTCCCATACTCATAGGAGCTTATTAGAAAGAAAAATACCTTGAGATATTATCAAACATACTTTTTGAGTGTCGTTATCTATTTGAGGTCCCATAATATCCTTGAGGTAAGAACCGAGAATCAAAACTGATAATTGGAAACATTAATAAGATAGAGATCTCTTTTAATGCAGAGGCAGTGTGCTATGACAGAACAAATGATGAGTTTGGAAGTCAGGAGGAGGTCTAATTGCTGTTCCTAATATTGTTACTAACCTTGCCAGAAGCCAGGTTTTTATCATATTAGACTAAGGTCATTATAGGGAAAGAAAGAGGTTAATATAATATGATGCTTGGTGGAAGATAGGAGAAAGTTTTTGAACCATCACAGTCAGTCCAAAGTGCTGGGTCTTTTTTGGCCCATCAGGGGTCTCTTTTACATATAGTCACTGGGCCCATTTACATGGTGAGACAGAGTTTGTTGGGAGACAGCTCTCCGGGGATCTCTTGTGTTTCTGTGTGTCTCATGAACAGAGATGCTAACACCCTTCTGTTGTAGACTCTCTCCTGGAGGATGGTTGTGTAGTTAACAGCTATGAAAAGAAGAGATAGTGTCTCCCTTTGAAGCAAAGGACATGGTGTGTTCTCTCTGCTGTCTTAAAAATAATGTCTCCATCCAGAGCAAACGTTGGACAGGTTTGCTGGAAGCCTGTTATTAAGGATGAGGATATCTTAACTCAGGATTCCTCTCTTGTGGTACAGCCCTTTGTCTCTATGTGTATGCATTACCTGACCCTCCCCACATGACTGTGTGGGTCATTGGAGCTCAGGGGAACAGTGTAAGGAGCCCACGATAATCTGGCTAATGAGGTTATTGCTGAGAGCAATAAAGCATCTTTTGTCTTTGGTCCAGGAGCTTTTGTTTTGTTCATTTATTTGTTTTTCTGTCAGCCTCCATGAATCCGTGACAGGTTAATTTGTTCACTTGCAAAACTCTTCACAGTTCCTAACAGAATTAAGTTTGAATACACCAGTTTTAAAGTAAGAGACATAGATGAAATTATGCATCTGATGCAATTTGGAATGGCATGTAAGTTCTGAGATACAAAGGGGAGGTCAGAACTAAAATAGAAATATAGTGTATGATTTCTCACCTAGCAGGCCTTAGCCCTTAACCCATTTGACACTTGGATGCCTTAACACCATTCTTTCTGCAATGAAATGTTGGAAATCCATTGGTAGTGCTCTTTGATTTTGAGAGTCGTAAGACATAAAACTAGAGAAACAAGGGGTTTTTTTTGGCCACCCATAGCATTTATTTGGAGTCTTAGGAGGAAATTAGAGTCTTATTAAATGAGAAAAATAGTTCATTTCTTTCTCCTTTAGAAGAAATTGAGATTCTGCAGACTGAGAAATATCAAAGCACCAATGTATTCTTTCCACAAGGAAAGGGAAACTGGCTATTGTTAAACTCTGCATTGGACAACTCCTTGTCTCTATCAGCAGCCAATTTGGAAACATCTTCAAAAACTCAGATCTTTGGTGTAATTCAATGGTGTAGTAAGCAGAGGTGATAACTACTCATACTTCAGCTTGGATTCTAGGCATTCTAAAGGTCATAAGGAAAGGGAAAATAACCCATTAATTTTTACTGGAGTTTTCATTTAAGTGTCTTCTGTGAAAATCAATGTAAAGTTTTACTGCCATTCAAAATGCAAAGTGCTGTATAGTATCACTACTCCAAAGTGCCCTCAGTTGTTGCCTTTTTAAACAAGCAGGCTTTGAGTTTTGCCCTTACTGCATAAATTCAGCTTCTCAGATGGGATTATTGCCATCTGGACGCAGTAGCAGGAGAAATAAATTTGTGTCAGCCTGAATTCTACTTATGCATTTATTATTTAAACTGCTTTTAACCTTTTCCTAGGTCAGTGATCATCTTGCAGATTCGCTTTTATCCATATGCCTCAGAGAATAAAAATCCGTTTCTTTATGAGTATGATTTATAAGTTAAATGTTACTTCTCCATCTACATTAGTAATCTTAAATTATTTACCTGCTTTGGAATTCATATGTTACTGATTTGCCAGATGAAAGCTGTCAGATGAGTGAATATATTTGTGATACTTATCTGTTGCTCACTAATGTAGCTGGTTTGGAGTTCTTGGAAAAAATTTCAAATGTTATGAAAGACTGAGTCCAAGGAAGTTGTAGTCAGATGGTCCGCCTCAAAGTCTGCGCTGCTGCTGCTGGCACCACCTGGCGTGGTTTCTACTGACTCTTGAACATGTCATTCACCCTTCCACTTCGTATGGTTCCATTCATTCAATCTCAGGTGGAATTAGTTAGTGTTGAGAACTAGAACACCATTTAAAGCAAAAGACAAATGAGGGGAGTGTTCAAAATTTCATGTACATTGTGTATTATTAAAAACAGCAACAATAACAAACAACTATGGGACCACAGGTGCAGTAGTGGTTGAGATACTAAATTTCCACAAGTTCAACCCTGGTTCGAGTCTTGGCCCTGGTTGCTTGAAAATCATGTCTTGTGTGTGTGTGTGTGTGTGTGTCTGTGTGTGTGTGTGTGCACGTGCACGCGCACGCACGCATGTGTGTGCATGTCCAGAATCCCTGGAGGAGAGTGGAGGAGAAGGGATTGAGGTGTGGCCATACCCCCTAGGAGATGATGTCTCACTTTCCTTCTCACTGTCTCTCACTATGGCCAAAACCTTAAAAAAAAAAAAAAAGAAAATGAAATTATGGATGAATTTTTAAAAAAATTTTGGCACTGAAATAAATGCCACTCTGATTCCATTTCTCCACGAACCTTTATGGAAGTGTCTCATTGTGCCTCCCTCTCTAGCAGAGAGCGGAGATTTGACAATGTAGGTCAGAGAAGTTCATTCCAGCTTCCTTTGCAAAGTATTCTCATTTGTTTGTTCACTTATTCACTCACTTATCACTCATTCAGTCAATATTCCCTGAGTACCTAATGTGTATATGATGCCGTTCTGGGCTCTGGAGATATTTTAGTGAACAAAACAGGCATCATTCCTGCCTTTTCGGAAATTAACATACTAGCGGTGAAACAAAGAGCCTGAGAGGGTGGAATACTATTCATCCATTAAAAAGAATGAAATTCTATTTTCAAGGCACCATGGGCAAGTGTGGAGGACATGATTGATTGATTGATAGATAGATAGATAGATAGATAGATAGATAGATAGATAGATTTTTTTTTTAAAGAGAGATTTTTGCTATCAGGTGCATGTGCTCACCAGAGAGACAGAGACAGAAAGTGAAAAATCACCCCTCAGGGGAGGTTATCCATGCTGCGATCCCTTCTCCTCCAGTCTCCTCTCAGGACTTTGAGCACAAACACATATGCTCCCAGTGTGAGTTTTAAGTCACCAGGTCTGGGACTTGAACTGCGATTGACTACTTGGGAGAAACTTGCATGTTCGCCCTCATATGTGGAAACTAAAAAAGTTGAACTCATAGAAGCAGAGAATGGAATAGTGATTACTAGACACAGAAAGGGAGTATGGAGAGATGGTAGTTGACACTACAAAGTTATAGTCAGACAAAAGGAATAAGTTCTAGGATTCTATAGTACAGTAGGATATATAGTTAATAATTTATTATATATTTTAGAATAACTAAAAATGAGGATTTTGAATGCTTCTCACACAAAGTAACGATAAATGTTTGAGATGATGGATATGCTAATTACTCTGATTGGATCATTACACTTTGTATTCATGTACTGAAAAATCATACCGTTCCCTATAAATATGTACAATTATTATGTACCGATTTTTTTATGTGCCTGAAAGAAGCACATGCTTGGCATTTTGAGGGACTGTGAGAGACTTATATAGTTAGAACACACAGAAGTGAAAGAGGTTGAGGCCAGAGAAATGGTGGAAACTGGGAATGGAGGATGATCATACCTCTTAGGCCATAGCAAATATCGGGTTGTCAGAAAAGTCATAATGTATTTTTCTGTTTCTCTATGCAAAAATGCATCATGACTTTTCTGACAACACAGTACTTTGACATTGAATTAAAAAGGGAAGCTGATAGAAGGCTTAGAGGAAAGAAGTAAATTATCTATCTTAGGTTTTAAAGTAGTGCTGTATAACAGAACTTTCTACGATGACAGATATATTCCAGAATCTTCAGCATCTGATATAAAAAAGTCACTAGCCATTTTGTGCCTATTGAGTACTTGAAATATGGCTGATACCTAAGGAATTGGATTTTCAAGTCTCATATAATTTTAATATAAACAGCAACCCACATGTGCCAGGTGGTGGGACAGTGATTAAACATGATGCTCTGCAAAGCAATCCCACATGGGAAGGTTGGCAGTTCAACTCTGGTGATCTCCCCAAGTACACCATGCATACCGTTTTTCAGGACCTGGAACTCATTGGGGGCTGTTTATGGATTGTGGCACTGGGACCCTGTTGGCAGAGCTGTGTCTATCTCTCTCCTTCAGGGAACAAATAAAGAAACATAAAGGCTAAACTTTTTCAATGTAAGTCATTTAATAAATGTGCAAGGAAAAATCAAAAAGAGATTGTTTTCTCAATTCATGTTTTTATGTCTCTTATAATGTTTACCACTTTCCCTCACACACACTTGTCCCTAAATTATTTACATCAAAAGGATTAAACATTAAATATTATGCCTTAAGTTAATTACAGTTGATATTCTCTGTTTTTATTTTACACCCTTTTGAAGTTCTCTCAAATCATTGTATTTCAAACCTGCCAATTTATTAATCTGATAACAGCCCATGAATATCTGATTCTTCCTTTGGCCCAAAAGCGACTTTTCTTTCAGATCAACAGAGCATCACTGAGTGAGAAGGAGCTGCAGTCAAAGTCAATATTTATAACTTTTTCATTAGACCTTAAAATGCTGTGTTAAAAATTTATGGTGGCGCATCAGGTGGAGAAGAGGAAAGTTACATGGGGAGCTAAACCTCTCGTTAATGGCTTTGTGAACCTAGGGCAGCAAGAAGCATAGTGTCTCTGTCCTGAAAGTAACTGTTCCTAGGGAGTTGTCTTGAAAGGATTATTTCTGTGACAGTATGTACTGGGGACATTTTATTGAGACTTCCCATTGATGTTGTCACATAGTGTTTACTGAAGACAGCTTTTTATTTCAGAACTGTAGATAATACTCAGAGTTATAGATGGTCTCAAACCTTTTTGACCACATGGAATCAATCAAAGACTACCTTCCCTTGTTAGATTTCAGTTGGATTTTCTGTCCCTCCCTTGGAAAATGGATGTATTTGCTGGTAATTTGTCTTGATGTTTACTTCAAACTTTCCTTTCTTCATTGCATCCTAGCCATTTATAGCATATACTATGTTCTGCTATAAAATGATATAAAAAATTCTTCTATAAACTCCTCTTGAGCACCTACCCTCATTCCTTTCTTAGTTAGCTAATAATAGTAATAAGAATGATTGCTATGCATGTGTCATTAGACTAAGACCTTTAAAGTTTTCTTGTCCAACAACTGCCCAACACATCATCTTCACTCTAGTATCCCTTGTTGCATTTTGTCCTTCTGTATATATATATTTGTAAGTTTACATATTTGGTTAAGGAGCAAGTACACACATGCATGCATGTGTCAGGGGCACAGGGAGAAAAAGGAACACCCTTTCTTCAGCCTCCTCGCTTGTCAGGTTGTCGGGCACATGTGCATACGCCCATCGTGTTTTCAAGGAGACCCAGGATCTGAACCTGCAGAGGGCAATGTGGCTTCCAGCACTGTAGTTTAGCTTGCTGCTAACTATGCCACCATGCTGGGCCTCCTCTGAATATCTAGACCTTTAGTCGTACAAAACTCCACCTTTTGAAGAAACCCATTTTATCTTTCAATGACTGTTTCCTATTAGAATGCCTTCTTTTCAGGCAAAATAGTGTTTCCTCTCAGACTCTTCTGTTCATTCCAGCTCTAGTCTTTGAGTTCTTATGCAAATTTCTCTTCCAGGAAACAGCCCTTCAAATATTTAAATCACAGAAACACAGTTCTATCCTATAAACCCTGTTGGTTCTCAGATAATGTTAGTTATTTGTGAATTTTTCCCTTTTATATTTCTTTAGAATTCTTTTCAAGAAAAGCTAAAAACAACAAATACAAAAAGCTTAATTGCAAACTAGAAACTTGGGGCAGGCTGTGAGAGAAGATGTGGGAATGATTGACAGCTGACTGACTTAACTTTCTATTGAGTAAATATATAATTATGCCATTTATAAAAAAATCTCATTTCTGAGAAAAGAGCAATTGCTCTAATAGTAATAGTTAATACTGTTTGCTCATTTGTCACTCGTCAGTGGGTTTGGACTAGTCTTGGTCTTATGTATGAATCTTGCAAACAGCCATTTGAGGGAATGGGGGAAGGGGAGACATATATAACAGATTCTACCAAGTAAATACTTAATTTAGTCAGGAAGAGGCAGTATGTCAGCTTACTGCATTTTAGGGAACAATGAGAAGGCCTCTCTGTGTTTCATTTTCTAGCTTGACTAGGAAGGAGAGCTTACCTATAGGGTATGTTCTTGGGTCCTAGAGGGGATACTAACATTTTCTCAAGCTTTTCTGACTTTTTTTTTTTTTTAGTTAGTTTTACATTTTCCTTCATTTTATCTTTTTCCTAAACATTATACTCATTATTAATGGTAACTTTTATAGAAGAACTGAAATAGTCACAATCAGCTTTTGTGCTTCTTCTTTTCTAAATTCTTTCATGTATTCAGGAGATCGAGTCTCTCCTCACCACAGAGGACTAGGAAAACTTCCTTTTCTAAGTTTACAAAGCCTATCCTCTTGGTCAAAGGAATAAGATTAATTAACTCTTAATCTGGAAACCTCCCAGAGCAAGACATAAAGTAACTGACCTTTAGGAATTAAATGTTATAGCATACAGATGAATAATCATTTGGTTACTGTGACTACTTTTGTTAGATTTAGGTGAAAGGAATTTAAAAAAAAATAGTTGTAGGCTTTTGACCAAATAAAAGCATAGCTTTAATTCTCTTATTTTGATAGGGCTAATTTTTCCCTCTATGGGGTGCATGCCGAAGACACAGAGAAAGAGAGGAAGTGAGAAATCACCCTCTAGACAGGATGGCTACACCACAGTCCCTTCTCCATTCTCTTCTTGAATTTTGGGGCTGCACACACACATGCCCAGTGTGTTTCAAGCTACCAGGTCTGGGACTCGAACCATGGTCAATGGCTATTTCTAACCACAAAGCAAGAAAAATTTCAAAAAGAAGCAGTTTACTCTCCTGATCCCAAACACAAGAGTAGCTTTTTAAGTGACTTTTGTTTATGACCTGCATAGTATAAATGAAATGTTTGAGGGCAGGGTTGTACTTGATAGTGACAAGATAGGACTCTGGTTAAATGAGTTTGAAATGATATTCTTTACCTGGACAGAGGCTTTTTAGGAGAAATCTTAGATGTAAGCATTCAGAATCCCCATGTATGGAGTTCTAGGATTAGTTGTCTATGATGTCCCTCTTCTGAAATATTCTAACTTCTTGTTAGTCTTTTCAAACAGATGATCAGATAGTAAGATGGTATTCATGATGCTGCCATGTATATTGAGCATGGTACTATTAAAACATAGCTTTTTGATATAATCAGAGTCACCTTGGTGAACCGCCAGCTGTTTCAGATTTGAAAGATCCCAAATTCTCTTCCGGATACCTGTTTGGATGTGTTTATAAAGTCATGAATCTTCCATTTCTCCCATCTCTTCTCTTCCTTTCTCTGTTACTTGCCTAACTCTTGTTTTACAGTAAAGAAAACAATAAATCCCTGCCGTCCTGGAGCTTACAGTCCAAAACATTTTGAAACAAGTGTCAAAAATATTAATAATGAATATTAAACTTTTTAAAATTATTTACTTTAATGTCCCTCTTTGCCCCTGCTTTGTATGAATTAAGTCACATTAACAGATAACTTCTAGTAAGCTGCCCTTCAGTCATTTCTTAGTGAATGTTATGGAAGACACAGCTTTTATTGATAATAGCATTAAATAGTCTGTTCTCCTCTATAAGATTTCATTTGACCCCAGAAGACTCACTTGATAACCTCTACTAGTGAATCTAGTTGTTCAAATGTTTTTTAACTTCAGATCTTACTTCAACTATGGGTCACATTAAATAAAAGAGCATCATATTTAATATAATCAAAACTATTAGGCCTCATTCTACAGTATTTTATCTTAATATTTCCATCAGCGTTTATTATGTTATAAAATTATTGCTTTTTGTTATTGTGATACAATATACACAACATCGTATTTACCATTTTGACCACTCACGTGTACAGTTAAGTGACATTAAATACATTCACATTGTCATACAACCATCACTACCATCCATCTCCAGAACTTTTTCATCTTCCCAAATTGAAACTCTACCCATTAAACAGTAATTCCCCATCCCCCTTTATTGTTTTTACTTCTATTATGTGTGGCATAAACTTAAGAATGTCCCGTATTCTCAGTCCTTTGTGAAGTAATAGGTACTTACCGAAGACTCTCTGTGTATCCCTGGGATGCAATGAAAAATATTATTAATGACTTCTAGAACTACTTCACATGTAGAATAGCAGAGAAAAATTAAAATACTCACTGATAACTGTGGTCTAGCATTGAATTCAGTATAAGGCCTCAATTTGAATCCTGCCTCCAACACTTGTCCAACATAGGTGCTTCTAGGCAAGTTACGTAACTCTCTGAGCCTCAGTTGTCTCAGCTCTAGAATGGGTGTAATAAAAACTTGCTTTTCACACCTTACACAGATGTTATGGGACACCAAGCAGTCAATTCTGTCTAAGTATTTTGAAAATCAGAACTCATATTTCGAATGTTAATATACATGTTGTTATGTTATGTACCTGGGTGTTTTCCATTTATTGCCTTTTCTTACCAAGTTTAAACTGCAGGTTTTGTCATTTTGCTTGACATATCTGAGTGTCGCTCTTCAATTATTATCATCCCTAAGCTTTAATTCTTTTAAGTCTGCAGTGACTTCCTTTTGGTGTTTATAACCTTCCACATTTGTATAGAAATCTTATAGTGATCTATGGAGACTCTTAGCCCTTCGGTTCTCATTTCCCATGATAGTATGCAAATGATAGAAAATGTGGCTGCAACAGAGAAATATGACATTTAAATAAAATTCTTAGGATCAAAAAGTGCCAGAGTTAACAACTTTTTAAAAGGGCTATTTTTACCAACTTCGTAATTGACATTCTGCCATCGCTCAGACTTTATTTCATTTCTGCTTAACTCAATATATAGATTTTTATACAAGCCATTTACCAAGCACTAGACAATAGTGCCTTTGGCAGATCAAATGTGTACAGGTAAGTTGTTTGCTATCCACAGGAGAACTTCGCTGTGTCACTGGGACACCTTCCCCTAGAAGCCCAGGGTGAGAGTTGGTGACACTTAAAAACGCAGATAATTGATGGGAACATCCCAAATACTAGAAAGAATTTAAAATGAAAACTTTTAAGACTGTGCAGTCATTATCACATGAGGCAGGGAGATGGTGATGGGTCATAAATTGGTTTCCCATTTTATTTAAACGGAACCTGGCAGAATGTAAATGAAATCTTTGAGGTTCACTTACCTCATGATAATTCTTCACTTTAAAAATAAATGGTTATGAGATTGATACTTAAGATAATCTCTGATTATTCTGATAGAATTCATATATTGGAAAGACTGTATTTATAGGATCTTCTATTTTATTTTCTGTATGCTTTTCAGAAACTCAGGAATTCCTTGACCTTCTTGTTTTCCTGTATTGGCTTCATGCAACATTTTCAAATTTTGAGGATTTAATGTGTTATGATTCACAGGCCATTGTCAGGATTTTTGAAAGGTTATAGTTTGATGTTTGTCAACTTTTTTAAAGTCGGTCCTAGCTCAAAACTTGGTTCAAGTCTTTGCTCTTAACAGAGATGTTAGTTGAAACTTTGGTTTAAGCGGTCCATTTTCTTTTACATAAAGCAGATTGTATCTGACTTTTAATCTTGAAGCATGTGTTCTTTCCTTATTGTGATTTTTGGTTTACATATATTCAGTGTACATCTTTGTGAGTTATGGTATGATTTTTCAAAACATGTATACAGTATATATTAATCAAATCAAAGATAGAAGCTTATACATTCATTTTCTTAAGGATTGAACATTACATTATGCTGTGCACGTATGATAACAGTTCTAGTCTTTTTTAAAATATGTATTGAATTGTCCGTATTTTTTACTCTGCTGTAGAACATGGTTCTATAACTTTTCCCCATTATTTACCTGCATTCTTAGGCCTTTTAAAAACATTTTCTCCTGAACCTCTTCCACCCACTCCCCTGTGCAGTTTCTGGTATCAACCATTATCTATTTTTGTGCTTTGGAGATGTCTCCACTCAACATATACTAAATGTCTGTACACTATGGAGACATATTCTTTTATTAATTAATTAATTAATTAATTGATTGATTAATTTATTTATTTATTTGAGAGGTTTTTGCTATAGGGCATGTACACTTGCCAGAAAAACAGAGACAGAGAGACAGAAAGTGAGAAATCATCTCCCCGGGGGGGGTGTCCACACACCATAATACCTTCTCCTCCATTCTCCTCTCTGGATATTGGGCACGCACTATGCCTGGCGTGAGTTTAACTCATTGGGTCTGGGACTCAAACTGCGGTCGACTACATGGGAATCCAGCGACATAGCCATTATGCCAACTGCTGGTCCTAAGGCATGTTCTTAACAGAGCTCTACCTGATGTTACCTGAGTTTACCTGAATCATCTCCGTTTAATCCCATTATCTTCTTGATCTTCTCTCATAAAGGAATCTGATTGGTTACATTAGAACATAACTCACCTGCCTTTGTGAAATAGGATGTTAAGTTCTTAATCTTTTGAGATGTTGTAATCCTCCACCTTTCACCAGTTGAAACTATCTGAAGACCCTTATCCTAGAATATCCCTTTGTTACTCAAAAATCTCTCTTTCTCATCTCTTCTCTTATTTCTTGTTCTATGGATAAGTCATCTTCTGCTATGTCAAGCCAAACTCCCCATTTGTTCTTTTGACTATATCCTTTCTTAGTTTTCCTGAATCTTCCTCCATTACCCCCCATCTACCCCCAAATCAACCCTTTCTTCTTTCCTGTAAGATACTTTCTTTTTGTCCACTGGTCTTATCCCTTCTACCAATATGCAATATGCATGTCCATTCTTTCTTTCTCCTAAGGAAACCTCCCACTAATCTAGATCCTCTCAAGACACTGCCTTGCCTTTTCTACTCCAAGTTTACCACAAGAGCAGACTTGCTTCTTTTCCTACTTACCACCTGCTGACTCCAACCTTTTCCTTTTGAACACCTTGCCTCATCATTCTATGTACAGTAGACCAGCAGTTTTCAACCCTGGCCACATTAGAATTATCTCAGTAGCTTCTAAAAACTACTAATGATTGGGCACTGCCCCAACAAGTTCTAATTTAAATGGCCAGTGATCAATAACTCCTTGATAAATTTAAAAAGTCTAGCCAGAAGATTCTGATATACTGCCTGGATTAAGAATCACTACTCTACGTGGTCGTTGTAATAACTTGATAATTAACTCCAGCAGGTTTCCTCTCCTGCATTATCCTTTTTGACTTATTCTTTCATAATAGAAGAAAATATATTCCTTCTACTTGTAAATGTTCACAGTCGAAGTAGTGCACTATACTTTCTGACTGCTCATTTTCTTTGTCCTCTGTTGAGTTCTCTTCTCCCTTCCTAGTCCTAAAATACTGCTTCTGCCCGATTTTTATCCTAGGTAGGCCTCTAGTCTATATAATCTAGATTCATTATCTTAGTTCATTGTTTTACCTTATTATCTATGTAAAATTACCCTATTCATTCTCCTCGAACTCCAACTCTTCATTATAAACTGCCTTTGAGATACTTTTCCTTGCATATATCATTGATACCCATGTCCAAAGAAGATCTTATCCTCTTGTTGGAACTTTTTTTCTTTGTAGCTCCTGGTTCTTTTTAGTCACTTATGCCATCATATGTGTCTTTATTTTTATCTTCCTTTGTTTTCTCTATCAGTATTATAGAAATCATATAGATTTCATCCTAGGAATTACAACTTAATTTGCCATTCCTATAATATATTCAAAGTCATTCATCTTATTCTGACTGCATATAGACAGGAACAGTAATCTACTAGCTGGTCTTTACTGCATTCAACTCTGTGCTGTCACATTAACTTTTAGGCACAGCTCCAATCTTTTGAAACCTTCTGTGACTCCTTATTGACTATATCTGAATACAAACAATTAGCATGAAATTCTAAGAACTTGATAATAGGTCCCTGCTAGCATTTTCAGTCTATTCTTCTTACTCTTCCACTGAAATTGTATGCTTCAGCTAAACTAGGCCAAATTTGGTATTCCCCAACCACTAAGCTCTTTTCTATTCTAGTATAAATGTTCTTTTGCCTTTTGAAGGTTAAATTTTTTGGAGCCTCTTAGGCAGTAAAACTTTGACCATAAAAGTTTAGACTGTATGAGTCCTTCTTATGTTATTTAACTTCAAATTCAGTGTAGAAAGTACCTTAAGATTTCTGGTTGCTTGGATTTCATTTAACTAGAATGTGTTTGTACTAGAAGGTGGCTTGTGACTGATTCTGAACTTGCTGACATCCTGGAATTGTCGAGTAAATTACTCTTCACCTTAAATCATACTGGGTAAAGATGACATTTCTTAGTTATTTCAGTTTTTATCTTTTATTAGTGATAACTCAATTATTTCTTGTAGACCAGACTATATCTTCCCAGCCTCAACCTTTTGTAAAATATACCATTCAGGATCTGAGTTAAGTAACAAAATAAAAATATCGCAGAAAGTTGGACTCACGTACTATTAGATTCTTTAAACTTTGTATGCTCCCTATGTCCTTCGAATATTAAATCCAAATTGTCTTCCTGCTATGGTGAAAGAAATGAAATTTCTCAGCAGTAGTAAACAACAGTGTCAGTCTATTTGAGACTGTTAATGATTCATTTATAATGCTAGCAGACACATGAAGTCTGGAAAAATTAGATGTACAGCATCATTACCTTTGTGGTTCGCTTTCCTGGGAAATGGCATAGCACTTAGTGCAGCATTTTAGAAGATGAGAAGAATTCTTTTAGGACAGTGGACTTGAGAGTTGAGGGTGTAGATAATGGAATGACAAACTGAACACTTCTTGCTGTTTCAGCTGCCTTCCACAAGGCACTCTTTTTTTTTTTTTTTTTTTTTTTTTTTTTT
>NW_006159610.1:1547574-1577061 GCF_000334495.1 Tupaia belangeri chinensis
TGGTCACGCCGCAATCCCTTCTCCTCCATTCTCCTCTCGGGATCTTGGGCACGCACGCACATGCGCCCGGCGTGAGTTTTAAGTCACCGGGTCCGGGACGCGAACCGCAGTCGACTACATGGGAGTCCAGCGACATAGCCATTACGCTAACTGCTGGCTCCCACAAGGCACTCTTAACTATCAACTCTGCATGTATACAGAAGTTCAGGTTCCAGTTATTACACAGATCATTTTGGATATGTGTTTTTAGATGTCTTTTCAGAGAACATGATCTAATCTCTTCTCTCAAGTGGTAACTATTAGAAATTGCTCAAACTATTAGTTTCTTCCGATTTGAAGATTATGTTGTGACATCTCCAGGAATGCTGCAGAGGCGCCTGGGCACCATGGGAAACAGCGTGTCTGTAAGTTCCCTTCCAACTCCAAGTTGTGTTGTTACTTCCATTCCACTCGAATCGTTTTCCAGTAACTGAAAGGAAGATGTGCCAGGCATGTTTTCCTTTATATATACATAATACATTTATAAAATGAATTGTTTTTGACATTCTGTAGTTGTACATGAGACAGAAGCTAACCGACCCAGTGGGGACTGAAACGCAACTGAGATCCAAAATTACAACTTGAACTATAAAGTATAATAAGATGTAACTGTCTAAGACCTGACAGTCCCGCCTCTGTGCCTTTACTGTAACCCACCACAACATAGGACTATACTTTTTCTATCAGGGCAATATCAGATATTTCGTCAAAGAAGAACCTTAAACATCCTGACATCTGCCTACCTTACAGAAGCATGAGTAGGATTGTACGCTTGTATGCTTGTGTGTATAAGAGATTTGTTACAGACACATTGCCTTAGGCAATTGTGGGATCTAGCTAAATAGTCTCTGTAAGGTTGTTTTCTTCACAACTCTTGCTGAAGCTTGAAGTTGTTAGGGAAGGTCATCAGGAAGAAAAGAGGGATGTAAAGAATAGGTTAGAATTTATGTCAGTTCTTGTTATCTCCGACTCTAATAATGTGGGTGTCCTGCAGAAGTACGCATCCTCATCATGGAGCTTGAGACACTCCTTGCTCAAGAGTCAAAGAAAGTGAAGGAGGATTGAAGAAAGTTGGAGCAGGTGTAGCCAAGCAGCTGCTCTATGCTAAGGAGCCGAGCCAGCAGTTAGGCAACAACATGAAGCCATAGCCACCGAGTGTAGAAAACAGTGACTTCTGCTTCTCTTCCTCCCTTCACATCTCAAGCAAAATGTCTGTGATAGCCCATTGTAACCCTAACACACAGTGAGGGGATTCTGAGAAATGTAGTTCACCTTAGCCCAGTTGCACATTACAAAGCCACCATAATAAAGCATTAGCCTTCAGCGTAACTACTGTATAACTACTGTGTCATTTAAAAAGGATAATAGGCCAATGCTTTTTCCAAACTTCTCATAGTATTTGGACAGACATAACCAGTATATAAAATTGCATAATTAATATTACTGTGGGGCTCAGTACTATAGCATGACTCATTGAATTTAAGAGTAAATGATTCTGGGGCCAGCAGGTGGCATGGTGATTAAGGCACGGGAGTCCCACATGGCCGACCGTGGTTCAAGTCCTGGACTTGGCAGCTTGCTTTCTCCCATTTCCTCTCTCTCTCCTCTCTCTTTCTGTCTCTCTGTGGTCAAATTAAAAGATAATAATAAAAAAATAGTTATTTTTTAAAAAGGGCAAATGATCCTAATATAGCAAGATTAAGAGTAAATAAATGAGGTTATCAGGTGAAATTCCTTTTAACAGTTTCATCATTGAGGGCCAACAGTGGCACAGCAGTGGGTGCAGCACTTTATGAGACAGAACCATGTCACAAGGTTATTGGTTCATGTCTGGAGACCTCCTTGAGTATGCCCGACCCTTGTGTGCCCATGGCCTAGGCTGGCTGAGGCTGGGAGTGTATCATGGCATCAGGACCCTACTGGGGATGCTGTGTCTCTGTTTCTCTTTCTGTCTGTCTCTCTTATTCGTAGAATAAATAAACTTTCAAAAAACAGTTTCATTATCAATTTATGACATCAGTTTTATGATATACTTCATATTATAGTTTGATTCAGCAAACGCTGGCAATAACGTACTGTCGCCATATTAATAGGCAGCGATCCTTGTTATGTTCATTTAGCTATATGAAATTCTTTTTTTTTTTTTTTTGAGAGATTTTCGCTATAGGGCACGTGCGCTTGCCAGACAGACAGAGACACAGAGACAGAAAGCGAGAAATCACCCCCCAGGGGGGATGGCCATGCCGCAGTCCCTTCCCCTCCATTCTCTTCTCGGGATCTTGGGCACACACGCACACGCACCCTGCATGAGTTTTAAGCCACCAGGTCTGGGACATGAACCGCGGTGGACCATGTGGGAGTCCAGCGACATAGCCATTATGCTAACTGCTGGTTCCCAAGCTTTATGAAATTCTATTGAGTGTTTAAAAAATCTTAGCACTTGACAGGAGGAATTAATATGCACTAGCTTATATGCAAGCAACAAGTTAGCATATGTTTCTTTGAAAACTCTAGGACCATGAAATTTCCAATTATCCACACATTTTATATATAAGAGCCTACATGGGTATTAGTGTGTATATTAATACTAAGCTCTGTCGCTTTAAACTTCAGGTTCTCCAGCCGTTGTTGCCTGCTGGGATAGTGGTTAACACGCCTCATAAATGTAGTCGATCTTAACCAACATAGTGATATTGCTCACTATCAGAGTCTCTGTTAAAAACATTCTCTGGAAACACTACAACAGCGTTGCACAGTTTCATGGTTTGTTTGTTGTCTCTCATCAAATAAAATCTAACCTTCCTTCCCATGATGACTATATAAAATGCTTCAAAAACACACATCTCAGCAAATTAAATTTCCTCATGACAATTATTTGCCCTTCTAATTAACACTATTCAGAGAGAGTAGCACTCTGTGAGAACAAAAGGCTCCTTTCTCTCTCCTTCTTAGAATAATAATGCTATCTCATACTGTCTATAGAGACTATACATATGTCCCTCTATGTAATCCTTCAGGGACACGGCCCCATTAGGTTGTAGGCATGCATTATCAGAGGAGTAATGACCCTGTTAGATGAGTAGGCACATAGTAATGCCCTCATGTTAGAATTGAGGAAAGTAAGACACTGAAAGTTGGAGGAAAGCAACTCACTGAACTTGTTGGTTACCTCCCTACATCCATACTCATCCCCCTTCTTCCTAGATGTCAAATCCTAATTTTGTTTTCTCTCGGCAAAGTTAGAAGCTCAGGAAAAGGTCTCTTGTCCTGCCCCTCAGACTGCATCTTGAGTCATCTAGGCCAATCATGATAATACTGTGTCTTTTGCCAATGATATTCTGGGACATAGATAAATGAAATAGTTCTGATCATGAGTGTGAGAGAAAGTCTGCTGAGGCCTTCGGGGAAAGGTTTTTCTCTGATTGAAAGAAATAGTCCCTTTTTTTTTTTTTTTTTGGAGAGGTTTTCGCTATAGGGCGCGTGCACTCGCCAGACAGACAGAGACATAGAGACAGAAAGCGAGAAATCACCCCCCAGGGGGGATGGTCACGCCGCAATCCCTTCTCCTCCATTCTCCTCTTGGGATCTTGGGCACACACGCACACGCGCCCGGCGTGAGATTTAAGCCACCGGGTCCGAGACGCGAACCGCGGTCGACTACGTGGGAGTCCAGCGACATAGCCATTACGCTAACTGCTGGTTCTCAGTCCCATTTATTTTTATCAATCAAGTCATTTGTACATGTTAGTAGAACTATGGGAGCCACTTTTCAGTCAAGAAGGGACAAGTCTCTGATGATAAAGAATAAAAAAATGAAAGGTCCTGAGTCCTTAATTATAATATAGAGCCACTGAATTAACTAATTCTGAAACTGCCCTACCGTTGGAATTCTTTTTTATAAAAACTTATTTTATACATGTAGTTACTATACATCACTACAGCTTATGAAGTGAATTTACCCAACATGAATACACTTCACACCAGTCCGGTTGAAGATACCATACACATTATCACCAACAGCTAATCATCCATTTCTGTGTCCCATAAATGTCTTGCCTCTCTCTTTTCTCCTTGATTCCTTTCCTCTCACTCTCCCCCTTCTCCTATCCTCTTCCTGTACTGTCTCCAATATCCATAACCATTTTCCATGCTTCCATATCCTCTAATCTTTCAGTTTCTGCCATAGAGTACAGACCGTTGGTATATATTAAGTGAAGACATACAGTGCCTCTCTTTCATAGCATGGCTTGCTTCATTCAGGAATAACTCTTCCGTGAATGTGAATATTGTCTTTATTGTTTAATCTTCAGGTGGATATGGTAGTTTGTTACTCAGAAGACAAGTCCCTTCTCATGTACCTTTGTGACTGTTTCCCAGTCTACCTTAGAGCAGCATTTAGAGTATGAATTAGGTGCACTTGTTTGGGTTTTGGAAGGGGAAACAGGTGAAAACATTTTTTTGTAACTTGGTTGTTTTCTGTGAACAAAGAGGTATGTTTGCGGCAGTGTTTTAAGTCACTGGCTAGCTTTATTACTATTAAGAGGTCATCATAGCCATGACAGTCTCCTAACTCCTTACTTCCCTAATAGTGACAGTTGTAGTAGCTCCTCACATAGGTCACTTCTTTATTGTCATTTTGCTATAACTCTTAGAAACCCAACTTAGACTGCGTAAACACTAAATTTCCTATATTAGATCTCTTTCTGTTTAAAATAATTAAAATTGTTTCTGCTTCTTACAAGGAAACTCTATGGACCACTTTTACTTACTTTTCTGATATTTGCAGCCAAAATAATCCTGGTTAAAATGGTAGTATGTATAGTACATTGTGGAGCCAAAACTTAAATCCAAGTCACCTGACAATAAATTCAAAGTCCTTTTTGTTACCCCTTGTCCCGGCCTGCGGGACCGTGGAACAGGTTCCTTGGGGGAGGGAGTGAGAGATGGGACAAACACACGCACACACACTACCAGGTGCTGATCAAGTCGTCGTCTTCCGTCTACTTCCGTTTATTGCAGAGAAATGGCGAGTTATATACAGCTGGTGGGAACCAATTGGTTGCCCAAAATGCAAATGAAATACAACAGCATGAACCAATCATTGATGTGGGTGGATCTCTCCCGTTGCCTAGAAACCCAATCACTTCCGGGGAGAACGGTTGGTCACATGATTTCTGAGAAACGATTTGCTCAGTGAGGAAGTTAAGCCTAATGGTTTCAAGATGGCGGATAGCTCGAGATGGCTTCTGTACGCAGTGCACGCCACAACCCCTAGCCAAGAAAACCTATAAGAACTATCATTTCATTTCTGGAAGATGACTGTCTACTCCTTTTTCCTTTACCCTTTCCTTTGTCTCCTAAAATAACTTCCTGACAGGATGTCTCCATCTCTCTTCCAGCCCTTATCTTTCTTAACACAGATCTCTACTTGTTAATATTGGCTATCTCTTGCCACTGAGGCCTGAACTGAGCTGAATGTGCCAGGGCCCCTCTCTACACACTCCTCCAACCCTGCTGCAATCCTGATGGTTGTTTCAATGATAAGATATGGCTTAAATGTAACTGTAAAATAAAGAAAGATAGAAAGAAATGTCCCCCTTTCTTTCTGTAGACTTATGATCTTATTCATATCACATCCTGTCATAATTACTCATGTGTTTCTTTCCACAAGACCTTAATTAACAGAAAGCCCAAGTCCTATCTGCCTTTGCATTCCACCACTGGGGATATATGGGTACTCAGCAATGTTTCCTGAACTATTGAAACACTCAGTGTTCTTAATCAAGCTCTATGCTTAGCACAGTGTTGCTCTTCAGAATTAGATAATTCAGACTCCTAAAGATGTTTTCCAGCTTTCATTATTTATCCTTAATTAGTATATAAACTACCTGAACCAACACTTCATTAAAACATGTCTCGGGACCAGCAGGTGACATGGTGGTTGAGGTGTTGGACTCGTACATGGCCGACTCAGGTTCAAGTCCCAGACCTGGCAGCTTCCTTTCTCTCTTTCCCCCTCTCTCTGTGTCTCTCTCTTTTGAGTCTATGTACCCTATAGCAAACTAATAATAACAGTAATAAAAATAATAAATAAAATTAAATAAATTTTGAATAAAAACATGTCTGAAACCTATGTAATGGATCAATATCTGTGACATTATCTGACGCTTTTATATACCATTGTACAGATTGTAGTGTGACTTTGATTTTCAATACCACCCAATGGACGTCTGTGACTAGCTGATTACAAGGATGCCCTTAGGAACTGATGGAATTTTTAAGAATAGAAATCATTTGCCCTTTCACTAAGTGCCCCCAAAGTCTGTAGAACTGCCACATTATAGTCGATGCGCCTTTGTTATTGTAATATGCTTGATAGGGACTGAAGTTCTATGCTGCCTCTCCTGCTCAGTGCTGTCCCTCCGATAGCCTCGTCTTCAACCTTCTTTTTTTAGCCCAATGACTTTTTTTTTCTCATTTTTCTCTTTGAATTCTTTGGACTCCATCTCCTACCACTTTCTCCTGCTTTTTGGATTTTGCAACACTAACACAGTTTATAGAGCTATTACTGTCCCTTGAGAATTCCTCTTAGAGAAGTTTCTGATTACCTTCAGCATTGCTAACTGCTCCTGCTTTATTCCTTCTTAGAGTTGCTTAAAAATATAAACTAAAACAATGCAATATGATACACTGGTTCCCAGGGTCTTCTTGGCTTCTACACTATTGATTTGTGATTTGCAGTTTTTTAAAGTTATGTCACATATAATCAGCTACAATTATTGTGCACCCAAAGTCTGTAGAATTGCCACTTTATAGTTGATGTGCCTTTGTTAATTGCAATTTAGAATGCTCTACACAACCAGTTATTGTTAATGTTCCAAAAAATACTTCTGAAAAATCAAAATGTTTAATGTATGTAGGAAATAAGTTTTTTTGTTGTTGTTCTTTTGGACATTCATTTCTCTTTATTTAGATTGTGTTCAATGCAAATCAATTCCATAACATGAGAAGTTACTAAGAATCAAAGCATAAATACACAAACACAATATTCAATCCAAAACAGATGGACAGCATTCAGGTGTGAAGCAAAGGGGAGTGTGCATTCACACACACAATAGCTTCAGCTCTTCAATCTGGTTCTCCTCATGTACGTTTCTAAAGATGAGGGAAAACAACTTTGTGGCCCTATTAGATACTGGTACAGAACCCAAGCATCAGTGTGTGACCATGTGAACAAAATACTTCAGGAAAGTGTGTGTGTATGTGTATGTATATGTATATATTTTTTAGAGAGAGGTTTTTGCTATAGGGCACATGTGCTCACCAGATAGACAGAGACAGAGAGACAGAAAGCGAGAAATCACCCCCCAGGGGGAATGACCACGCCGCAATCCCTTCTCTTCCATTCTCCTCTCGGTATCCTGGACATGCACGCACACGCACCCGGCGTGAGTTTCAAGCCACTGATCTGGCACGCGAACTGCGGTCGACTACGTGGAAGTCCAGCGACATAGCCATTATGCTAACTGCTGGTCCCCAGGGAAGTGTATTTTTAAAAAAAATTTCTGTGTTGAGGCTGTCGGAAAATATTTTCCAGAATAAAGTGCACTTTAGGTTCTAACTTTCTAAAAATACTAATAACAGAAAGTGTTCCACATGTGGCTTTTCTAATCCATAGGTTTTTTTATTTTAAAAGTTATGTGAGGTGGGACAAGTACACTTGCTTCCTGTGGTAATAAAGAATTTCTGTGCCTCAAAAAGAAAAAAAAAATAAAAAAAGGTATTTACAGAAAAAGTATAAAAGTTTCTGTGAATTTCATGCACCACAGTTTCCATTCTTCATTTTCCCAATATTTGATTTACACTTTTGGCTCCTTCACATATTTACCTTTTTAATTTCAAAATTTATAATTCTACCTTCAAAACAGATCATTTTTTAAGCAGGTTTTACAGCAGAACTGTATATTTATTCCTGACAAAGGTATCAGGAGCTGTTAAAAGCATTTGTCAAGGATACATTAATATTCTGGGCAGCTCACCCAATATTGTTTAGATTTAGGATTTTTTTTTTTTTTAATCTAAGCTGAGACTTTAAATACAACAACATTTAAAAGAGAATAGGGAACACAGACAGCTCAAAAGGATGTCAACTTCATTCCTGAGCTGTTCATCCTTCGGGAGTTCTGACCTGGGAGTTCTAATAGATTTACGTACTGAAAATAGGGGAAGCATATTATTTTAACATCAAAAGAAGAACAAAGGAAAAAGGGGTTGTTTTTGCTTTTTCCAGCTGCCCTCTGGTGGCAAAGGCACTACAGACAGCAAAGACATTTAAAGATTCTTGATATGTAGGTGTGTTGCTGGTGATTCTTAAAGAGGGTCTCAAACCGAGGTCTGTGCTGTACGTGTGTGCTTCAGGAAAGGAAGAGCAGAATATTGGGGCTTCTAATTACATTTTGCTTCCCAGCGGCATCTGTTCTTATCATAGTAACACCAGGCTCTACCAGCTCAGTCAATACGTGTATATTAACAAGAGACAATCGATAGAAAAATTAAAAAGGAAAGTCAAGGTAATTAGGCTAAAGCTGCTGCTTATGAGTTTTCAATAATTACTTTAGCTTTCTCTTGTTTTCCTATCCCCAGAAAAATAGGGCCTGATTGAAGGACTGGGTCGTGTTTGACTGAGGACATGTCAAAATTATACAAAGCCAGGCAGGAAATAAAATTAAGCTGTATTTGTTTTAGAGCACTCAAAGGGGCTTTACATGATGGCATGGGAAGAATAGACGTTGATTTAAATATACCCATCAGCAGCTGCACCATTGTTGGTACCTGTTTCATGTCATCGGTTTCTGCACCAGTGGCAGAGCCTACTCAAAAACACTGTGGCATGTCATATATTAAAGCTCCAGGGGAAGATAGTGGATGAATTTCTCCCAGAAACATTATTTTTGGAAATTAGATGCCATCCTCTACAAAACCAAGAACTAAGTCCAAACCCCCGTGATTGCCGTTGTGAGCCATACTTCAACCATTGTTCGTTGTGGACCCTGAGAGCAACCACCACCCATGTATGAGACCTTAATGAACAAGCCATCCACAGTAGGTGAATGGGGTGACTCTTGGGGTTTTAAGCAACTTTGATGTTTTTTGTGCCCTGGTGCTGTGAAGTCTTCCAGATAAATCAGAGCCACCCTGTTACCACAGCATAATAGGTTGGTGTGTATGCTCTTAAAGGAAGGAAAAGAAAAAAAAAGAAAAACACACATAGAAATCCTTATTTTGGGAGACATAAATCTAAGGAGGAAGGATAGGTTAGTGAGAGAGGTATTTCATTTTTTATATCCGTTTACAGTCTTCATTTGCACTATTTCTGTCAACTCAACGCACTTTATAAACTTTACAACCAAATTATATACCAACGTCATTTCATTCACTGCTGATATGTAGCTGTTAAACATCTGTCAGGTATATATTTCCTGCAAGAAAAAAGAAAGAAGGAGAACAGAATTAGATCTTGTTAAATATATGGAAAAAGTTTAGAAATAAGGAATATAATACACAGATATTCACTGAACACCTGATATGTACAAGGCATTGTAGAAGACTCATGAGGTACTGGAAATAATATAATAAACTTTCACCACTACCACCTCCAAGCTGCCCTACCTCCCTCCTAAATCTATTCATCAGTTTTTCATCAAGTGAACAATAGAGCCAGGATTTGAACCCCGGATAGTCTGATTTTTTAAATACAAGCTCTTAAAACTTTTAATATATATTTATATATACTTTTTATTTTTGTTGTAATTTATGATTTACTTATAATCATTACACATGTACTTCGGGTACAGGATGGTCTTTAAAAGCATTTAGACAGTGTATAATAAGCAAATTAAGGATATAAACATATTCTCCACATTCAACAATTAATATTATTATTAGGTCATCAGGAATTTTTGCATCATGACTTTTCCAATGACCCAATATGTTGTGAACATTCAAAGCCCACTTCACTGGTTATTCTGGAAGTATGTTAGATGGTCTGTGATGGTTCATACTGTGAAGTGCCGTTCTAAAAAGAAAATGATTACAAATCAGACAACAGAAAGTCTCATAAATTAGGATGGATTTTTTCAGAACAAAGATAATTTTAACATAGCCAATGAAAGTAGAATTTTTAATGCCCATGTAGAGGACTGTGGGAGATAAGAGTTTATATTTCTGAAAAGATCTTTGGTATCATTGGTTCAGCCAGAGATAGGTAAGACTATACATAATAGAAAGAGATGGAAGAAGAAAACTTTTGCTCACTCATTGTGAGTTATTTTAAGACCATGGTACTATAAAGAAATAAGTCCTCAAAAAAGCAAAAACAAAATAGGAAAGAGATGTTTAAGAGTGAGGACACGGTAAAGTCAGTGATTTGATGATTTGTAAGTCATTACACAGTTCTTTTCTTTAAGGGTAAAAAAGACTTTATTTTCATTTTATACATGAATTTATTCGGCAGTTAATCGTTGAGTTTGATTTCATTCTAAGTATAAGGAATATAGAGATGCACAAAGCAGACATAGCCTCTGCCTTCCTAGAACTTATATTCCAGTTGCATTCAAGGTCAAAACAGATTAAGACAGAAGTCTGGATGTTTGGGGTAAGGGAGAGTGGTGGAATGAGGATGCCAGGATGGGAATGGAATAAGAAACCAATTACTCAAGAGCAAAACAGAATGAAAGTCCTTTTATATGGCAGGTCATTTCATGTCAACATGGCAGTTTTCTTCTTTTTTTTTATCATTATATTAAATTGACAAATAATAATTGTATGTATTTATGGAGGGGACAGTGTGTTATTTCAATACATGTATACAAGACATAATGATCAAATCACAGTGACTATCACCTCAAAGATTTTTCATTTTTTTTCTATTGGGAACATTCAAAATTCTTCTAGCTTTATTGAAATATATAATAAGTTGTTTCATGTAATATAGTTTCATTGTACCATGTCATTAATTGGGTCCTTGGAAAAGTCATGATATATATTTGCACTGTTCTGCTTCCTGGTTCTAAGAGATCAACTTTTTCAGCTTCCATACACAGTTCTTGATTTTAGCCTTTTTTAACTTCATTCCAAAGAAAGACTCAGCTACTTGTAACAGTTAAGACTTTTTCTTCTATTATCTAGTTTTAACAATGAGTAATGGTTAGAAGTACATAAATTGAAACCTGTGAAAACAAATTGGTGAATTTGTACTTAAACCCACTTATGTGTAAGATAGTTGAATCTGCATTTTTTTTTCGGAGAGATTTTTGCATAGGGCCATGTATGCTCGCCGGAGAGATGAGAGAGAGACAGAAAGACAGAAAGCGAGAAATCACTCCCTAGGGAAATGGCCATGCCACAATCCCTTCTCCTCTGTTCTCCTCTCGGGATTTTGTGCACACTCTCTCTCTCTCTCTCTCACACACACACACACACACACACACGCACCTGTTATAAATTTTAAGCCGCTAGGTCTGGGACTCAAACCCCCATCAGCTACATGGGAGTCCAGCGACACAACCATTATGCCATCTGCTGATCCCAAATTTGTATATTTAGATTTTCAGTTGGGAAATTTAATCCTGTTATTCAATGTTATTATTGATATGTGTGGGCTTACTCTTTTTTTAAATTTTCCAGCTATTTTGTGTTCTTTTACTTCTGTTTATCTCCCTTCAGTTTTCCTGGTGTAGTAACCATTAAGTATTTCCTCAAGAGTTGGTTGGTTGTGTTAAGCATTTGTTTTTCTGGGAATGATTTTAATTCTCCTTCCCATTGGAAGGATAATCTTACTGGGTATAGTACTCTTGGCTGAAATTGATTTTCTTTCTGAGTTGTTAATATATCTTCCCATTTTTTCCTTTCCTTTATTGTTTCATTTAAGAGGTCAGATGTTAGTCTAATGGAGTAACCTTTTTTAAGTAACTTGGTGTTTCTCTCTTGCCATTTTTAGAATACTGTCTTTTTCTCATTTTTACCAGTTTGGCTATGATGTATCTTGGAGAGGACCTTCTTATGTTATATCTATTTGGTATCCTTTGTATCTCCTGGATTTGGATATCCATGTGCCTCTTTAAATTTGGAAAGTTTTTAGTTAATACATCATGAAAGAATTTTTGTATGTCTTTACCTGTCTCTTTTCCTTCTGGAATACCTATTATGTGTATATTCAGCTGTTTAATGATATCTAGGATTTCCCAAACGTCATCCTGATTCTTAATGGTTATTTATTTATTCTTTTCGGTTGCTTGTGCTAAATTGGAGGTTTCATCTTCAAGGTCAGATATTCTTTCTTCTGTATTGTCTAATCTGCTATTGATAGAGGATTTGATTTTCTGCATTTATTTTTTTTATCTCCAAAAATTCTGTTTGATGCTTTTTAGTATGTCTTTCTCTTTACGATTTTCCTCCTTCAAGCCATGGAAGGATTTTCTCATCTTCTGGAATTGGTGGTCTGGTTTCTCTTGCATCTCATTGAAGTTTGTTGTGAGGAATATTCCAAATTCTTTCTCTGACATTTGTGTGATCTTTTGTATTTATCCTTTATTGGTGAGGAATTATTATGTATCCTTGAGGGGGAGGTATTTCTTGATTTTCTTCCATGTCTTGGGACTCTACTTTGATTTTTAGTCATCTGGTAACATGCTCAAGTCTTCCTATTTCTCTGGAGTATGTTTCTGTAGTTGTATGCTCATGTCCTTCCCTGTGGTGTGTGTTAACTCTGTATGTTTCCCTCCTTTACTGCGAATGGGAGTATGGAAGGAGTTTGGGGTCCAGGTTTTCAGAAAAGAGTTTCTTTCCTTTTACTGCCAAAGGGGCTGTAGGGAGAAAATTTCTTCAGAGTCCCTTGTCTTCAGGTGTTTGGTTCTTGTATAATCAAACCCTTCTGTTCCCAATGTGGCTAGAGGTTGAGCTGGATAGGTAGAATGTAAGGTGGTAGCTGGAACATCCTCACTTACCCCATAGTAGGCTAGGCAGAGGTTCCTGATAAGCTCAAGTTAAGGTCTGGGCGTCCCTGTTTCTCCTGGATAGATGACGGATATAACAGCATCAATATATGTGGGAAAGTAGCTCTTACCTTCTCTCTCTTCTAGCTCAGATATTGCATGAACCAGGTATTGGGTTTTGAAAGCCAAAGCAAGGCCAGAGCAGCTCCTCCTCCCCCATAGCAGGCTGGATGGAATCCCTGATGAACTCAAGCCTATCTGCTTGGGCTTCCCTGTTACTCCTGGATGGGTGAGGGACAGAACAGTGTCAGCACATGTGGAACAGCAGCTCTGACCTTCTCTCTCTTCTCTCTCTATATGTATATATTTTCATATATATAAATATGTATTTATTATATTAAGTTAATAAATATATCATGTATAACATATAAGCTATATGAATGTTTATATATTAATATACACTTAACATATTTTTTTAAATTTTTAACTTGAAGTTAAAAAAAAGATACTCTTTAGGGAAAGGTGAAATATGAGGATAGACATGTGAGGATAAGAGTTTGGGAGAGTTTGAATGACATGGAAAGCACAGGTGGAACTAGAGCTTTGGTGAAAGTTGTTATCAATTATTCTTCATGTTACAAATTATCTTATATTATCCCACCACTAACAAAGCTTGCCTTTGTAAATCCCTACCACATGTCAAACTTCATGTGATTGAAAACAGCACCAATTGGTGATTTCATCAAACTGTGCCAAGGCTCTCAGAAGATTCCTCATTCTTTACACCGTTTAGCTGAGGTCAAGCATTCACATGTGCAACCAAATCTGGACATAGCTAATGGTTAAATTCTTTGTTGCTCATTGCTCATAACCCACAATGTTTAGAAGTTTCTACTTGTTATCTTCATATTGAAAATAGTTGATAAAAGTGTTTAGTTCGATACTTTAAAAATATAAATTTTTGGAACCAGCAGATGGCATAATGGTTATATCACTATATTCCTACATGACCAACCACAGTTCAAATTCTGGCCCCAAAGCTTGAAATTCAAGCCAGGTACATGTGCGTGCATGCCTAAAATCCTGAGAGGAGAATGGAAGAGAAGGGATTGTGGCATGACCATCCCCTCGGTGGTGACTTCTCTCTCTCTCTCTCTCTCTCTCTCTCTCTCTCTCTCTGCCTTTCTGGTGAGTGCACACAGCCCATAGCAAAAATTTCTTTCAATAAATAAATAAATAATTCTAAATGTGTCATTTCTTCTTGATTAGCAATGTTTAGAAGTTTCTCAAGAAGATAATTTTTTAAAATTTATTCATTAATTTATTTTAATTTGACCATAGACACACATACACACACAGAGAGAGAGAGAGCGAGAAAGTGAGAAAGCAAGCCACCAGGTCCGGGACTCGAACCATGTGGGAGTATCCAGCACATTAACTACCATGTCACCTGATGGCCCCTCAAGGAGATAATTTTTGAAAGCTCATTCTTCTATCTTCATCCATTTTACTTAGTCATTCTTAGAGAAGCATTACTGCTCTACCTTTTATTATTATTTTTTCTGTATTTCTTGTTTTCATTATCTCTTTGTGTATTTTGCCATTACTGTTTTAGTTTTTCACCCTGTAAAATATTTGTGGGCTTAGCCGTGGTGGTGCAAGAGATGGTGTTCTGAAGCTCAGTGCTAGAAGCCCCATGACCAACTGCATGTTTGGGTTTCAAGTTGACCTGAAAACATGCTAGATCCTTATGAACTAGATCACTGGGACAAGGACTTTGCACTGTGATGAGACCATTGATGGTGCACACCCCCAACTGTAAGCATGCCTTCTATGAATAAAATAAATAAACTTAAAGAAAAGTTTGTGTGCCAGATACCAAATAAGTGTGAAAGATTATTGTACAACCATTAAGGCAGTGTAATTTAAGAACTTAGACTCAAGTCCAGCTGCCTAATTTGAATTGTAGCTATACTTTTAATGAACTATATAATCTTCAGTAAATTACTTATGCTTATTATCTAATTTTTAATC
The DNA here is from genome assembly GCF_000334495.1 of Tupaia belangeri chinensis. NCBI lineage: Eukaryota > Metazoa > Chordata > Mammalia > Scandentia > Tupaiidae > Tupaia > Tupaia belangeri. Next base: position 1,562,640 of record NW_006159610.1, read on the forward strand.
TGTAAAATGAAGATAATAGATATACCTATCTTCATAACAAGATATACGATCTTGTTATAAAGATCAAATGAGTTAATATATAGGAAGTGCTTTGTACATAGTGTCTTATAAATATTAGCCTTATAAATAACAAAACCCATTGACCCATCCACAGCGGTGCAGCAATAGCCCAACGGTCTGTGTTGCTGAAGCCAAATGGAAGATCAGGGTTTGGTTTCTCTGTCAACCTGTACATGCCAGATACCACAAGCACTTACCCTTGATCCTGGCTAGCAAGAAGGCTGAAGGAAGAATTATGGTGTGAAACCCTGTTGAGCGTTCTTGTCTCTCTCTTTTCTCCTCTACCCTTGCTTTCTTTTCCCACTGTCTTCCTCTCTTCTTTGTGAAATAAACTTTAGAAACTAAAAGAATAATAAAACATATTATTAAAATAATGCCCATAGGCATATATAATGATATAGAGAATGTTTATGAGAGAACTCTAAGTGACAGAAACAGGATAAAAGTGATATATAATCACAACTACATAAAACAAGCACTTAAGCATTTTTTAAAAAAGACCGCATTAAAATAGAGCAAATACTGAGATTTGTTTTAGAACTATTCCATTCTGTTATTCTCTTTCTCTAATTTGAGGCACTTATCACATCGGCTATTTTATTGGTTTGTTTTCTTGGTGTTTAATTGTCTCTCCCTCTAGCATGGAAGTTTATAAGAAAGGACTTGTATTTTTTTCACCATTGTATATCATGTGTCTAATGCCAAGTGTCTGATGTAGGCTATTTCTTCAATCAATTTTTGTCGAGTGAATATGTTTACTTCTTACTTTTCTGTGTTTCCATTTATGTTAACAAAAAACTCCTGGCTATTACAATAATCAATGGTTAACTACAAAGCTGTTTTAGAAAATCACTCAGCCTTCCTAAAGGTGTATGAATGCTTTATACCTTATGGTAAATTATCAAAGGAGAAAGGTTTCTTAAATTACATGTTTACATGTATTTTTAGAAGTGACCATTCCAACTCATGGTCTTTATTTTGGTTTTTGATGTTTCCCTCTTTAGTTTTTAATCAATCTAGGAAAATCCCAGATAAATCAATTTTCCACTATTTTGTTTTAAGCATGCTCAGTCTCTTTGGTTAGGATAATTGCCGGTTCCAAGTGATATAGACAGTTTCAATTATTTTACTAGTTAAATGTTACCTTAAGCACTTCTTATAGAGGAAGAAATATTATCCCCGTTTTTAATTCCAAAACTATAGCCTGGGTAATGAACTCACAGATTCCTTCATTATTTTTCTCAGCATTAATTCCCGTGGTGCTGGGGTCCCCACCTAGTACATTTCTGACTCCCTGAGCCCTGATACGTCTCTGCCTAAGGCTGATTTAAATGCAATATATCAGTGAGAGGAGATACTTGCTTTCACTCCAGATAAATTTGCTTTCTGGTAAAACCTGGCCTTGACATTCAGGGTTGAGGTTCATAAGGTTCTCTGGTAGATCCGTAATTCTATGCTCATTTTTAAGGGGAAACTTCAGTGAAACAGGATTGTAGCAATATATACAGGTTCGTACAGAGAGAATTCAAACAGAATGCAGAAACCTTTTCATCTGTGGCTGAAAATTTTCAAAGCTGCAGGTATGCAGCCCATCTTTCCCAGGATTTCTCATTCAGCTGCCAGGCTGACAGCAAGAAATTCTTCCATGCTCTTATGAGGCAGATGAAGTTTCCTCTTTTCTAAAGAGAGTTCTCACTAAAACACTTGGGACAAAGCAAATACAGGAGATAAGTGAGGAAGAAAAGAAAGTAAGTTGAGGAGAGAGTCAGAGCTTCAGGAAGCGTAGTACCCAGCACAGCTATACCTGGGAAATGGTACTATTCAGGTATGTCAGACAAACGATATGTTATCTCAAGCAGCACTTTTGAAAAGCATCTGCATCTCTACATCTGTGGTAGAACGACCATAACAAGGTGTGTGTAATGAATCTCCCAGTAGCGTTTTGTTGCTCTTCAGGTCCCGCATTACTCTGAGCCCTTAAGTCAAGTTAACTCCAAGTTGCTAGTGATTCCATTTTCTTTTTTTTTTTTTTTTTTTGGAGAGGTTTTCGCTATAGGGCGCGTGCGCTCGCCAGACAGACAGAGAGAGACATAGAGACAGAAAGCGAGAAATCACCCCCCAGGGGGGATGGTCACGCCGCAATCCCTTCTCCTCCATTCTCCTCTTGGGATCTTGGGCACGCACGCACACGCGCCCGGCGTGAGATTTAAGCCACCGGGTCCGAGACGCGAACCGCGGTCGACTACGTGGGAGTCCAGCGACATAGCCATTATGCTAACTGCTGGTTCCCATGATTCCATTTTCTGAGAAACACACTTACTTGCACTACTACTGAAAGTAGTGTAGTCCTTGGCCAGCTCCATAGCACAGTGATTAATACTATGCATTGGGTGCTGTCTCACATGGCTAACCGAGGTTCAAGTCCTGGCCCCAGGGGCTTGAAGGACATGCGTGCATGCTGGGATCCTGAAAAGAGAAATGGAGGAGACAGAATTGTGGCATGACACCCCATGTCAGGGCTTGGGGGGTAATCTCTCTCCCTCTCTTTCTCTCTCTCTCTACCAAGTACGTGTACCCCCTGACAAAATAGATAGATAAATAGGTAGTAGGTAGGTAGATAGACAGACAGAGAGGAAAGGTAGTCCAGAATGTAAAAGAAGCTGTATTTGCAATTCACAAATGTTGAAATGAATGTTGTAAAGTAACGATTATGGTGTACATTTCTGGCCTTTATTATTGAATTACCCTCATCAAAAGAAAAGGCGATTTTAGCTATTTTTCCCCTCACAGTATCAGATGTAGTGTACAGCCTGACTTCTTTGCCTCTCCATTGCTCCCTGCTCCCCTATCCCCGTTTCAACGTAAGTGTTCTTGTTCTGAGGCAGTGTTTATAATCTGTATGACTCAGCGAGTAAAAACAACAGTCAGGGGTAATATTAATTATTTTCTTGCCCATCAGCCACTACTGCATAATTGCAACATCTACATCCTGATTGAAAATTTGGTCTTTCAGATTTAGAATGTCTCATTAACTTTTTGTTCCCTGTTCTCATGGCGAAAGAAGCATCTGTACCATCAGAGAGACCAGGAAACCAATGCATTTTCTTTTCCTCTGAGCATATGCCTAGAACCTTCCCTCCATGCTAGGCCAGCCCTATTTGCAGATCTAGGAACTGCTGGTGTAGTGTCACCTAAGACATTGCAAAGCCCATATTGTCCCCAAGTATTTTTTTACTAATCAGTTATTGAACTAACATCTTTCTACCTGACCTGAGATTTCTACCACCAGAGTTAATATTTTCAATTAAATGATAAACCTGAAGGAACTTTTTTTCATAAGTGTACTTGTTAAAAATGATGCCATGTTTATGGAAGACCTGAGATCCTAGAAATCTATAATGGCTCTTGTTCACTAATACACTTTAGCAGTAATCTAGGAAGACAGGAAGAGCTAGGACAAGCTCCAATAGAAGAAACGTGAAGTCCGATAATGAGTGAGCCCCAGTGATGAGAGGCACCAAACTGGGCAGGCACCTAGAGTTGCACTGGGACCCCGAAGACACCACCATGTTTGGAGAGTCACTAAACAGGCTTCTGGAACTGGGCATGTAATTGTATTCATGGCTGAGATTTATTACGTGGTATAATAAGGTTACACAGTTGGATGACAAGGGGAAAAGGAAGAGGTGAGGTCTAGTGGAATCTATGTACAGGCTTCCTGATGTTCTCTCCCTCCCACGAGAGAGTCATATGGTGCATACTTTTCCCCCAGTGACAAAAATGCTATGATATGTGTGAGAAATTTAGTGCCCAGGGTCAAGGACTGGTCACCTGGTCATGCAGGCACCCTCTGCTTAGCACATACCCAAATTCCAGATGCTATTCAATATAAACCACATAATTTGCGTAGTCTAGATACAGTACACCACCTTTATCAATTAGGGACAGAGATCACTTCCTAATTGCAAGTTCTCAAATGCTTCTCAGAGGCCAACCTTGCCAGCAGACCCCTCGTAAGATAGCAGCCCTAAGGGGCCAGCAGGTGGCACGGGGGTTAAGGTATCTGGATACCACATGGCCAACTCCATGGTGTGAGTCCCAGATCTGGTGGCTTGAAAATCATTCCGGGCATGTGTGCATGCCTAAATCCAAACAGGAGAATGGAAAAGGAATAGTGGTATGGACATTCCCCACAAAGGTACTTTCTCACTTTCTCTCTCTTCCTCCTACCCTCCCCTCTGGCAAGCACGAATTCCCTGTAGCAAACTTAAAAAAAAAGACAGCAGCCCCAAGCCTACTGTGTTTAACCTTTTTGAAACGGGTATTTGGCCTCATGATTTGGCTGGGGAACTAATAGGTGACAGGACAAGTGGCTTTACAAAGGCAGGATCTATTCTCATACATGTGAGATAAACACTTCTATATTTGTGTCAGGAAAGATGATTCACCGTGGTGATTTAAGGGAACTTTATTACTTGGGAATTAAATTCAGGGGATTCTGGTGCTCTGCTCTCCTATTTTTTGAGAATGATTGCCCTCACTGATAAGACTCTTCAGTGGAACTTCAAGAGGTGATGGCAAGGAGAGACATTCCCTCAGATGGCCTACATGTTTCCAGGTACTGATGATGGATGGTGGCCTATGTTTAAAAGCTTTATGCATGAAGAACTCTAAAAATGTGGTTTGTTTTCAGTCGTGCTCAGTCTCTGTCACAAGTAAATCTAATCTGGTCAAATTTGAAAGGGATAATACTATATCTAAAATTCCCTAGTTTAAGCACCAAGCAGGATTAAATATGAACTGTTTTTGGGGGACTTGTATTGAATCCTAGTGGTTGAGGGAGCCTGATCCCACATGGCCAGCTAAGGTCTGAATCTTCGCCTGGTGGTTTGAAAGACACACAGGCTGCATGTGTGTGTGTGTTCAAAATCCTGATGTGGTAGAAAAATGGAGAAGGGATTGCAGTGTGACCATGCCCCATGGGAGGTACTTCTCCTACTCCCTCAGTATTTTAGCATCAAACCAATGATAAATTCTTTTTTCAACCTAATTCTTTTTTTTTTAGCAGTACTTTGTGATTAAGTAGAAAACAAAGAAACTTAGCTACTTATTTAACATAGTTTTGTTTTCCCTGTTGGCCGTCCAAAGGCATTGACTTTTTCTTTACCAGTGGGCTTTGGTACCATGAATAGTAAACACATAAGCTGCTGATATAAAAATGTAAGCATTGTTTTCATGCATCCACTCCCCTAAATAGTGAACCAGTCCATTTGTTTTCCTTTGTATGTAATTTGGTCACTCCTGCTTCTCTGACATCATTGTTTTTAACACTGTCCTGTAGAATGTTCTGATGTTGTCCTCCTCCGTATTAACCAACTCTTTCAAACACGAGTGAACTTAATTCCTTTAGGATTGTTATTAATGATTGATAGAAATGTGTTTTCTACTTCAAACATATTTAGGCCTAATGTAATACACTGTAAAGTTATATGTAATCCAATGTAATATAAAGATTATTATGATAATAAAAATAAGAAAAAAGAAAAGAAAAGAAAAGGGAGTGATTAAAAAAAAAAAGAAAAATCCTAGGACAATAAAGTCAATTTTCCACACACACAAAAAAAAACCACCACCACCAACAACAAAAACATATTTAGGCCTCAATATATTTAACACTTTTCCCCAATGTCCTCTGAATTCTAGTTTCTTAAGAGTGCTTAGGCTATTTTGATTTTATCCCATCTTCCCTGGGTAGAGACTCAGAGTACCATAAGTAGCTCACTGGTTTCTTCCATACTGAGTATACATGTAAAGCACAAACACCTAAAAATGATTCATGTTGTACCTAATCTGCCTTTAAAACCATGGTCAAGATAGTGTGGTATTTGATAGATGAATAGAGTTGATGTGAGAGAGGTTATGAACTTGTTTTGAACTTTTTCAGTGGGAAAAAATACTTTGGCCTCTCCCTTTCTTGGAGAAACCAAAGTGTCCTGAAATATAAGATTCAGACCACTTGTATTGCATGACTCACATATGTGCATTAGCATATAGGAGGACTATTTTTGCAGAAAGTACTTTATCCCTGAGTTGGTTAACTGAATCTTTGGAGTTTTTTGTTCTGTTGAAAATCATCAAAATATTTGGAAGGCCAGCTTATTTCATGGTCACAAAGGCATCTTTAATTGCTGCATGAAGTTGGAGGCTGTCTTTCTCCTTTCCCAACAAAGTGACATTTATTAGCATTTCTCTGGTAGTTATTTGTAATTGCACTAGTGTTCACCATTCCCCCAATGTTACAATTAAATCATTCGAGATTCTAGTCACATTTCTAAGCAGATGTACCAAATTACAACTCAAGACTTCTGCTTGAAATCTAGAGTTCCAATTAGTGAAATATCTGGGGTGGGAAGGGTTAGCAAGGGAAAGATATGAGAAAACACATAGCCCAAAATAGTTTGAAATTTCCTTGCTGCTTTGCCTCCACCCAAATTTGATTTGTCAGCATGTAAGAGGGTGTTACATTTTCTAAGAAACTGCTCAGTTTCCTTTTCATTCAAGTTTAATTGGTTTTCATGAACTGAATTAAAGCAGGAAAGCAAAAGTTAGATGGATGATGTAAGTGAGCCAAGTAACTATATATAACCGCATCTTGATTTGGGTGTTTGTTAGTTCTTTGTTCTTCATTTTCATCAGAATCACAGCATCATATATATGACCGTTTTTGTTCTGTGGGCTTTGACATGTTGTCTTAAACAAAGCTGCAGAATGGTTACATGTAATTTTCTATTTTAATTTGTTTCAAGAGCCCTTGAATCTGCCCTCTTAAATACCAGTCCTTTCGTGTGGAATGGCTACACTATTGTATTCCCCTGAATCTTCTAAGTTACTTTCTTTAAGACTAGAATCTAAAATTTCCTCCTGTAGTAAGTCTCCCTTTTTCTGGGGACTCCTTTCTGTTTCTTCAGCATTTAATTTAATCTTCCAGTTGCTCTGCAAGGGAAGCTTTGTGATCTAGAGGTAAGAGCATGCCTGGTAGAGTCTTAACAGTTTGGGACTCATGGTTGCATTTGCTGCTGGTTATCTGTGAATTTGGTCAAGTCAGGTAACTGTAGATCCATAGTATTCTCATAAAACGAGACCAATAATACTCAACATTCTAGAGTATTGTGTTTTTCATTTACTCATTCATTCATTCATCCAGGATAGGTATTGACCACTTACTCTATGTCAAAACCCTATGCCATCACCGGATGTCACGGTCATGGTCCATGATGTCACGAAACCACAATCTCCTAGGGAGAGTGAACATTAAATAAGTAGTTACAGATATGATCACTGCTTAAAAATAAGATAAGCAGAAGAGTAATTATGGGATTCCATAGGAGAGTTACAGGGGAGATGCAAGAAGACATCAAAATAGTTTTTTGGTGATAGTGGTGGAGAGGGTTGAGGAGTCATGAGCAGTCTTGTTCAGCAAATTATATTAACTTTCTAAACGTCTTCATGGAGGATGATGTAAAATAGGTCTTGCTTGGCTGTCCTTAAAATTTTTGCTAGTGTTTGACTGGAGTCTCAGTTTCCCAATTCTTTGCTAACTTTGAACACTAAATTGTTTAAGTCAGATATTATCCCATATAAATGCCCACATATGGCCCCCCTGTTTATTCATGCTATTTGGTTTAGGAGAAGCTAGTCCATTTGCTTTCCCTTGTATGCAATTTGATCACTCCTGCTTCTCTGACATCATTGTTTTTAACCCTGTTCTACAGAGAATGCTCTGATGTTTTTCTGTGCCATATTAACCAACTCTTTCAAACATGGATGAACTTAACCCCTTCAGAGTGTGCTACATTTATAAAGTGGTTTCTGTGTCTTTTTAGCTTAAATTCATAGGTCTAGGGAACTTTTATCCATTAGAAATATAAACACCCAGAAGCTGAAATAATTGTTGATTCCCAATTTCACAGTCCTTATTGTAACTGCGTACTTTTTGGGGGGATGTGCTATCTTACTGTGGTTTTACTGAGGTAGGCACTAGAATTTATTCTTTTTTATCACCCAAAAATAATGCATAGTAGATACTTGGTAAAATGTTATTTAAGTAAAAATATGTGCCAGTAAGTATTCAAAGCTGAGCTTATATTATATTTGGAAAACAAGCAACAAAAACTCTAGAAATAAGATATGTAAATATATAATAGGTATAACAAGGTACAATTAGTGCTGCAGAGATGCACTGAGGGGTTAAAATGACTTCTACCTAGGTAGGGTCCAGAAAGGCCCAATAAATACTACACTGTCTATGTTAATTTTTAAAGGATGACAAGAATTAGGAAAATAGTGTGATACCCATGAACTTTTTTTTTTAACAGAGGGTGCACGCACTTGCCAGAGACAGAGAGACAGCACCACTCAATGGAACATGGTCAGACCACAATCCGTTCTCTATTTCTCTGTCCTGCTGAGATTTGGAGTATACACTTACATTTGTCCAGCATGCTTTCTAAGCCATGGAGGCTGGGATTCTAGCCACATGGTTGACCACGTGGGATCTAGTTCCCTTAACCATTAGACCATGGAGCCAGCCCATAAGTGAAATACTTGGATGAAGAATAAAAACCATCATTCTGTCCCACCATAAAACCTTTTTTTTATTTAACTTTATGTATGTATTTTATTTTGATCAGAGAGGGGCAGAGTGAGAAAGAGAGAGCAAACTATCAGGTTCAGGACCCAAATCCCCAGGTGGCCATGAGAGAATCCAGCGCCCTTTATCACCACACCACCTGCTGGCCCCCATAATGCTTTCTTTTAGTTCCATACCTCCTGGTCCTTTTACTCACATGTATGTATTCTTATAATACCACACACATGATTTTGTATTCTGCTTTTTCTCTTACACATCATATCTTTTCATATCATTTTCCTAATAATTATTTCAATTACGAAACAGTATTATTCCATTACTGAAAATCACCCCTGATTACTATCTTGATGACTCTTCTTGTTTATTTTTCCCAAGGATTTGTGTTATGATTTAAGGTAGGAAGTGGGGATGTTTAAATAGCTAAGGAAACTTCAGTTACCACTTTTTATTTTGAGAATATAATGTCACTTTTTCACAAAATTTCTTTCAAATTCACTTAACCTCCCTGAGCTTCCATTATCTCATGTGTAGAATGAGAGTAACGAGCTTGACTATCTCTGAAGTCCTTTTAAGCTCTAACCACTATGATACCGTGGCTCTCCAAGTGTCATAAACCTCCACAGTATTGGTAGTTCTTTACCTTTCTGTCATATACCCTATTAAGAATGTGGTGAAAGCTTTAGACCATCCCCATTAAAAAAAAACAAAAACAAAAAAAAAAAAACTGTACACAAACACATAAAACGTTTTATACAACATCATCTGGGGACCATGAATGTTTTACTCTAAGCACAGGGAAAAAAATTATGAAGATGACAGAAATTTAGAAAGTATTTCATATCTGAGAGCTGGGAGAAATTACGTGGTTCCTTTTAGCCTAATATCATTGAACAAAGAAAGTAGAAAATGGGAAGAAATTCTGAAAGGCTTGTATAAAGCACATTGAATAGTTACATAAAAATTTTGACTAAAATGAATTTAAAATATCTTGGTCTGATCTGACTGTTTAGACTGTAGTCAAGGAGGAGGATTCGGAGTTGCATACGAAAATGCTAATCTCACGCTTCTAGAATAAGAAGGGAAAATAGGCCAAGTCATGATTGTCTGACTGCTTTTTGAAAACATGTTATAAAGGACTAAATATGTTCCCCAGCTTCACTGTACATTATTAGAAAATCTATCTCTGAAATTTGTTGTTTGAGATTGCATTTTCTATATGTAAGCGGGTAAGCAAATGCAAACATTCAGCCTTAATATCAGTGATGCCCTCCCCCCCCTATTTTTTTTTTTTTAAACAGAGCCCTCTTCTTACATGTGAAGATAGTGGATACTTTAAAATGTGATTATAGTAGGGAAATGATATAATGTTGAGTGGAAGCCATTGACCATAAGTTGCATTTTACAGCTCAGGATTTTTCTGCTGAGTTAAAGGAGTGGGGAGTAGTTTTAGAAAAAAAATGAGAAACTGTTCAGTTTTTAAGATGTAGACTGTGTTTGCTTTGTGATTTAGATGTTTAAAGGAGTGTCAGGGGGATGCTTCAGCTTTGGAAATGCCTGGGCTAAGATGAGAGAAAAGATTGTCAGACAGCTCTTTTCCTGAGGGATTTTGGAGTCAAAACTACTTGGTAGATTCTTCTAAGAGAGGCTTTATGCCTTGGAATCCCAACAGTGGTTGAATTATGATTTAAAAAGAACAACAATTTCATAATGAAATGTCTTTCATGATCTGTGGAAAACTTTAAACTTGCATTCTTGGAATGCTGCAGATTTGGCTAACGACAGAATATTCAGGAAATCTTGATTATTCTTGCTAAATATTTGTTTTTTCAGAGACTCCTAAGCAGTTGATTTTTGAATGGCTACTTCTGAATCCTGAATACTAGTCATATGACAATCACTGGTCTTCCTACTCTTAAATTTATTAACTCCTTTAGGGCTCCCAAAAACCCTGTAAGAAATATATTATTGTTATTTTCCAAGTTTAAAGCAGAAAAGGAGACCGAGTCTTAAAAATTTTATGTAACTTGCCTAAGTTAACACAGCAAGTAAATGGTGAAACAGGGATTTGAACTCAGGCCATCTAGCTCCAACACCTACTTTCTTATTGAGAGAGATCAAAGAAGGATAATGTTAATGGTTACTTTTGTGTTTTCATTTATTCAAGGGAATTCCAAATTGCTGAACTATTTAGGAAATATCATTGGTGACTATGATCCAGGCAAAAAAGTCTTGTAAAGTTAGAATAAAATTATTAATAAAATTATTAAGTCAATGCATCATTTATTCATTAAGCTGAGTGGGTATTTATTGAATGCCCCCTATATACCAGGGACTAGGGATACAAAGATGACTTAAAGGCCAAACCTCAGTCTCTGAGGAGCTCTCTGGGAGTAACGGACTTGGAAATCTGCAGGTACTCTAGTGAAATAGGTGCATATGCACTGGGGATGAACACATGCTCTATTTTTCACTCTCATTCAATGTACGTATGTATGTGTGTGTATTAGTTTATATAACTTATACAACAGAGAGAAAGTGAGAGGTGAGGGTGGGGTGACCATGCTGCAATCCCTTCTCCTCTTGGGATTTTGGGCATGCACACCCTCACACCCTGCATGTTTGTCAAGCCACCAGGTCTGGAGCTAATAGAACTACACAGTCGGACATTGTTGTGGCCGCGGATCCAGCCACCTCAACCACCACACCGTCTGGCTGGCCCTATAAATGATTAGTAATAAATAAAACACACACATGATATGCAATTCCAGTGGTATACAGAGTTGTATACTTATATACGGAAAAATATGTGCATATAGTGTATAAAATAGCTTAATCAGTTTTTCTTACAGTATGCTCAGGTATCCGATGATCCTTTATTAATCTTTGAAGTTGAATAACCTCACTAGGATATATCTCTGTTTTTCCCTTTGAGGATACAGTGTGCCTTCTCAGTCTATAGATTATAAAGAGGATAAGACTATGTTGTTCATAAAAGAAAAATCTACAATTAAAGTGCTTGGGCAGTTTCAAGTGCATACGGAATAAATGTTGAAGTTTTAAGGTATTTGTGGAGGATAAGGAGGGATAAGGAGAAGGGCTCGTATTGTGTAAATATACTGAATTTTTTAAATTAGGAATGACTCATCATGCCAGAAATTTCTACCCCTCAGGTTGTTGTGGTCCCTTCAATTCCACTATTAAAATCTACATTAATGTAGTTTCTCACAAACTGTGTTCTGTAGAATTCTGTTATTTTATAGTATGTTAAAAGATGTTCTAGGCAGGGGGAAGAGTTCCATAAAGCAAATAAAGAGAATAATACTGGAAAATACTGTAACTAATCTCATTTTTGGCAGTTGGTAACTCCTTAGAATAATTCAGATTCTAACAAGTCCTAATTAATTTCATTTTATTAGCCTAGCATTTCCCAAATTTATATGACCACAGAATCTTTCTTTATGAAGTATTAGATTAAGATAATATTTTTCTGAATCTCTCTGAGCTATTATTTCTCTGAACAATCTTTTTTTTTTTTTTTTTTTTTTTTTTTTGGGTGCATGTGCTCACCAGAGAGATAGAAAGAGAAAAAAAGCAAGAAATCACCCTCCTCCCCCATGGAGCGTTGGTCAGGCCATAATCCCCTCTCCCCTATCTTTCCTCCCTCTTGGGATTTGGGCACACATGCACATGTGCCCAGCATGTTTTTGAAACTGCTGGGTCTGAGACTTGAACCATTTGATCAGCAATGTAGGATCCAGCTGCCTTAATCACCACACCAAACATTTATTTATTTATCTGTGTATTATGATTTTCAAACGTGGCTGTAGGACTCAAACCATGGTTGGCCATGTGAGACTCTAGCACCTTAACCACCATGCTACCTGCTGGCCCCTCCTGGCTCACTTCTTTTAAATTCAAATGGGCCTGTGAAAGGCTAATAAATGATAATGAGTCAATGAAAATGTATTAATGTAATAAAATAACATGTAACTTTTCTGGGTATGTACTATTTCTTAGGCAGGAATCCAGAGTACTATTACATACATTATCTCATTTAAAAACAATAGTCCTGTGAGTGTCCTCATTTTACAGATGAACAGATTTAAGCTTAACAAGATTGCATAAATCTTTCATGGTTATAGGTCTAATAAATGACCCAGCCAGCATTCAGAGCCTGGTAAAATAACTCTGTATCTACCCATCCCATCTTTACTGCTACAACATGTTATCAGATATTTAGAGCTTAGAATCACTTATTTATTCACCCCGGTAAGAGCAAACTTAGATAAGGACCCTGGTGAGCTGGAGTTCTGTCAGAGGTTGAGGGCAAGGAGGAAGGAGAAATGGAAGTTAGAAAGAATGTTTTAGTTCATTTTTGCACTATAACAGAGTTCCTGAGATTGGGTAATTATAATAAATAAAAATTTATTTGACTCACAGTTCTAAAAGCTGTGAAGTTCCAGACTTCTGGGCTGCATCTGGCAAAGATCTTCCTGCTGTGTCACCCATAGCAGCAGAGCAGAGGGGCAAAAGAGCAGGGGAGGGGTGTGGAGAAGGGAGCCAAACTCTTACCAGGACTCACTTTCAAGATAACTGACCTACTCTCATGACAAGCATTAATCCATTCACCCGGGCATGGCCCCATTACCCGATAGCCTCTGAAAGGTCCCCCTTCTCAACACTGTTGTGTTGAGGAACAAGTTTCCAACAAATGAACTTTGGGAGATAACATTCAAACTATAGTAGGGAATGTGGTCAGAGTGTAAGAAGTTTTTATTCAGTCCTTTTAATGAAGAAAGTAGCACTTTGGTGTAGTGTTTTTGTACAGTGACTTTATTTGAATGTTACATTTAATTCCCTTAATAAACCCAGAGACTTTTTCAAAATATCACCATGTTGTAAAAATGTTTCCAAGCCTAAGAAATGATCTCCTTATTTCAAGAGATATTTGATAGAATTAAATTCTAACAGAATCATTTGGGTTTTCTTTTACTATTATTTAACCTATAATGCTCAGTTTTACAACTTGAAGGGAGAAACAAGATGGAAAATTCAGAACCCAGCATCCAAATTACCCTATAGTCAGCCAATTGATAATAAATGAGAGAGCAAACAAATCAATAAATTTAGAATCTAGTATTAACAATAAATCTACTGGGGTTTCAATCCTCTCTCATTAAGGAATCTTAAAGGGAGCTTAGCATTCTCTATTGATGTTTACCTCTGAAATTTTGAACAAAACAGTGTAAACAGAAGATACCCTAAGGAGCATTTTTGGGAAAATCCCAACAATTGCATAAAGCCACACAGATGAAATGATTTAATTAACTTGGATAACACGATTTCTCCTAAAGCATCTGAAACAGACTCATGAAACTCATAAAAAGCCTTATATTTTCTAGCATATGAGAGAATTTAAGAGTGCTTAAGAGCCTACTTTGAAAGATTTGCTAAGTCTCCCTTGATAAAAATGTGCTGTTGCCGGAATTATAAGGAAAATAGCCTGTCAACAGTATATTATCTAATCATCAATGTCTTCCTAGGATTTAGAACTGGGAAGAGACTTTAGAGGCCTTTTATAAAAATAAAAGAGTGAACTGGTGCATAGATTGGTTATTGTTCTCAGTGAAGTTCCCATAGCTAGCTTAGATAGATGACAGAGATTGGGTTAGAGCCCAACTTGCCTGAAAGACAAAGAAGAATTCACGCTCT
>NW_006159610.1:1577078-1612487 GCF_000334495.1 Tupaia belangeri chinensis
CATCCTACCCTGTTGCCTGACTGTGTCTGATCTCCTTTCCAATGTGCCATCAACTTTGCTGCATGAACTGTTAGCTGATAAGCGAATTCTTTATGTAATTTTGTTCATTTCTAACAGCAGACACTTTCATCTGGGCCCAGTGATCTTTACCTATACTGGCCAAGTAGACAGTTTAGCTGGCTGTTGCTAGTACAAGGTTTCTTCTCCTTTCCACATGACATTTCACTCAGGTGGCTTGGCAAGAAGGACTAAGAAAAGACACATGGGTGCTCACTGCCTCCCAGAGCTCAGTTCTTTTTTGCTTGATCTTTTCTGCCTGTACCTCTTTAGGTATATTTTAAATCCTATAACCCCAATGGATACTTGATAGTAGGAGGAGGTAACATTTCTCAGTGGGACCCAAGACAGCACTGAGACTAATGGTGTGCAGTTTTTTTCTTCTTTCCATGTGTATATATCCTGCATCTCAAATAAAGACAGAATTCTATCACTGTATAAGTGATACAACTTTAGAATTTCACTGGATAGGTGATAGATTTTCAAAATCTCTGATCTAAGAGGTTGGAACAACACGAAATTTTTTTTTCTTTTTTTGCTATATTTTACCTACAAAAGGGCAAGTTCATATGGTTTAACCTCAGCAGTAAAAAAATCAAATGAGATGAGATATGTACAAAAAATATCACAGATGTTTGATGATATATAAGAATTTTACATGACCAGAAACTAAAAATTGAAAATTAAAATAAGAAACCATTTTCTTTCTTTGTCAAATGGAAAGCTAACAGGTAGTCTTATACTGTGCTGGTGGGAACACTGATTAACACGACACTTATAGATGTATTTATGCTGAGACCAGCAGTTAGTGTAATGGGTATGTTGCTGAACTCCCAATGGAGCCAACTATGGTTCGAGTCCCAGACCCAGTGGCTTAAACTCACACCGGGTGTGTGTGTGTGTGCGTGTGTGCCCAAGATCCTGAGAGGAGAATGGAGGAGAAGGGATTGCAGCGTGACCATCCCCCCTGGGGGGTCATTTCTCGCTTTCTATCTCTTTGTCTTTCTGGCGAATGCACGCACCCTACAGCAAAAACCTCTCAAAAAAAAAAAAAAAAAAAAACCCAATAGATATATTTATGCTAAGGTAGTATAATGACAACTGAATAAATAGTTTTACACAAATATATCAATCACAGCTTGTTTTTAAGAGCAGGATATTGGAGGGGACCAGCAGTTAGCATAATGGCTATGTCACTGGACTCCCATGTAGTCGACTGCGGTTTGCATCCCGGACCCGGTGGCTTAAACTCATGCCGGGCGTGTGTGTGTGCGTGCCCAAGATCCCAAGAGGAGAATGGAGGAGAAGGGATTGTGGCGTGGCCATCCCCCCTGGGGGGGGTGATTTCTTACTTTGTCTCTCTGTCTTTCTCTGTCTGGCGAGCGCAGGCGCCCTATAGCAAGGACCTCTTCAAAAAAAAGAAAAAGAGCAGAATATTAGAAACTAGCAATAGGGAAATATTAAGTTAATCATGCTGCATCCATATTAGGTAGTGTTAAGTTAATAATTAAAATTATATTTACCAAGTGTTTTGAATGATAAAAGGAAGTGTCTAGAATATAACAAGTAAATAAAATAGTTTCAAAATAATGTGGAAAATGTTATCATAATTACATGAGAATTGTTTATAAATATGGAAAAAAGATAAAAAGATACATCAAAACATTGGCAGTGTTCTGACTTTTGACAAAAAGAAGCAGTTTTTGCTCTTTTTGTTTTGTTATGTAATTAACATATGTTGTTTTATACTACTTATCTATGTCTATTAATGATTATTAGACACTAGTTGATAATGCTGGATGTCTCCCTGGCCACAGGTTAACCAAGTTCACATAAGAGTGTTCATGTGTTCATGTTCTTGGGACCAGCAGTTGGCATAATGGCTATATTGCTGGATTCCCACGTAGTCGACTGTAGTTTGAGTCCCACGTTCTTTTTTTCTTTGGCGAGGTTCTTGCTATAGGGCGCCTGCACTCAGCAGAAAGACAGAGAGAGACAGAAAGCAAGAAATCATCCCTCAGGGGGGATAGCCACACCTCAATCCCTTCTCCTCCATTCTCCTCTCAGGATCTTGGGCACGCACGCACACGCACCCGGCGTGAGTTTAAGCCACTGAGTCTGGGACTCGAACTGAGGTCAACTGTGTGGGAGTCTAGCCATTATGCCAACTACTGGTCTCAAGAACATGAACACATGTCTTTCTAACATATAATAGGGCCAATGCTGCTAGTCTAGGAACCACATCTGAGAATTGCAGGTGTAGAGAATCACCCTGAGGGAGAGCATCCATGAGAAAACAGTTCCTGGTGTCAGCCTGTGTCCTCTGCTGCTATCTCCACCACAGCCTCAGCAGCCTCCAGAAGCCTGTTCTTCTGGGCAGCAGCAACTCTCGAAGATGGGGTGGTTTAAACAAGACTGAGTACAAATACAAATACATATGTCGTCTTTCTATAAGTTACAAGGCTCTGACAAACGGGAGCTGGGAGTACAGTTTGCTCACTGTTGTAATGTTTACCTGTCCTGAGGACTCAGGACCATGCCTCTCTTTTCTGTGTCCTCTTCATCTAGCAGAATACCAGCCACTGAAGAAACTTCAGTTATGTTGGTTGGTTTGTTGAATGAATTAAGTGGTGATTTCACAGTTTTGAAATGAAAAGAAGAATTGGAATCCTGTCTACATTAACTTACTATGATGTGACATTGGGCATATTACTTAATCTCTTGGTGCTCCAGTTTGCTCATTTGTAAAATGATTTCTTGGGGTTGTTGGTTGAATTAAATGAGTTAATACATAAGTTTTAGAATAATGCTTAATAAATGCCAGCCTCTCATGTTACTTTCTTATAGGATTGCCTGCATTTTAATGGTTTTCCAAAAAGAAAAGTTATTTGAGGACCCAGTAAAAAGTATGACAGCAAACAGTTTCAAGAGAGGGAAATTAGGGACCAGCAGTTAGTGTAATGGCTATGTCGCTGAACTCCCCTGTAGCTGACCGCGGTTTGAGTCCCAGACCCGGTGGCTTAAACTCATGCCGGGTGCATGTCCATACATGCCCAAGATGCCAAGAGGAGAATGGAGGAGAAGGGATTATGGCATGACCATCCCCCCTGGGGGGTGATTTCTCACTTTCTGTCTCTCTGTCTCTCTCTGTCTTTCTGGCGAGCGCGTGTGCCATATAGCAAAAACCTCTCAAAAGAAAAGAAAAAAAGAGAGAGAGGGAAATTATAATCTTTTTAATGTCTAGGAAAACTTGGGGAAAGGACTATTATGGAGAAAATAGGGTTCTTCAGAAGCAATTTCACAGACTTCTACTGAATATTTCTTTTTTTTTTTCAATTTCTTTTTATTTCAATTTCTTTTACCCATTCAATCTCATGTTACTCATTCAATCTCATGTGAATATTCCAACATGTGTACATTTCTTACCAGTCCAGTTGACAATACTATAATATTATCAATAGATAATAATCCATTTATTTGTCCCATAAATGCCTCCCCTTTCTATTTTTCTCATTAATGTCCTTCCTCACCCGCCCTCTTCCCACACTATATCTGGTGTTCACAACCATTTACTAAGTTTCTACAACCTTTAGTCATTCAGTTTTGGTCATAGAGTGTGGACACTCGGTATATATTAAGTGGAGACATACAATGTCTCTCCTTCATAGCCTGGCTTGTTTCACTCAGCAGTAAACCTTCCACATTCATCTATTTTCTGTTGAAAGCCAGGGTCTTTTTGTTTTTTTATGGATTTTTTCAATCTATTCATCTGTTCATAGGCATTTGGGTTGGTTCCATGTCTTAGCAATTGTGAATAATTCCATAATAAACATCCATGTGCAGGCACTTTTCTGATTAAGAATTCTTCTGTCCTTGGGAACCAGCAGTTAGTGTAATGGCTATGTCACTGGATTCCCACGTAGTCGACCGCAGTTCGTGTCCTGGACCCGGTGGCTTAGAACTCACGCCGGACGCATGTGTGTGCGTGCCCAAGATCCCGAGAGGAGAATGGAGGAGAAGGGATTGTGGTGTGACCATCCCCCCTGGGGGGTGATTTCTCGCTTTCTGTCTCCATGTCTCTCTCTGTCTGTCCGGTGAGCGCACGCGCCCTATAGCAAAAACCTCTAAAAAAAAAAGGAATTCTTCTGTCCTTTAGGTAAATATCCAAAAGTGGGATTGCTAGATCATATGGTAGTTCTATTTGTAGATCTTTGAAGAATCTCCAAATTGTTCTCCACAGTGGCTGGATCAATTTACATTCCCACCATCAGTGTAAGAAAGTTCCTCTTTAATCAAAACAGCATGGTATTGGCACAGAAATATACAGGTGGACCAATGGAACAGAATAGAGTCCCCAGAAATAAACTCCTAGACATACAGCCAACTGATTTTTGACAAAGAGCACCGTCAATCCAGTGGGGGAAGGAAAACCTTCTTAGCAAATGATGCTGGAAAACTGGGTATCCACCTGCAGAAAGATGAATCTGAATCCCTACTTCTCACCATTAACAGAAATCAACTCAAAGTGGATAAAAAATCTAAACCTAAGACCTCAAACTGCTGCCGGAAAACACCGGGGAAACTCTGGGAGACATTGGGGTAGGCGAAGACTTCTTAAATAAGACCCACAAAGCACAGTCAATAATCCCCAAAATAGACAAGTGGGTTTATATCAGATTAAGAAATTTCTGCATGGCACAAAACACAGTAATTACTGTGAATTGACAGCACTCAGAATGGGAAAATATTTTTGTAAATTATGTGTCAGATAAGGAACTCATAACCAGAATACACAAAGAACTCAAGCAGCTGTCCCCCCCAAAAGATGTTTAACCCTATTAAAAGATGGGAGAATGAGTTGAAAAGCCCATTTCTGCTTTTAGTACCCCATACTTTCACAGGGTTTACCAATAAGGGAACCTCTCAAAAGTACCCAAAAGTTTCTTAGCCTTGTCTTGAGTTTAGTAACCATAAAAGATAAAAATAAAACACAAAGAAATAAAGCTTTCTCTGTACCTAAGTAGAATTTCTTAACCTTGTGATGTTTGCTATTGTCTCTGTCTGCTGTGAATGGTGACCATACTGAGTCCTCTGTAGGTTAGTTATGAAGACTGAGGAATGAGGGGTAAATGACATATCCAGGTACCAGGCACACAACTAATTCAACCCACTAAATGCCGATTCATTCTATTTTCCCTCCCCACTTTCCCTTCTGTTCATCTTTCTGCATCCTACATTTCTAAAGAATTTTTAAAAATTATTTTATTTAACTTATTTACTTTTTTTTTTTTAATTTGACTAGAGAGGGACAAGGTGAGAGAGAGAGAGAGAAGGAAAATGAGAAAACAAGCCACCATGTCCAGGACTCGAACTGTATTCCACCATGTGGAAGCCAAGAGCCCTTAATCACCACACCACCTGTTGGCCTCTGTATCCCACATTTCTACATGGTTATCACATCTTTTAAAGAAGTCAAGGTAGTACTTTTATTAGGATTGGCAGACTTTTTTAAACACTACCCTAAAAATTTTGCTATCTAAAATAATCTTTCTTGGGTCAGCCAATGGGTAGTGGTTAAGTGGTTGGATCTCACATGACAGACCAACTGCACAGTTCGAGTCCTGGACCCAGCAGCTTGAAAATGATACTGGCATGTGCACATGTGTGCCCAAAATCCTAAAGGGAGAATGAAAGAGGGAGGGTCACTGTGTGATCATCCCCCATGGTGGGTACTTTCTCACTCCCTATCCCTTCCCCTCTCTCTCCAGTAAAAACACATGCCCTCCAGCAAATTAAAAAATAGTAATAATCTTTCTGATATTTCTGCCATTAAAAAGAGTAGATGTACTCTCAGTTGTTAGTCAGTCAACATATGAAGCTCTCTTCTCTTCAGTACAAGACTTCATGGGTGTTTCACTATGTTGTCTCTAGGTGAGGGATGACCTATTGATTCTGCTAAGATAGTTCTAGTCTAATGTGGGCTGAGTGGACTTGGTCCAGGAGTGGGGTGTTTTACTGAGGCAGATATTTCATTGGAAATTGATTTGAGGCTTTCGATTCAAAAACTTCCTATGCTCAGAAGAGCTTATTTTCCATGACAGAGGAAGCCAACTTTATTATCTAATATATACCCAGTTACCATGTAATTTTCTTTTTTAGATAATTTTTGAAATAACGAGGAAATTCTTTGCTTCAAGTGCATTGGGTAGCTTTTCTAGATAAGTTGTTTTGCCAATAACTAACCCAGCTGGAAGTGGCTTAATATTGATCAAGCTTTTGCTAACGTGAAGAAGGAGGAGATGTACTATACACATATACAGTCCTTTACTCTTTGTGTGACATTCAGAAAGTGGAGGGAAAGACAGAAAATTCAGAACCCAAAGACCCGATTTAGAGTTCACTAATTGGGACGGTAATTTTGAGCACGACATTTGACCTCTCCAAGTCTCAATTACTACATAATTAATTATAGATATGAATCATTAGGTAACTATAGTCACTGTCATCATTAGTTATGGTAAAAATGCATGCAGGGTTTTATTTTTTTAATAATCAATGAAGTTCTATGTAAAGATAGGTGAGACCTTGAGTCCTACATAGAAAGGCTATTGCTGCTATGTTTATATTATATTATTGGTGTAAATAAGTTGTTTTTTTACTATAAAATGAGCATATTCTGTTGCTCAGGGAGAATTTTCACTTTCCTCTAACTGAGTGTTGCATCTAATCAAGATAGCTATTTTTGCCTCCTTGATTTCAGGACTCAACATTTAAATAGAAGTGAACTCTAACATATGTAGTCACAGCCCATCTGCCTTTTGATTGACTTTATCACTGATTTAGATGTAACCTATGTTACATAAAATTTAAAAAGACAAATAGCTAATTCTTTCTGAAAGCAGAGCAGATCATATTTTTAAATGGTTTGTTCTCATTTTGAAAACCCAAGGTTAATGGAATACTTCTAGGAATGGTAAACTTGGGCATTAGAAGTTGTCTGTATGTCTCTGGCTGTGCTCTTACCATGGGCAAAGTGTCTGTTTTTTGATTACTAAACACATCATTCTTCTTATATACAAAGCATGAAAGTAAAAAGAGAGTGCAGTATTTAAGATCTTTGTATAGCATGACATTGGTATGTTAAACTTTATACTTGGACTTATTTTAGAAATGACTTGAATAGATTTTTCTGCATTAATTACCTTCTTCTCTATTATCATCTTTACTATAAGGAAACTGTCAGGTTAACCCATCATCATTTATCTTTCTTTGGTGTTAAATAAGAATACATAATGTTGGGACCAGCAGTTGGTGTAATGACTATGTTGCTGGACTTCCATGTAGTCCACTGCGGTTCGAGTCCCAGACCCGGTGGCTTAGACTCACGCTGGGCGCGTGTGCATGCGTGCCCAAGATCCCGAGAGGAGAATATAGAAGGGATTGTGGTGTGGCCATCCCCTTTGGGGCTTCTAGGAATGGTAAACTTGGGCATTAGAAGTTGTCTGTATGTCTCTGGCTGTGCTCTTACCATGGGCAAAGTGTCTGTTTTTTGATTACTAAACACATCATTCTTCTTATATACAAAGCATGAAAGTAAAAAGAGAGTGCAGTATTTAAGATCTTTGTATAGCATGACATTGGTATGTTAAACTTTATACTTGGACTTATTTTAGAAATGACTTGAATAGATTTTTCTGCATTAATTACCTTCTTCTCTATTATCATCTTTACTATAAGGAAACTGTCAGGTTAACCCATCATCATTTATCTTTCTTTGGTGTTAAATAAGAATACATAATGTTGGGACCAGCAGTTGGTGTAATGACTATGTTGCTGGACTTCCATGTAGTCCACTGCGGTTCGAGTCCCAGACCCGGTGGCTTAGACTCACGCTGGGCGCGTGTGCATGCGTGCCCAAGATCCCGAGAGGAGAATATAGAAGGGATTGTGGTGTGGCCATCCCCTTTGGGGGATGATTTCTCGCTTTCTGTCTCTCTCTTTCATGCACCCTATAGTTAAAAAAAAAAACCTCTCAAAAAACAAAGTACATATTTTAAATTTTACCTATGAATTATATTCCTCTCCTTTCAGTGATGGATTTCCCTACTCTCTTAAGTCCTTTGGGACTCAAAGTGGCATGTGATTTCTAGGTGACTTACTTTCTTTTGAAGGACAGAATACCTACTGCAAAGAGATTATATGAAGTCACTCTTGGTTTAAGAATATAGCCCCATAAAAGTGAAGTGAAGATGAAATCTGATAGAGTTCAGATAGTGCTAAAGAACCCACGTCAACTGAACTTGTTCCAGGAGCTCTGAGCAAACCAATTGATTGCATCCTACAGTGTCCCCCTTTCAGTAAGATTTCTTTCATTTGCTTTACTTGAATATGGCTTTTAGGAGGCATGTATTTAGAACTTTTGTGCTTATAAAAAAAAATAGATAGCTTTATAATTACTATGTAAGAGCTATGAAGTGGGAAAGAATACATTGGCAAGACACATTACAATTACTTTGTCATGCATCTGGTTATGTTTCCATATTTGTTTAATTAAATTCCCTGCTAATTATAACTGTATGTACTTGTGTTAATTATTATTTGCTTAACACAGGCAACAGTGTAATTCTTTAAAGGAAAGCAACTCACTTTCTATTTAAATTAAATTCCTATTTAATATGCTTCCTAAAATAATAGTAGTGACATTTCATTAGAGTGGTAGTTGAAAAATATTTATCTACCTCAACAGAATTTGGACTGTCTAAAATTTAACAGAGTTAATTTAATATCAAATTGTAATTGGGAATCTTGAAGTTTGAGAGTAAAAATGAATAACTTTGCAAACCACCAATTAATGCAGCACCTGGTGCCTCTACTGAAGGTTACATTTTTACCCTTTAAGAAAAACCTACCCTGCCCATCCACACCTCCTTATCATCTACTCCAGAAGATGGAGGGAGGGAATTAGTATGTGGCAATGATTCTCAAGGACCCGATAAGTGCAGCTCACCTTCTGATAATATTCTCTGAAGCAATTGGCTAAAGTCAGATTGTCCAGATCATTTGGTTATGATCACTAACCCAGACACTTAGCAAATTTGTAAGATTTCTCAAGGTTGCAAATCTTTCATTAAATTTGGATTCCCAGTGGAATTGGATCTTTTCCATTTCATTCTCTTCATCTTCTCTCAGTTTCAGAATTATTCTACCTTTGTAGAGTGCCCCTTCCTACTACCCTTTGTTAGACCTGAGATATTTATAGCCCAGCAGTGGTGGTGTGCACCAAGACTCTGGACTCCACAGGCTGTAACCACATGGGAGGCCTGGGTTCTGTTCCAAGACCAAACTAAAGGCCACATGCAGTGGTGTGTGCCTGTAATCCCAGATTCTTTGGAGGCTGGGGCAGAAGGATCATGAGTTTGAGACTGGCCTGGGCAACATAGTGAGAGCTTGTCTGAAAGAGCCAGGCATGGTGGTGTGTGCTTGTGGTCTCAGTTGCAAAGGAGGCTGAAAAAGAAGGATCATGACACAGTGAGACCCTGTCTTTAAAAAAATAAAAATAATTCCCCCAAGTATCTTAGTAGTGAGTTGGGAACTCTTGTTTACAACACTGTCCCCTTTCTTGCATGCATACTTGCATCTATTCAGAGGGCTTGACTCTAATCTGTTATTTCTCTTCATTTAGTATAAAACAATAGTCCTAGTACCCAGAGATGATATTTATGTGATAAAATTCCTGGCCCTTTCTCAATGCATATGTGTAGAAATAACTTAATTCTATACATGCTTATTGTAATCACTTACATTTATAAACATTTTTGACACTTCTTACATATAAACATCTGCATCACTATTTTAATTTGCTATATAGTATTCTATGAGATGGATATTTCATAATTTATAGCTGTTGGACACTTAGGTTATTTTTAATTTTTCCATTAGAAATAGTAGAGATGAACATCTGAGTGCCTGCGTGTGTGCCACATTTTCCCCATGATTTCCTTAGGCTAATCTGAACATTATCAGGCTTTGATATACATTGCCAAATGGCCTTCAGAAAGTCTCCGTCCATTTTTACACCTACCACTTATGTCCAGGTATAATTATTTAGAATTTTCCAAGTAGAAAGCAAAAGATATTAAATTACTTTTTCTTCTCTGAAAAAAATAAACTAAAAAAGTACTTTCTCTAAAATGCCAGGTTTTTGTTTGTTTGTTTGTTTATTTTTTGTTTGGTTGGTTTTTTTATGGTTTTATTTATTTATTTATTTATTTTGCTACCGGGTAGGTGCACTCACTGGAGTCACAGAGATACAGAAAGCAAGAGATCACTCCCCAGGGGGATGGCTACACCTCAGTCCCTCTTCCTCGATTCTCCTCTCAGGATTTTGGGCAGCACGCATGCACACACCTGCACCTGGCTTGAGTTTTAAGCTGCCAGGTCTGAGACTCTAACCGTAGTCACCTATGTGGGAGTCCAGCAATATAACCATTACACATCTGCTGGTCCTGCAGTTTAAAATTTTGATAGTTTATTTTCCCTATTCACTCTCCCCAATTCACATAGAAAACTTTCTCTTCTCAAGAGCTGGATCTTTGGATCCAGATATAAATGAATTAAAAAGATTCCTTTTTAGGTAAGTTACTAAATTTCTGAGCCTTTGAGTCCTTATTTATGAAATGAGTGGTGGTTGTCATGCAGAGCTAGGAGAGAAGGTCAAATGGCACAACTTGTAAAGCCTCTAGTTCACAAATAGACTTCAATTGTATGTATGTATACATTTATATATACACACACTTTTTAAAGTTTATTGAAGTTATTCATTTAGTTCTTCCATGAGCAAGAATGAGAGAGAGAGATAGAAACAGAGAGACTGCAATCCCAACAAGGTCTCGATGCCACAGTCTACCCTGACCTTCAGTCAACCACAAATCCTGGACATTTGCATGCCTGGAATACTCAGAAGATCTCTGGAGGCAAACCTAGAACCTTCTCGTATGGGTCAGCCTTGAAGGCCATCACATCTTACCACAGAGCCACCATACAGCTTCTTCTGTGTGTGATGATTTAAACTGCCTGTCCACGCAGCTGTGTTCCTACGGTCATATTCTCAGTCTATCTCAAGAGATAACAAATGCTAATGAGTGAGACAGAAGCTACTAACTAAGTGCTTTACAAGCCTCCTTCGCAGGCAGTAGAAAATCTCACCTGAAATCATGTGAGACTTGTGTGAAACACAAGGTTTATCCACTCTCCATGAAGTGCCAGGGCCTTTTGTCTCTTCCAAGTCAGACCTTGCAAAATCATGCAGTTCTGGGGTAGATGATTTAAAAGTTAGTGAGTCATTATTTTTATTTATCTATTTAACTATTTATTTATTACCTTCAATCACTATGTGTCATTATACCAAATAAATTTTCCCATCATGAATACACTATATATTGGTTCAGTCAAAGATATTACTATACATATTGTTATCAATGGATAATTTTCCATTTTCGTGAGCCATTATTTTGAGTTCACTCAGATCAATGAGTGCCCACTGCATGCTGGGCACTGCACTGGTGCCAAAGATGAAGATAAATTAAGACAATGTCCTTTACCTCTGGAGTCCACAGTCCCTTAGACAATCTGTTCCACCTCTACTATCTAGTAATTCAGGTTCCAATAAAAATATAGTGATAGACCAATATGCAAAGCATAAATATAATATTTAAGTACCTAGGGATGTAAGTAAGTTGTATTGGTCCACGGACTCATCTGGGAAGGTCTCCTCTGGTGGTGATCTGAACTCTGTGAGCCTTGATTGCCAAGAGTGGAAAGGAATCCCTCAATAAGTGAGAACCTCTGTAAGACTGTCAAGGATGAAGCAAGAAGACTTAAAAACCCTAGGCAGGAAACAGCAAACGTTACTTATCACATTGATCCTTTTAAGTGAGAAGGGGCAGCAGTAAAAAATTAGAAATGAAATAGAATGAAAAGGAAGAAACCATTTGTCAGACAATTTGAAAACTTGGTTTATGGTTAGTATAAGCCCTCATAGACTTTTTTACTCAAGGGAGAAAAGAATGCTATTTAGAAGGAGTATTATAGATATTAAGGTATTTGCTTTCTCCCAGTGTAGGTTGTAAACAGACAACAGCCGTTTAAGAGAGAGACCCCAGATACCCCCAACAGTAAAGTACTGTGGATAAATGTACTATATCTACAACACTAGGAACTCTGTCCTTAGGAACCTAGAAATAGTCAAAAAAGTTTTTTCCTGTTCAAACTATCACCAAGTTTGGATAATAAACTTTCATTGGCAAAATGGAAATGCTGTAGTGTTTTTGAGAAGGATTTCCAGTTAGCATCTCAAATTTATGCCTGGCTCATAGAAAAATTGTATTAGCTGTGTGATAATACTTCAGTGAATTCCCTAAAATGTGATGCTGAATTTAGGATAGAGATGTTCATTTCAATTCAACAAACACTATTTGGTTGACTACCATGTGCCAGGCACTGTACAGGAGGAAAAACACATGGCCCTCTTCTCAAAGAGCTTATGGTCCGGTGAAGGAGTCAGCTGAATATGTAGACAATTTCAAAATATTACGGTAAGGGCTATGGAAGATCTATAAAGAGTCAGTTATAAGTCCGTAGATAAGAAGATGTCCTATCAGACATCATGACACTTGTGCTGAGTTCTTCAGAGTGAATTAACATTTAGGTCTTTTATACCTACCGATCTTTCAGTTTCTGCCATTGAGTGCAGACATTCGGTGTATGTTAAGTGGGGACTTATAGTGCCTCTCTTTCTTATCTGGCTTATGTCGCTTAGCAGTACATCTTCCATATTCATCCACTTTTTATCGAATGCCAGGGTCACATCAATTTTTATGGCTGAGTAGTATTCTATAATGTATTATAAAAGTAAGGAAGGCAACCACTGACACCAGAGACAGTTGGGAAGCAGGGCAGGAAATGGGGGGTAGGAGGGAGGAGAGAGGGTTAAGGGGGAAAAAATAAGTTAATTGATTTTTTTAAATTTAGGCAGATGAAGGCCCTGAGGTAAGATTTCCTTTGTGCTTTCTGTTGGAATGAAAATCACATGCACTTTAATGTCTGATACACCAGAGGCTGGGCTGGCCACATACAAGGCTTTATGACCATAGGCGGGTCAATTATTTAACCTCCCTGAGCATCATCACCTTCCACATCTGCATTTAGTGTTTATCACAAATCACTGTGGGAATTAAATGTGAGAATATATGTAAAGGGGCTAATTGAGACCTGATACCTAATTGTTTAAAAATATGTTGGTTTCTTTCACTGCCAGGAAAGCCAGTTTGGTGTTTGATAACAGCTGAACATACCAGCTACCTATCCAGCAGTTAGGCTACTAAAATGGATAGTTTCATTCCCAATTAATGCACCATTTTTCTCAGAGACTTTGAACAGACATGTTTTTGTTCCATCAAATCTTTCTTTCCTGGGGTTGTGTCTGGTTTTTATTCCAATTTTAAGGTCTGTCTGCTCACATTGTGCCTGGAGCTATGTAGATATAGAAGGACAAATGATTTCTTCTTATTATTCTTTTTATTAACAACTAGGGGGACTAGTTAACATTTATTTAAGGGGAAAAAAAGGGTTACATGAGAGAAACTTTTGATTATTTTCTAATGAGGGAAAAAAAATCTCTAAATGCAATACATCAATCTTGTTTCCTAGATAACAAAGCAAGTCTGGGTCTGTTTTGAACTTTTCCCTTATTCCCTTTATCATAAATGTTTAATATCCAAAGGAGCCAATTTTTGTTCGGAATTAGCTTCCAGGTTTGAAGGACTATTAACAGTCACCACAGGGAGCCTCACACTTCGATTATACTTGCCACCCTTTTTGTCTAGAACAGAATCATTTTCCATGTAGTTACGGCAGGTGCCTTTATTTCTCTAGCCTTATCTGAATGTGGTAAGCATGTCTACCTGTGCCAAGATGAGACACCAAGAAAGCAACCAAATTATATGTTGGGCAAAAATAGATCACTGCTTCTAAGAGCTTGGTAAAATCAATGTGTATAGCCATCTCTATGTGTGGAATGCCACTTTGATCCCTCATGGAGCTATTGATACTTCAGTAATGTCATAAATGTTCTGGTAATCAGACTGGCCCCATAGCGTGGTGGTTAAGAGAACAGGGTTCCACATGACCACCTGAGTGGTTTGAGTACCAGCCCCATTGGCATAAGAAACATTCTGAGCAGGTGCGCATACAATGACCCAAATCCCCACAGAATGGAAAAATGGAGAAGAGATTGTGGCGTGACCACGCTCTGTTGGTGGGTGTTTTCTCCTTCTCCTTCTCTGTCTCTGTCTCTCTCTGGTGAGTGCATGTGCCCTGTGGCAATAAAGAATAAATGTTCTGGTAATCATTTGTAGTCATATTAATTTTCTTAATGAATTAACTCATACTAAGCACTTAACATGCTGTTGTCCTGTTTATCTTTACAATAATACTATCAGGTAGATGCTAGGGTGATATGCAGTTTATTTGTGGGGAAACTAAGACTTAAGAAATCAAGGAACTTGCCCATTGTCTTGCACCTAAGACTAAAATTGAGATCCACCCCAGGCTTGTCTGATTCCAGAGCTGCTGCTCTTAAACAGTAGGTTATTTGGGTCTCTTTTAATTCTTTTGTGATCTTCTAAAGGAGACTTCCCACATGCTTAATTTTTACTGTAAACTGCCACTTGATCCCAAGTAATAGTGCTTATTAGTGTAGTGACAGTTTTGTTTGTAAACATGAAAAGCAAGCAGTAGCCAATACAGTCCCAGTAAGATATTTATTCAACAAGTGTGTTTTTGATCATTATAAACCAGACATTGTACCAAGCATCAAGATTTTTTTCAAGGGTATCTCTTGAGCTTGAGAAGGTAACATCTAATTAGAGAAATAATTGTATGTAATTCCTTAAGAAAATAATTGTATGTAATTCCTTATCCACAATTCCAAATTCTCCAAAGCTCTGAAAAATGAAAGTTGTTTGTGTGTGAGACTCATTTAGCATTAATACCTATCTTGAACTGTTAGGAGTTTATGTATACCGTTTATTTGTCCCTCTTAGTATAATTTTTATGCATGTGTTGGACTGTGAGATACTGCCCCAGATTCTACTGAAGTTGTTACGTCATATATAGTAAATGCCCTGCATGACCTTTCTAAAATGTGAGCCTTCTGAATTCTGAAGTGCATCTGGTCCTAAGGGTTTAATAGAAGGGGTTTTTGGCTCATATGATGAACAGAGAGGTGGTGGCCTAGAGAAAGGAATGATATACTTCCTTTGATTGAGTTCAAGAGTCACCAAAGATAGGTTCAGGCAGTGAAAATGGAATTTACCGAAAGTAAATAGTATTCTGAGCAGAGCTGATGCCACAGGTAAAGACAAAAGAGTCATTAAAGAATCTGATAAGGGTGTATGTGGGGAATAGGACTGGAATGGCAACTTGGCACCAGATCAGGGAAGGCCTCCCATGCCACAGGAAATGTGTGCTGTTTTTTCCTGTGGCCATGCACTGCGGAGGACTGGGAAGGCATTGGGCAGAAAAGTCCTTTCATCCAATTTCTGCCTTGAAGAGGTTTCTCTTGCTGCAGTGTGGACACTATGATAGTAAACAGTGTCAGAAGGGATAAGGATTTGAACCAAGGCAGTGGCAGTAAGTAGTAAAGACAGAGAAGAGATGGATCTGAGAGATGAAGAAAAGGCCTCAAAGACTCCCAAGTTTTCTGGCTTAGGTATCAGAGCCTCTAGGTGAATTGTAAGGCTGTTGTCCAGGCTATGGAATGCGGTAGGAAGAGCAAGGGTTTAGGTCGGGACAGAAGCTAGTGATTGTGCTGTACATTCTGAATTTGAGTTTCCTCTACATCAAGCCAAGGAGATGTAGAGTAGGAAGTTGCCATCTGGGGTCTGAAGCACTATTAATTAATAATTTTACATATAATGTCATTAGTATGTGTGGTGATTTGAAACTACTACACTAAATGATATTATTGAGGGTGTCATACAAAGTGAGTAAGTTAGTAAATAAATAAATAACCAGTATTTAAGGTTATATGGAAGAAAGGAAGCTAAAGAGATTAAAAAGGAGCAGCTGGAGAATGAAAAGGGAGGTGTAACAGCAAAGGGAAGAGGAGTAATGTGTCTTCTTCCGGAGCGAGCAGGGGTTTCTGCTGATGCTGTCAGATGCTGCGGAGTTAGCAGGGAGGGTGAGCACTGTCAGGAGATCACTTATAACTCAGGCAAACATTTGCTGAGAGAGCCGGACCCAAGTGGCTGCAGAAGCTCTGGCCGCCAGTATACAGTGCTCAGAAAAATAACGTGTGTAGAGAAGAGAGAGGGTTCTCTCTTCTTTGCAATAATTTGGGAAACCAATGGCTGATTAGGGTGGCATGATAAAGGCAATGTAAGCTATTGAGCCTCACTAGCTTTCTGCTCCTTTTACTGTGTAAACAAAGGAGAGAGCAAATTCTGGGAACGCAAGCTTCTAGAGATTGTCTCCAGCAACATGAATCAAAGAATAGCCATGAGATGTTTTGCAATGCAATTTGAGAATAATTGAATAGATTTTTATTTTAAGCCACCATGAAATAAGTTTTGGTGATACTGACCAGCCTTCAGATGAATTTGATTGAGGCAATGAATTCAGGATGAATTACCAAGGGGGATTTTAACCTAAGGCTAGGGATAAAACCAAGGATACGCTATAAGTGAAGAATCAAATAGAACTTACTTTTTTATTCATTTTTAAATATGGTGTAGTATATCTATTTAAGAATTGTATTCAACTGTGACCCAAATGACTTCCACCCTTTGGTGGCAAAACATATCAATTGGAGTCTGACTCTGACACAGTGGTGATGTGTTGCTGAAAAGAAACCAGATTCCTCATGGTGACCTCAGTTCAAATCCCCAGCCCGTTCAGCCTGAAACATACTCAGCAAGGGCTGCAAGATTGGAGGAAAGGGATCTGAGCATGACGAGACACTGAAGAAGGTGCCCCTTCTTCACATGCACACACATATACACACTTTATCATGAATAGAGAAAAAAATTAAAAATACATCAATTGATACTTAAGTATTTTTAGGTAAGGCATGGAATTTTAACAGTAGGAAGAGGAACTGGGCCTTGAAGAATGCATTTCCTATTCTATACCTAATGGGCCCAATAGCTTCATATCTCTAAAGATAATGTTAGATAATGTTGCTTTCCTTGTTTTCACAAGATTTCTTTCTCTTTTATGGAATATTGTGTTTATATATATGTGTGTGTGTGTGTGTGTGCGCGTGTGTGTGTATCTATATATATACACACTACTTAATGTTACTGCCTATATATATATACACACACATATATATAGACATTTATACAAACACACACATATATACATATACACTATATAAAATTAATATAAAATTCTGTCTTATATCATGCATATATTGCTAAAGAAGATAGACCATGCTATGTTTTGAATGTGTCCCTCCAAAATTTATGTATTGCAATTTGGTTACTATTGTGACAGTACTAAGAGAGCAGAAACTTAATTCAACTATGTTATTAAGGAGTGGAGGACAGGGGACCAGCAGTTAGTATAATGGCTATGTCGCTAGACCCCCACGTAGTCAACTGTGGTTCGAGTCCTGGACCCGGTGGCTTAAACTCACGCCGGGCGTATGCATGCGTGCCCAAGATCCCGAGAGGAGAATGGAGGAGAAGGGATTGTGCCGTGGCCACCCCCCCGGGGGGGGATTTCTTGCTTTCTGTCTCTCTGTTGAGCGCACGCACCCTATTAGCAAAAACCTCTCAAAAAAAAAAAAAAAGAAGTGGAGGACGAGCACAGAGGTTAAAGTGGCTGGATCCCACATGGCTGACTCAGCAGTTTGAGTCACAGACTCAGTGGCTTGAGAAACACACCAGGTGTGTGTGTATACCTGTCCAAAATCCTGAGAGGAGGAGGGACTTGGGACCAGCAGTTAGCGTAACGGCTATGTTGCTGGATTCCCATGTAGTCGACCGTGGTTCACGTCCTGGACCCGGTAGCTTAAACTCACGCAGGGCACGTGTGTGTGCGTGCCCAAGATCCCGAGAGGAGAATGGAAGAGAAGGGATTTCGGCATTGCTATTCCCCCTGGGGGGTGATTTCTCGCTTTCTGTCTCTCTTTCTCTCTGGTGAGCGCACACACCCTATAGTGAAAACCTCTTCAGAAAAAAGAAAAAAAAAAGAAGGGACTGTGGTGTGGCCATACCCCTGGGGGGTTGCTGTCTAGGTTTCTCTCTCTCTCTCTCTCTCTCTCTCTCTCTCTCCCTCCCTTCCTCTTCCACCCCTCCCTCCCTCCTCCCCTCCCTCCCTTCCTCCATTAAATGCACACACCACTTAGCAAAAACAAAAAGAAGCAGAGCCTTTGAGGGGTTAGATAAGAATTAGAATTAGATAAGCACATCAGGCTGGATCCCCATGATTGAAAGCTAGGGGCTTCAGAGGAAGAAAGAGAGACCAGGACCCACACTCTTGCCCTCTGGCCATGTGATGGCCTGAGCCACCTCAGGTCTCTACAGATTCTCCACCAGCAAGAAGACCCTCACCAGATATAGCTTCTTGTGCTTTGACCTTCAGAATCATGAACCAAATAAATCTTTATTTTTTATAGATTTCCCAGTCTATGATATTTAGTTATAGCAATAGAAAAAAATGGGCTAAAACAACCCAAACACATCTCCAGCATCTTGTAAATAAAATGTCTTATACTGAATAATTGCTTAAGAAAATTCTGCAAGATTAGCATTTTTACATAGAATGGTCCCATGCCTGGCTCCTGTGGAAGACAACTTGAGCTCTGTACATCGAGCCCCAGCCAGAGTTATGGAAGTTGCTTTTCTCAACCTCCATAACCACAGTGGTGAGGAGAATGACCGGAACTCATAAATCACTCCAGTAGACACCTGTACAGTGCTACTTCACAGTGATTCTCCATTGAATCAGCAACATGCCTGACCACTCTCAAGAAAAACCCACAAAATTACATTAAATGTTTGACTGTTCAAACAGCACGGCCCTAAGAGAAGGGCTGTTGGTCATCATCATGATTTTGTAGAAAGGGTTCCAGGGACTCTTTCATGTCTGTAGTTTTTCTTCCATGAGTCTGTTGAACTCTGCTCTAGGACATTTGTCGAAATAATCTTTTGTTTTTATTTATTATTCATTCATTTATCCATTCAGCCATCAAGTACTTATTACATGTCTTTTAATGTGCATTGCATCTTGCTAAGCACTCTGAAGCATAAAGATATGATCCTAATCCCCCTATCAAGGAAGGAGGACAAGGTAGCAACAATTTTTGAACCTAAACTATGTACCAAGTACTGGACTAGACACTTTAATGAATCTTCCAAACAGCCCCGTAGGCAGTCAGTAATTACGTCTCTTGTATAGATGAGGAACTTGAGGCTCACAGAACTTATTTACCCAAGCTCCCAGCTGCTGAGAGCATCCGTGAGGTTTCCACTGAAAACCCTGTGCTTATTAGTGCCCCTTAAGGAGCTAATAACCTGGAAGGAGAGACAGAATGAAAGGTAGAATGTAGCAAGTGCATTACAGAGTTTAAATAAAGCGCTGTGGTAACCAAGAAATGAGATGCGCTGCCTAAGGGAATATGGCATTTAGGCTGCATGTCAAGGATGAAACATATTACCCATGGACCAAATTTAAACTTGATTTCATCTACAAAGTGGGTGTCTTATTTACGGATAACTTATACTGTGCTTTGGTTATGTAGAAGTCTAATGCATGTTTGAAATAAATGTATTCCAGTCAGATTTGTTTCTCCCCAGCATAAAAGTAAATGAGGGGGAAACATGAGACATTTTTTCTTTTCTTTTCTAAAAGGTGATCTTGGGTAGGATGCTTTGGTGATAAAGCCTAGACAGAAAGGTAGCATGAAGGTGTTAAGTAATTACGTGCTGTGAGGGATATATTGCATAATGTGAAGGAGATAAACACTGAATTGAGAGTTTCATAGTCAGTGACATCCGAATGAACTTTAGGACTGTAGTTTTTCTCCCCAGAGCAGGCTTTCTAAACCTCTTAGCCAGTTACTGTTACCTTACTTACAACCCTTCCCACTTGCTGGGGATAATCCGAATTCTTTAGGGAAGCATGCAGGAGCGGGCCTTGGTTCTGCAGGGTCTCTGGTGTGCTCTGGTTTTCTGCTGTGCCTCACTCATACCTGGACGTCTTCTGCCATCCCTCCCAGCCATGTCTAGCTCAGCTGTCCTCAGATCAGCCTTTCCTGGGAACTCCTACCTCTTTCTTCCTTGCCACTGTCCATGCTATGTATTTGCATAACAGAACCTCTAATATTTAGGACACTCTTGTTTACAGTTTGGAATCCTCTTCCTAGATAATAAACTGCCTTGGTCTACATAGTCTCAGTACCTGGAGCAATGCTGTTTCGTCATTGCTGAGTAAATTCTGGTTGGATAGTTGGATAGACTAGTGAACAGTTTTGTTCGCTTATTTATTTAGCAACCCAGTTCACAAAATTCATTAGCTTTGTTAAACCTCTGGGCCAGTTTTACCCCTTTGTGGTATGAATCATGTAAGACTCTGAATGCGATATTGCAGCAGTCTAATGTACAAAAATCCAGATTTTAATCTTTAATATGAGAGTTATCAGTACTCTCATGGGCAAATGTAAATATTTGATATATAAGTAGATTACTGGATTGTACTGACTGGAATATGCCACTGTGAAGTGACTGCTTCTGACTGTAGGGTCATATCATAGCACTTTTAAATAGGCATCATTATCTGCCATTTAATCACCTATATAAAATATTGTGACTTATTGGGAAGTAAATCACAATATTTTATGTTTGCTTCCCAATGAGTCACAATATTTAATAGTCATATAATGGAGCCTTTCAACATTTATCAGTGTCCTAGATATCAACTGATTCTTCAAGAAAAAGTCAGAAGTAGTAGATTTATCTTTAGACCTTTGACTCTAGAATCATTATATACAATCTACTTTCCTTGTAGAAGAAATATAAAAGCAGATATGTCTAAGGGGAAGAATCTAAAGTTAAGTAGCTGACAAGCACTATACCAACTCAGTTTGTGTTGAGATGACCTATTTATTTAATTTGTTGACCAAGTACTTTGCTAAAGTCCAAGGATTTTCAAAATTTGGGACCAATGCTGTCCATACGTATGACTACACATGAAACACTTTGCAATTTTCTATCTTATTCTGTTCCGTTCCCTTGTACACCATTCCATCCCATGATGGTTATTCCCCGCAGTTTGAAAAACAGTGCTTTGGTCATTATCAATTACGTAAAGTGAAGGTTCAGAATTTGGCCTCCTGTAACAGAAGCCCGTAAGTGGTTGTGGATGCGTGCTGTTCCAGTGCTAGAGAGGAGGGGTGGGAGTTACCTCGGATGTGCCGGATCTTACACAACTTCCATCAATTGACAGTCTTCTTTCTTGTTTCATTCAGCCTCATTTGCTAATTTTTCTTGCTTACTTGCAGAATGTCATGGACTCTTTTGGAGAATCTGATGAGTAATCTTGTGAATGGAAGAAAAATGAACAGAGGGAAATGACTTTCTATGTTGATTCAGGCCCCATTTCATCTAAACCTCCTCGTTAGAGGACATCAGTAGTGATTCAGTGTCTGCAACTCACTCCTAAATAAAATTAATTGAAAACTAGATAGCTGCCTAATAACCACGCATGTTTTTGCATAATAGAAGGAGAAAAGGATTAAGTTCTTTGTTCTAATTAATAGGAATGAAAATAGAATTGCAATCTGTGGTATGGCAAAATGAGAGAAAATAAGGCTTGTAAGTAATTTTCATGGTTGTTTAGGAATAATTGTTTCATTATTGAGTTAATAGTTTTTACAAACAGCTTCCATTTCCATATCATATTTCTGCAGTAGCTCTTTATAGAGATTGCCGAGGCAGAAGATGACAAGACGTTGTTTTAAATCTATCACTTGTCTAAAATGTGAGTTCCAAAGTAGTTAGGGGAGGGAGATGCAGCAGGAGAGAATGAGGTATGGGAGGGAAATAGGGGGTCAGATTGAAATCAGTTGATTAATAAGACAACAAAATTCATTCACCAGCTTGTTTCGAAGGAGACTCTTATTATTCTGGAAAGAAATTAGACATCAGATCCCTCATAGGCCCTAGGCTCTGACATGTGTTTTATAATGACAGTTAATTAGATACTGTCTGCAGCAATCATAGGCTGTCATTTCTAATACATTTCTGGGAAGTTGAAGGACAGGAGAAGTCACCCTCTCCCCATCTTCCCCCTTCCCGTAACTGAAATCAGTTGCCAAAATTAACTATGAATATATGAGGCACGAGTTCAACAATTATACAGCCGTTCTGCACATTTATGTTTGCTGTTTAGTATGTGCTCTGCATCTCAGGCTGTGCTGGGCATGCATTTCGCAGACAGAGATGTTACTGCAGCTCTGGTAATACTTAAGAACATCTCACACGGCAGTCTCTAACACCTGGTCTCATGGAAGATACCACTTGTCATTGCAACTTATGCTGTGAGAACACAAAGAGTCTTTCACACTGTTGAATTCAAACCACTAAGCCCCTCTTTTACTGAAATAAAACTTGCAGTGCGTTAATTAAAATTACTTGCTCTCATATGTACGAAACCCTTAAATTTGGATAATTCCTGCTATTATATTTTATTTTTCATGCCCCCTTTTGCTGAACATCATTGTAGTCTGACAATAAAGTATATTTAAAAAAAAAAAAAGCCCTAAGCCATGAGGTATACAGAAGTCCTGCTTGTGACAGCTTAAAATCATAGGCTGTTAAAATTGAAGCATTTTGAAAATTATCTAGTCTAATGCCTTTACATTAGAAACAAAGCCTTTGATGCCTAAAGTGTTAAAACAATTTGCCAAGATTGTGCAGTTAATTTCTTGGCAAATCTGAGTTGAATCTCCATCCCTCTGAGTTCTAGACTGTTCTTTTGCTTCTTCTTCCTCTTTTTTCTTTTTAATTTCCAGAGGGCACATGCACTCACCAGAGACAGGCAGAGAGACAGAGAGAAAGGGAGAAAGCACCCCCCAATAGAGTATGGTCATACCAAGTCCCTTCTCCTCCATTTCTCCATCCTGTCAGGATTTGAGGCACACATGTTTTTTGAGCTGCCAGGACCAGGATTCAAATTGCATTCAGCCATGTGGAAGCTGGCTCTCTTAACCAGTAGGCTATTGGGCCAGCCCTAGACTGTTATTTTTTCCCCTTAAGAGCACTGCCTATTGACTTATTTATCACCTAAGTGACTTTGGACAAATCACTGGGTATTTCTGAGTTTGAATCTTTTGATCTGTAAAATAAGCATAGCAATATGGTCTTTAAAAAGGGCATAAGTTGCAGAAAGCAGAAATGGGAAACTACTCCAGTCTTCTGTATCCAGACCAAGCAACTTTGTGTTGCCTCTGATTACTTATATCACAAGGCCTTCATTTCCCAGTGCAATCCTAGAGCCCCTAAGTGCCACCTAAGGGTGTAAAAAGACTCTCATTACCTTTCTGGTTGAAAACTATAGTCCTATAGGTCACCTGCTATGTTTCTGTGTTCTATTTTAGAGACATGCCCACTCAATTCACATACAGAAATTCAAGCTTTTTTAACCCAAATTATCATAACTGATGTCTCTATGGCAGTGATTTCCTAACAAGACAAAGAATTACCTGAAGAGAGTTTTGAAAATACACAGACCAGCAGATGGCATAATGGCTATGTCTGACATAGACCACCGCGATGGGAGTCGCAGACCCAGTGGCTTAAAACTCACACAGAGGGACCAGCAGATGGCGTAATAGTGATGTCACTGGACTTCCATGTAGTTGACCACGGTTCAAGTCCCAGACCCAGTCGCTTAAACTCATGGTGGGCACATGTGCGTGCACGTGAGTGCCTGAGATCCCAAGAGGGGAATGGAGGAAAAGAGATTGTGGTGTGACCATCTCCCCTGGAGGGGGTGATTTCTCATTTTTTGTCTCTCTGGTGAGCGCACATGCCCTATAGCAAAACTCTCTCTAAAAAAATAAATAAATAAAGATTCCTGTTCTCTACCTTACTTCAGCATCCCATATTAATCTCACTTGAGAAACAAATACTAATATAGTAGCTTTGGAACAAGGCCTACTAATCCATGTATTTGCTAAGCTTTGTTTTTATTTGTTTGTTTTTCTTTTCTCTTCTTTTTTCTTTCTGAGCTCCCTAGATTATTGTGGAAAACAGCCAGGCTTTAGTGACTGCCTGGAAGATGATGCTTACCAGAGAAGATCTTATCCCAAAATATGCTACCTTACAGCTGCTGAAATCCTCTTTTTGGTTTTTAATTGTTTTTGAAGTTGAAATATCAGCAGTAATCTAATAATATAAATTCTTGGAAGTACTGGCACTGCTTTTCTTGTCCTTATGTAGTCACATATGCACCTGTCTACAACCCTTCCAACCTAAATGGATTATATGTTATATAGTAGATAGTCCGTGTCTATGAAGATAAGCCTGCTATCCATTGCCAGTACAAAGCACACTTAAGGATTGTTTTCTTTTGTTTTTTTGGTAATGATAGTTTTAATCTGCTCAATAATATGCCTGGGTTTTTATTAAGCCACTCTCTTAAATCTGGTCCCCTCATGACTAAAGACACATATTTTCAAAACTCGTAGCTGGGATTAAGAATATGGTGTGTGACATTGAAATGATTATCCTCTGTGCAAACTGATATCAGAAAGCAGATTATAAGCCACAGTCCTGACCTCGTTTTATGATCCTCTTCCCAATGAACTAACCAGCCAGGGCGGAGTTGGGATGACTAGAGGATTAGAAACCATGGGAACCAGCAGTTAGCATAATGGCTATGTCGCTGGATTTCCACGTAGTCGACCGTGGTTCGTGTCCCGGATCTGGTGGCTTAAAACTCACGCCAGGCGCGTGTGCGTGCGTGCCCAAGATCCCGAGAGGAGAATGGAGGAGAAGGGATTGCGGCGTGACCATCCCCCCGGGGGGTGATTTCTCGCTTTCTATCTCTCTGTCTCTCTCTGTCTGTCTGGCGAGCGCACGCGCCCTACAGTGAAAAAATCTCTCAAAAAAAAAAAAAAAAAAAGAAAGAAACCATTAACATCCCTAAAAATCTGGGCTGCTATCTTGAATTATTCTCAGGCATGAACAGAAAGGGTATGATAGACAATCCCATATGCATTACTATAATGGTTCACTTGCTTTCTAAATGAATGCAGCTTCCTTATCAGCTGTGGACTCTTAATGTTCGTAAAGGTTTAAAGGTGCTCCAGTAGGAAGTAGAGTGACATTGACTAAAGATGCTGAAAAAAAAGGCAATCAAAGATAATGAGATAATACATATGATAGTTAGTTTAGACAGAGCCCAGCACATAATACGCAAGCTTTCAATAAATGTTAGCACCAGTCGAGGTCATCATTATTATTCAGTGATGGTATTCCTATGCCATCACTATCTAACTCATCTTGTACTAATAACGAGTGGCATATTAATCATGGATGCTGAGCATAGAAACGTGAAGACATTGGATTCAGTAGGTGGCGTGGTGGTTAGTGATGCTGGACTCCCACAGGGCTGACCATGGTATGAGTCCCATTCTCTCAGACTTGCTTTCTCACTTTCTCTGTGTGTGTGTGTGTGTGTGTGTGTGTGCACACGTGCATGTGCCTTGCTCTGGTCAAGTTGAAAATAACTGTAATGATCCATAAAGTAAAGAAAGTAGTTAAAAAAAGAAATTGGAAGACATTTAACCTGATTCTTTAGAAAAAAGCAGTTTTTAAAATCTGCTCTGTTCAGGGCCAGCAGGTGGTATGGTGGTTTAGGCACTGAATTCTCATATTGCCAATCATAGTTCAAATTCCAGACCTGGCATCTTGCTTTCTCATTTTCTCTCACTCTTACTCTCTGTCTCTCTCTGGTGAGTCTGTGTTCCCTGTAGCAAATTAATAATGACAATGATAAATAAAAAATTCCAAAAACTAGATATACTCTGTTGAAGACTTCTTTCTGTATCTGAGCATATTATTGTATGTATATATATATATATATATATTTATTTTCCATTGGGTTTAGTGAATTTGATGTTTTCAGGTGAATTGAATGGGCCATATGAAACTCTCCCCTGGACCAATTTAGGAATCATTGAGGCTTATGGATAATTCACAGTATCAATTCAAACTTCGTTTATTTTTCCCTAAAGGTGAGGATCCTACATTACATTTACTACCCTACACATACACACACAAATACGTATTATTAGTTGAATAAATAAGGTTGAAAGTGTGGTTAACCTGACTAAAGTCTGTTATATCTAGCAGTGACCCAGATATGTGGCAGTTGGATGTAACACTGCCTTTACTCCTGGGGCTCAAGGTCTAGGGGTTTTAAATGGATTTAATTCTCTATGGGGCTATAATTGCAGCAACTTTTCAAAAACGCAGACAATATTTTACATGATGTTTTCCATAGTTTGTCTTGTCAGAAGTGAGGAATCACATTTCCCTCCTAAACTCTGTACTGTGTTGTGCTACATGCCAAGGTTTCTTAATGGGAAGGATGCCTATCCTTTGGGGAAAAGGAATAGCAATCAACATGGATGAAATAGATACACAGCCTCCATGTGTTAGGCTTTATATCAATTAGAAGAGTGTACATCGATCATTCCCAGCGTGTTTCATGCAGAAATAACGTCAAGCCATCTGTGAGGCCATTCAGTAAAGCAGTAAATTTGACAGTCCCACAGAATGATCTGCAAACACATGATTTTCTGGGTACACAATGTAGTGCTGTCCTCATACTCTTTTAATTCATCATTCTTAATAAAGTTAGACAAGAGGGTAAGTTAATTTTATCTGCTCAACACGTAGTTAGTCCATCCAGAAGAATGTCTACAACTATGCTACTGTTATCTAGGATTATGATCCTGGTAGTTCTTCTGGGTCATTAGTACAATAGAAAGAGCATTGATATAGGTTAGACACCAAAATGTCTAAGAAAATATATGAGATCTGTTTCCTGCCCACACCTCCAGTGAGGTATTCATAACTTCACTAGCTTTTTCAATTGTTCTATTGGGTGTCCTAACTGAATCAATACACAGAAGATAGTAGGGCTGATTTGGCATCCTCAAGGCAGATAAGTCATGGCTATAAACCATTTCGGACAGCCTACTATCTGCAAAAGAAGAATTAAAACTTGATGTTCTGGAACTGCCAGAAAATGATTTCTGAGAAGGTATAGAATTAGGTTCAGTGGTAGGAGAAAACCACATCATCGATTGCTTGGAAGAATTACATCATCTTCTTCTTGTTTATGGTCTTCGTGGACTTAAGGTTCATTGGGCATCCCCAAGTATTCTATAGATAAAAGCCACTCTTAAATCAGAGAACTAAGGCAAACTAAGGTAGATACCTAGATCTGCTGACCTTGAAGCTAAGGAAAATGGGGACTTCAAGTCACAAGTATATGATTTTAAAAACAGGTTAGGGTTAGCTGCTTAAAGAAATTGAGTCTTTTTGTTTCTTTTCCATGACCTCTTTTTGGTTATCACAAATCTATTTTCTGATTGTGCTCTTTAGTGCTAGTAATACAAATGGTGTTGTCTTTATGTTTTTGCTTAATAAGACAACGCAGTGTTCTCCTTAAATACCTCTCTTCCTCTCCCTGTCTGATGCTGCTAACTGTAATGACATGGTTTGTATGTTAGTTTCAGTTCTGTATTAATTTATTCAGTCATCTTTCAAGAGTTAATTGAACATCTTGTCTCTTGTTCCAGACATTTGGCATGTGTTGCCCCAAGCCCAATTCCTTTATGTGGAAAAAGGGAACACCAAAGAAGGCTAATTGACCTTTTTGTGAATGAAGGACTATAGAATGTGAATAATAAAGCAGGGTCCGTTGTGATTGTGGACATTATTCATTTACTCTTCTCCCTAATTTTTAAGATTATGTGTAATTTATGAAAAATCCTATTCATGTTTGATTTGTAGCCTCTCAAATCATCAACGTATTATTTTTTAAGAGTTATCAAATGTTCAAGAGCTAACATTTGACTCACGTAATCTCATTCATATGCCAAATCATTTGGATTAAGTTCACACATCTATTGCTTTGGGCCTTCAAATGGATGTTCTTAACAAAGTATGTTTGTCTGTTTCTTCATTGCAGGCTATGGGCCATAAATTCATCCCCTGCTTTACTGAAGTCCTGATTGCTTTATATCTAAGAATACTTATTGACAGTTCATTACCATACTAAAAATATGAAACAAAACCATCCGGTAACAAGAAGGTCCCTTTAGCCTTCTGGAAATTAACTGAAGTGAAAACCAAAAAAGAACAAGGGCTTTACTTTTGTTCTAAATATAGG
The DNA here is from genome assembly GCF_000334495.1 of Tupaia belangeri chinensis. NCBI lineage: Eukaryota > Metazoa > Chordata > Mammalia > Scandentia > Tupaiidae > Tupaia > Tupaia belangeri. The sequence continues at coordinate 1,605,609 of NW_006159610.1, forward strand.
ACCATGTGGGGGCCAAGATAATTACTTAATAAATATTTTCAAATGTTATTTCATAAATATGTTTCTGTGGATTTTTTACAGCATGCTAAGATTATAGACTTAAGATGGTAAGTTTCACCAGGAACCTTAGTGATTCTTGTTCCCTAATAAGTATAATTCTTAGAACACAGTGTTTGTCAGAATTTCTATAGACACTAAAAATCATGTAGATTTTGTTCTTTCTTCTAGGCCTCTGCCTGTGCTTTTGAGTCTATTGTGAGAGAGAACATATGTATATATATATATATGTGTATATATATATATATATGTATATACAAATATAATTAAAATTTTGTATTTAATTTTATTTTAATTTCTTTTATACATTCAATAACATACATCACTGAAAAATATATGTAATTAAATTGAACCTAAAATATAAATATTCAATTATACTTGATTTTATTAGATATATTTCCAGAAGAAATTATCAGGAAACTTATTACTGAATTCTATATGGAGGTCTGATTCAGACAATCTAAAGATCACCTTTTGAACTGCAGTATATAATAAAAGTACTTTCTGCATGGGGTCATGTGAAAAGTTGCCTCTCTAGTGCAAAAAAGTACTTTCACATTCTTAGTGCATTTCTTCTAAAGAATAAAGCAGTATTATGGTTATTGGTGAATCAGGGATGGCCTGATTTGGAATTGTAGGAAGTAGGTGAAGAGTGGAAATGAATAGCATTTAGTCTGGGGAAGCAAACTAGGTTGTCTAGGTTCAAATCGTGGCCTGGTCACTTTGCTGTATAAACTTGAACAAGTCACTAAACCTTTCTGTACTGCAGTTTCCCCATCTGGTGTATGAAGGTGATAATTAATAGCACTCCCTTTTATAAGGTTATTGTAAAGATTAAGTTCCGATACATGTTTTTAGAACAGTGTCTAGTGCATATATAACTACTACATAAGAGATACACACGTGTGTATATGTACACACACGTACATATACGTATATATGTATATACATATATGTATGTGTGTACATGTATTTGTGCATATGTATGCATGTGTGTGTCTATATGCATATACATACACATGTATGACCTTTTAAAAGAATTATTTATTTATTTATTATCATTATTTTTTAATTTGGCCAGAGAGAGAGTGAGAAAGCAAGCCACCAAGTTGGGACTTGAACTGCGGTTGGCCATGTGGGAGTCCAGAACCTTTAATCACCACGTGTGTGTGTGTGTGTGTGTGTGTGTGTGTGTATGTGTGTATACATACAAGTTTGACTTGCCCGTATACCTTTGACTTGCCCATGCACCTTACCTGGGTAATGTTCGACTCTTCCTCGAATCACTTCTTACCTGCATCTGTGTGCCATTTACTGCTTAGACATTTAGTATCATTTGCTCTGTACTTTATCTTCTATTTCCAAATAAGAAGTTTACAAAAGTATACTTGATACATGGGAATTGTAGGCATTTTCCCAAAAGTATTTACACTTTAAATAGGACTGTGTCATGATTAAGACAAAGGAAGGGTCTAAAGTATTAAGAATTTTGACCCAAGATACCATCCATCCTACTCCATCTCTTGATTCAAATCTTAGGGAGTCACTCATGAGGGAAGAAAAATGTAAACCAAATCCCATATTAACTTTGGACAGGAATTGATCTTCTCCACTGTTTCCAGGGTGCTGAGAGAGTCAGAAAGTGTGACTGCTTTGCTCCTTCCCACCATTGCTCATTCAGAAAGTCATTGTAGTCCACACAGTCTCAGTGCTGTGTTCCCCTCATTCTACCACGTAGCAGAAACAATACCTAAGCAGTAATTGCTTTATCTAATCCCTTATTAGTCTATAATGTGGCCTCTGTCATGTTGGTTTTTTCTTTTAATTTAATTCTTCTAAAATGCTAACAGTGTTTCCCTTCTGATTTAGCCTCACATGGGCTGCATCACAGACTTTTAAGTAAATTGTTACAGTGTTAATTAAGATTTCATGGTCAGGCTCCTTTCCTTAATAGATACGATAGGATTTGGCCTCCTCTGTATCTTCAAATAAGCAGTCCTCAAACATTCTTATGATCTCTCCTTCCGCCTTAGAAGATTTGATATAATGGAGGAATGATGAAGCAATCAAACAAATTCTATTGATTTATCTCTGTGAGTATAAATCATACATCAGTGAATACCTTCGATGCAGAATTACCTTTGGAGTTTAAATTTCCATTGCAAAGTTGTATTGGAAAGGTAATTTTGTTTTGGTAGGCCACAGGGTTTCGCTTTTAGATGCAGTAAAATTTATGTCTAGCTGCCATCTTCATTGTATAAGTGAGAGGTTCAAAAACTGTGCATTTAATCCACTTGTCTATAAAAATGAGGGTTTTTTTTTTTCTAATGGCTTTCTCAGTTCTGCTAACTCTTACTCCTGCTATATAGTGCTAGGTGAGGAGTATGGATTTATGGTACTATAAAAAGCAAACAGTAAAGGGGAAAAGAGAAGGAACCATTTAACTATAGTACAAACTCTGTTCCTTGAAACTTTTCCGAAGTCAGCTAGGCCTTTGGATCATTGGGGAAATTTCAGTAATTGGTTTCTTGATATTTAGGTCAGAGGACTTACCCTAATGACTTGCTGGAGAGCAGGGCAGTGTGTTCTGGGAGGATGGGGGAGCAGGAATTTGAGACTGGAGGGATGGCTTTTGCTTGAGAAGTGACATTACCATAGAACTAATTAATGGTCACAGATTTTTATGACTAGCTGTATTCTAATTTCTAGTCATCAGGAAGTGTCCTAAATGCCCTAACATTCGGAGTTACTACACTTTCTCAAAAACCCTTCATTTTCTTTATATTTGAAATTTTTTTCTACCTATAATTGGTTTTTAGGAATCTTAAAAAGTCATATTTTTAGCTTCTTATTTGACAGTTTTACCAAATCAGTAAGAGGATTTTTTGGTTTGGTTTGTTTTTGTAAATCTGTAAAAGGGAAGCATTCGTGATATTAGTGCCCTCACAGATGTATTGAATTTGGATGCTCGAAAACTGGTACTAAAAGCTTGTCAGTAAGCAGGCTAACTTGCACATCCGTAAAAATCAGGAAACGTGGACTATTAATAGAGACAGCCTCTTTCTTAGACTCCGCCACTTCCCCAGATTTACCAGGAGTCCATCTGAATTATTTTGCACAAATAATTCTTAGGAACCACATCTTTTTTTTTTATTTTGGAGCATTATCATGTCATAAAGAATCCCAATCTGGGCAGGAGTGGCCCAGTGTAAATACACCTGCCATGCTCAGTCATGACTAGGCGTCAGAATGCATGCAGACGCAAACACGTGGCCCCTGAAGGCTGACCATCAGCTCTGATGGAAAACCTAAGAGAGGCTGCCAGTACCCTCTTAGCATGCTGGTATTTTGAACATGAAGACTTGTGAATTTTTGCTTCCTGAAATGTTCAGTGACTATTTGAGCCTCTTACGGATAGCTCTTCTATACACTGTGCTTCATGGCAACTCCACTGTGACATCACGAAACCACACCGACAACCTTTTCTTCATCTTTGGAAGCATAAAGCACTGGGCAGTGAGTCTGCAACAGGGCCAGGAGCAGGGTATGTTGCCTATGTGCCTCTCATACTTTGTTTCTAAAGAAAATGCCTCCTCTTGGATAGTGTTTCCTCCATATGAGGTCAAATGTCAGAAAGTTTGTAAGAAAATTGAATTAAAAGACAAGTTTATCTGGGTGCAAAATATTTACAATCAATGCTTAGATTTTTTGGTAAAACACATTTTCCTCTTTTTGGACTTTTTGAAGATCTCTGCCCCCATGAAGGGAAATATATAGAATCAAGAAGAAAAAATAATCTATATAGTTGTAGAATTCAAAACACCTGTTAGAAGTCTGTTTGACGCTGAAAACTTTTGAAGGCTGTTCTGGGTTATCTGGTTCATTTGTTGATGCCCTCAGGTGGCTATTAAACTCAAGATCAGACCAGACTGTTCGGGTTCTTAGACTACCTATAAAAATAAACTGACCTGGGGTTACCAGGTGGCATGGCGGTTAAGGCACTGGACTTCGATATGACTGACCATGGGTTGAGTTCCAGACCTGGTGGCTTGAAAATCACACCAGGTGCATGTGCATGCATGCCCAGGATTCAGGAGGAGAATGGAGGAGAAGGGACTGGAGTGGGGGGAGAATTCTTTCTCTCTCCTCAATCCCTCTCTCACTGGCAAGTGCACACGCCCTATGACAAAAACCTAAAAATAAATAAACTGACTTTCCATAGGTTCTACAGTCTAAAAATGGTTTGTCCGTACTATGTTGACTTTAAAAGAACAATGGGCCAGGCGTTAGCAGATCTGCGTTTGAGATCTGGTTCAATGACTTATTTGTCAGTTTCCTGGAGGTCACCTAGTCTGTCTGGATTTGTTTGCATATCTTTAGAATGCAAGAATTGGACTAGCCATGAATGCAGAGCTCCTTAAATCTAAAATTCATTCATTCTTTCAGAGGCTGGAATAAGTAATTTCAGATCATTTGCAGCCCTCAGGATCAGCAGATGGCATAATGGTTACATTGCTGGATTCCCACGTAGTCAACCACAGTTTGAATCCCAGACCCGATCACTTAAACTCACACCAGGCACATGTGCATGCATGCTCAAGAGCCCAAGAGAAGAATGGAGGAGAAGGAATTACAGCCCTGGCGGGAGGGTGGGTGGCAGTATTTCTCGCTTTCTGTCTCTTTGTCTTTCAGGTGAGTACATCCGCTCTATAACAAAAATCTCTCTTTAAAAAAAAAAAATATATATTGCACCCCTCAAAGTCCAGCCACCCACATACCTGAAGGTGTGGTGGAACTCTTTAGCACCCCACCCCCGCAGAGAATTTACCTGGTATTGGGCTTTCTTCCTTCTTCACTCCTGTGAGTCTCCTATCTGGGGCTCAGGATTGAATCATCATGATAGTGAAGAGGTAAGAGGCTCAGAGCCCGTTTTCCTAGATAGATACTTGGCTTACTGACTTGCCTTTGGGCAAGTTGTCTGACTCATCTTCAGTTTCACAAGCTGCAAAACCCAAATAATGCTTTTTTTCAGACTTCATGAATGATGACACAAAGTTCTATTGTATCAGAATCAGCCACTTCAATTTTATTCATTATTTTTTGGCTTCTTATTTTATTTTATTTATTTATTTTGCCTCATCCCTTTGTAATCCTAGCTTATATGAGTTTCTCTACCTAATGTATTTTAAGGAATAGACACGACCTAGTTGGGTCAGTATCAAAAGATTGCCAAGAGTTACCACTGTTTGGGTTGGGTTTCAGTGTTATCTGTAACCACTAACTTTTAAGCTTTTGGTAAGACAACGTTAGCTTCCTTAGCTCAGAGGAAGTCATCAATAGAGACATTGCTAGTTATTTGTCAAAATGCTATGTTAGGAAATGTTATATTTATACGTATCTAGGTTTACTAAAATAAATGTAACCTCCGAGGGCATGCCATCATTCTGGGATCCAGACTAGTTAGATTCTTGGGCCTCTAGGCTTACAAATAAGCAAATGTGACTCCTTGATTTTATAAAACTGTTGGATTATTTCAAATCACATGAATGCACCCATCCTTGGGGCCTTGAGGGCATTAACATTAATCAAAGTGATGCAATATTCAATTAGGAATTATCTGATGCTCCCTGCATGTTGATTTCACTAGGCAAGGAGTCCTTTTTGCAATAATTTGCTTGAACAGATGAGACTCAGATCAGGCAGGCTGAAATTTGTCAAAGAATAAGTTTCAAATGAGGGCAGAAAAATGAACCCGACACAGGAGCCTTCTTCACAGCATCATCCATAGTAGAAGTGGAGCCTAGGGCAAATCACACTTTAATGGGTCCCCTGAAACACTTTCTTTCGCAGATAAAATCTGGTTAAATGAATCCCAGGAATGACTGTCACCTTAGATTAAATATTTCCAGAACCTGGATACATGACTACAATATTACCATGCATGTAGAGAGAGGCACATGATATCAAAGTGTGCAGAAAGAGTAATTCTCTGCAGACGTGCCTTCTGCCTTAAAGGCCCACTGGTGGATTCTGCCCTGGTCACTGACCCAGGGTATTGGAGAGCAAGGCGACAGAGCAAAAAGACCCAAATTTCAAGATTTACTGTGTTTGGATCTAGCAAATGGCATAGTGGTTAGGTTGCTGGACTCCCACATATTCGACCACGGTTCCAGTCCCAGACCCAGCAGCTTAAAATTCATGTAAGGAGTGTGTACATGCATGCCCAAGATCCCAAGAGGAGAATAGAGGAAAAAGGATTGTAACATGACCCTCCTTCCATGGGAAGTGATTTCTCGCTTTCTGTCTCTCTGTATCTCCTGTTGAGCGCACGCACCCAATAGCAAAAATCTCTCTTAAAAAAGAAAAAAAAAAAGAAGACTTAGTGTGTTTGAATCCCAGTTATGTCATTTATTTACCTGGTAGCTTCAAATTACTTAACTTCCCTGTGCCTTATCTTTAAAATGGGGATAATATTTATATTCATGGAAATGTTACTAGGACTAGTAATAACATAGCAATTCATACCATGTCAGGTATATAGTAGCAATAAATAAATCATTTTTTAAAAGAACCTTCCATAATTTATAGTCTCATAGTATCTCCCATGATTATGAGCCTAGCCTTTGCATCTCATAAGAACTTTATGGGATTTTTGTTTGTTGGTTTGTTTTGGTATGGTTTGATTCTTGCCCCTCACCAGTAGTGAATATGCATGTCTTCATAGCATCCTTAGGCCTCATTGCTGTCTAAACTGCCATGACCAGCTCTAGCTGGGCATATCCAGAGACCAGGGGTTGAGTATGGTTGATTATTAGAAGAGCG
>NW_006159610.1:1612501-1619624 GCF_000334495.1 Tupaia belangeri chinensis
GTGGACTTGGATGCTTGCATATAAGGCACTGCTAGATGTGACATCATGACATCAAGCCATGGCGTGGCCACCATCCTATTTATGGCTCCCTTTGGCAATAGCTGCTTCTATAAGGAATTAATTTTATATGATCCCTCTTGGCAGAGAGCCAGAACGTTCATCTCATTCACAATGCAGATTTATCCATCCATCTTTATGCACTTGAACTCTGCTACATCTATGTCTTGCAATAAAGTGTGCATGCAGTGAACTGTGGAGAGTTAGTGTTTGGGCTCATTGCTTAGAGGCAGTTTTTAAAACTATAAATGATTTGGAAGGGAGGAAGGTTCATACCAACAAACGTACAGCGATATCTTACCTTTTTTCTTTTTCCTTACAATGTACCAGAGATACATGTTCTCAATATGCAGTGCTGATTTGGGGCTGTGATGCTTTCAAACTCTGCTAAACTCTCTTATATAATTTAATTGCTCCGATCATTCACAGATGCCATGAAGAGAAAGTTTCATGTAATAGATGAAATACATGCATTTTTTATGTGTTTTGGTTGCTTTCTTTGAACAGCTTAACAAAGTGATACATTTCTTCACACTCCCATCCTTATGCTCTAAAAAAATAGGAATCATAGTTTAGAATCATTCATTTTATCTATCTTCTCATTTACGGTAATATTATTAATATTTATGTTCATAACTCAAATCAATTAAAATTGTAATTATTCAACTTTTTTCTTAAAATGCTTTCTCATTTTTATTAACACATAGGCTTCTTTATGCCCCTTTTTTTTCTTCCTCCTCATCGTCTCCCTCTAACTAGACAGAGGTCAAGTGGAAGGTACTTATAATGGTGCATAACAGTTATTGAACTCTAGTGGTTAAGACTTCAAGAGACCATTAAGAGGACAGAAAAATGCACCTCTGATATCTTAATTTGATCACTCTAATTGAAAAAATACACCTTCATAATTATTTAGTAGGTATATTGACCTGATCGTTCATTTGCCTTCTAATTTGGCCCCTCCGTCTTTGCCTTTCTGAGTTTTATCTCTATTTAAGTAGGTGATATATAGAGAACCCTGAACATCAATATTCATGGGATGGAGCACAAGCCTTGACCTGTGTCTTTTTCCCTTCTTCCTTCCTCTCTGGAGTCCATTTCTCTCATGTATGGTATTGCTGGCGGCTCCATCAGGGAGTGACAGTGTAGGCTAGTTTTAATGATGCTTTCAGAATCTTCAGAGTCTGTAATTAAATGACATCACTGAGTCTTAAATGCATCTGCTGCGAAAGTCAGAAGGCTAAATTATCCCATTAAAGCGAGAAAAGTGTTACTTGGTGTTAAAGAATCCCAAGTTTAGTATGCTGAAGAGTTGCTTCAGGAAAGCTGTTGCAAGCCAGTTGAGCATAGAACATAGAGGGAAGATTGGTAGGCTGGAAGGCCATGTGGTTCAGAACAAGCTGTTCAAGAATGACAGCTGCACTGAAGCTAACTTTTAAAAAAAGAAAGCATTAAAGAAAATTCCTTTGTTTTCCCAAATGCAGTTAACTGCTTGGCTGCTGGTTTTTACTTTAACAGCTGTGCTGTTCCAGATACCCAGCTATTCAGAAGATAGCTGCTGCCACATGATCACAGAATAGTCTAGTGTAATTGTAGTATAGTTTGGGTGAGAGTAAGGCCAGGCACTCAGTTCCTTATAGGACTGACTGATTTCACTAAGCGAAGTCACTAGCTCTAACTCTAGTTAGCCATCTCCCAATTTTCTGGTTTATAGCAAAAGAAGGTCTGGAACAAAGAACCTCTACTAACCAGCCCCAAGTAACGCTATTGGAATAGTAGCTAACCATGATGTCCTCCAGGGCACTTGGCTAAGTGGGTCATTTCTTTTTTTTTTTTTAAGAGTTATTTTAACTTTATTATTATATTACAATTTGACCAGAGAGATACAGAGAGAGAAAGAGAGAGAGAGAGAGAAAGTGAGAAAAGAAGCCACCAGTTCTAGGACTTGAACTGTGCTGGCCATGTGGGAGTTCAACACCCTTAACCACCACACCACCTGCTGGCCCCATAAGTGGTTCATTTCTAATTGAAATGGTACTGCTTGTATATTAATTATTTTCAGTTATCAGTTGTGTTGTGCATCCTGTTTTAAATATAGGAAATAATAATACAAACCTTTGGCACATTCTTAGCTTTTTCAGTTACCATTTTTTTTGACACTTCCATAGAATTGTGACCTTTCTTTCAACTGATTTGTCCTCATATGTATATGGTTTTCTACACTATATCACAATTTAGAAATTTGATCTTTGGATTAATGTGTAATATTGGGACAGAGGGATAAGACAAGGAGGAAATGGCATGACTTAGACAAAAGCCACCCCACATTGCCTTCTTCTCAAAGCTTGCTTTCTCTAACTGCCTGACTCTTCATTCCTAGTGCCTGAAAATGCCAAACCAAGGGTCAGGAGGAGATGAAAGACAGAAATGGGTACATATTTTATATCCTTGGCTTTACTTTAGAAATGATGCAAAGCCTTCTTACTTAGCATCTCAACTTCTTTTCAATCTACCAAATATATCAATGAAGGGTTTTTTGGATTATAAATAAGAAAAAGCTATAAAAATACCCCCACAACTTCTAGGCAAAGAAGGTCATTTTCATTGAAGGACATTAGAATGTCTCATAGAGTCCAACACTTTGGAAGGACAGAAGGGCAGCTGTGGGGACCTCTGTAGGAGGGGCCATCTGTGAGTCTTTTCTCAGTAGTGCTCCTATGATAAGGCCCAGTTATCATGAACTCCCAAAACCCCCATCATTCACTTTGGCCAAGCATCTCATGACACTGCAGATCAGCTAGAGCAAAGGCAATGCCATGGGACAGAAACAATGGCTTCAAAGAAGGGACCCTTCCAAGGGTATGAATCCTTCTCAGAGCCATGAAGATAATGTATTATATCAAAAAGCAGGTGCCACAGAGTTTTCTAGACCAGCATCCTGAGAAGAAATGTAATGAAAGCTCTCAAAACATATTGGCTGCCTGAGAAGTTTTGAACACTAGGTCTAGAGAAGCATTGCTTCTCAAGCTGAAGGCCACGTAAAATGTCTTTATATTTAGCCGACCTTTATTCAATTGTTTGCCACTTCTTTCCTCATCCAGCAAAAAGCCGTGTGAGATCCAAAAGTGATGAGTTCATCCTGGTTGTTAGGAACGTATGGCTTATGTATCTCATATTAAATTTTCCCTCCTAAGCATCCAGCAGAAAAGAAAGTCCTACAGATTTATGGCCTTTTTTGCCCTGTCAAAATATATTAGTCTGCTAATCATATTTAGCATCTACTGTGCTCAGAATATTGTGCTGGAGATGTGGAAAATCTCAGAAAGTTGAATTAGTTTCTAAATTCAAAGAGCTTCCACTGCAATGGACAATATAAGACATCAACACGGAGTAGTTAAAACTATACTTCAAGGTTGTAAATAAATTTCAAATAATCAGTATATAGATGGGAAGTGCTTTAGGCATAAAAGAGGATTCATGAATAACAATAATGATAAATCACATTTATTGGGCATCTCCTGTCAGGTATTGTAATGAGTACTTTATGTGGATTAAGTCATTTAATCCCTCAACATATAGGTGGGATTGTTTTATAGAGATAAACAGGCCTGTCATCTGAGTCAGTTTGAATAGCTATGACAAAGTGCCAGGTGACTTAAACAACAGACATCTATCCCTCCTGTTTTGGGGGCTGGAAGTCTGAGATTACAGTGCCAGCATGCTTAGGTTCTGCTGAAGGCTCTTCCTGGCTTGCAGAGCCAGCCTTTTGCTGTGTCCTCATATCAGGGGGAGGTGGGAGAGCAAGAGCAAGTGCCCTTATGTCTCTTATAAGGGCAATAATTTCATTATGAGGACTCTATCCTCATGACCTTATTTAAACCTAATTACCTCCCAAATGCCTTACCTCCCTACACTATAACCTTATGGTTAGGGCTTCAGCATAGGAATTTGGAGATGGGGAGAGGGATACAATTCAACTCATAGCACTTTGAAAGTTAAATAACTTGTTCGGGTCATAAGGTAGTAGCAGCATGACCTAGATACTCTTTCCTCTTTTCTTGTGTTCTACAAGTATTGGGTCTGTGATTAGTTTTTTCCTTTCTCACTTGCTGATACTCACCTCCCCCTCCGCCCCCACCCAATTCCTCCTCTGCTTCCCCACCTCTGATTTGGAATATCTCATGACTTGTCTTTGGACCGCTCCTCTCCTCTTTCCTGGCAGATCTCCTTGCTGGTCTCTTGGCTTTCAATACCAACTATACACTAAGTAGCTTCTCAGTTTTATCTGAATTGCCAACCTTTCTTCTCAGCTCAAGACTCATGTACTTAATTGTCCACCCATGATGTCTAATCACTATCTTAAACTCAGTTTGCACAGAACAAAACTCCTCAAAATTTCATCCCAGGGAGCCAGCAGGTGCCATGGGGGTTAAAACGCTAGTCTCCCACCTGTTCAACCACAGTTCAAGTTCCAGACCTGGCAGCTTGAAGATCATGCTGGACACATGTGCATGCGTGCCCAAAATCCCAGGAGGAGAAAAGAGGAGAAGGGATTGTGGCATGGCCATCACCCTGGAGGATGATTTCTCACTTTCCCTCTCTCCAGCTCTCTCTGGAGTCAGTATATTGATCATCTGGTTTAAAGTGTCCAAGAACTTGACACTTTTTCCACATAGTGAGATCTTCAGCCTGATGACTGCATAATTAGATCAATACATATTCTCATGTAATAAACCTGATGCCGTTAGTGTTAAGTAGCTCCTAAGGGAGTCAGAAGTCGCCTCCAGCCTCATAAGAAATGAGCACATAATGAACACAACCTGATCTTCCCAGCAGAAATAGTCAGCCTACTTCACAGTGCTCAGTATGGTCAACAAATCAGTGGTTGCCCCATGAACTGTAGTTCCCCCAGCTGGAGAAGAAACAAGCTTTTTTAGGAGCCAGTAGAGCATGTACCAGAATGTAGACAGGAAAGGAATTTGATGAATTGATTTTCACTGGGAAAGTCTGAGAGACATCTTCACCTGAGATTACTTAATAGTCCTACAGCTTTAAGCTGCTAATGAGTCTCTGCAAGTCCCATTGGGGGCACTTATATGTTGCTAAGCACTGAGAAGGATGAAACAAATGATGTAAAAACATGACTACATTTCCTGGAACTGTGGAACTGTGGGGGTGATTACAGTAACACCTCAAACTGCACAAAAGTGATAGAACTGAGCCTATTGGTGGAAAATATGTGGAAGCTACCACACATTCACATGTTGACCTTATCTCACAATTTGTGTTTTGTGGGTGGCCACATGTATCCTATTTGAAATAAATGATTGGGTAAATTCTTCATATTATTCATCCTCCATTACTAGAGCAAAGTTGTTCTCCTGTTTAAGATTTACACCTCATCAGTAACTGAAGGGAAGAGGTCATGACTGGAAAAGTCTTCAGTTCCACAGAACAAGCCTTTCCAGATCCAGATTTGCAGGTAGTTTCATGATGCATACTACTGGAGCTCTGTGGACCCTGCTTGTCAAGTAAACAGAACATTCATTCTCAGGCATGTGGTCCCAATAGCTTTCACAAGCAATAAACTCACTTAGAAAATAATTAGTAATCAAAAAAAGCATTTAAACTCAACTCTCTGAAGCATGGAGGGAGATGTACATTACATCGATTGAATTATCAGCATAAATATCTACTTTAGTTGTCGACATAATTAGGTTTTAGTGAAAGAAGTCATTTATGAAGATCCAGGGGATGTGGAATGTTTTAATCATTGAAGTATCATTTTTATTAGAGCTGGATATTAAGGACTGTTATTGAACTATGGATCTTCTCTTCTCCAATGAGAACTTTAGAACTGAAAAGACTCTGACAACTGATCCCATTCAGCAGCTGTCAGGATAACCAGCTCCTAGAAATCTGTGAAGTTGGTGAAGTTCTGTGAAGTTGGTGATATGGTTTACAAGTTATTTTCAGTACATTCATGAGTGTGAATGCATCCATGATATGACTGTAAAATTATATAATTTGGCTGGAATTACATCAGCTCAAGGTGTAGCACCCACTGTATGCTACACAGAAATAGAAGTGTTCCTGGACCAGCAGATGGCATAATGGCTATGTCACTGGACTCCCAAGTAGCCAACCGTGGTTTGAGTCCCAGACTTGGTGGCTTAACCTTACTCTGGGCGCATGTGCATGCGTGCCCAAGATTCCGAGAGGAGAATGGAGGAGAAGGGATTGTGGCATGACCATCGCCCCAGGGGGTGATTTCTCACTTTCTGTCTCTCTGTCTCTCTCTTGTCTTTCTGACAAGCACACGTGCCCTATAACAAAAACATCTCAAAAAAAAAGTGTTCCCAATTGAACAGGACCCCAAACATGGTAGGAACTTTAACGTTCGTTGGTTGGATGGTCAGAAAATCAGTGATTGAAGGACTGACCACAAGTTCTGCTGGTTATATAAACTTGGATTAATTATTTTAAAGGATAAATAAATGATTATTTTTTAATTCAAAATTTTTTAAAGAATTATTTATTTGTTATTATTATTTTTAATATAACCAGAGAGAGAGAGAAAGGGAAAGTGAGAAAGCAAGTCATCAGGCCCAGAATGTGAACCTTAAAGGCCATGTAGGAGTCCAGCACTCCAACCACTGTACCACCTGCCAGCCCCAATAAATTATTATTTAATAATTGTACTTTGGCTATTAGAAATACTTCTGAATAAAATTACTATGAGAGTGAATTAGTAAAATAAGTTCTTGGTGGGAAAACTACTTTGAACAGTTGTGAAGTAGGACCTGGAGAAGTTAAGTGCTTTGCTCCAAGTTGAGCAGTTGGGTGCAGCAGAGTGATGGCAAAACCAGGATTAGAGCAGAGCCCAGAGCTATGGGTCCATGGTCTTCTCACCATAAACCATGTTATCTAAAACAGATCATGTTCCTTTAAATGTTTTATCTTTATGAAATAACAACGTAATCTAAGTTTTGGAAATCAAACATCTATGTCTCTAAGTTATGTCCACAGTCCACAGTTACTTACTTTGATTTTTTTCTGTTTATCA
>NW_006159610.1:1619886-1677735 GCF_000334495.1 Tupaia belangeri chinensis
TTCTTTTATACATTCAATCACATTATTTAGCTTACAAAGTGAATATTTCAACATGTGATCATTTCTCCTTAGTCTAGTTGATAAAATTATAAAATTATTTTCAACAGATAATATCACATTTCTTTGTCCCATTAATGCTTTGTCTCTCTATTTTTCTTCTAAATGTCCTTGCTCAGACTCTACTCTTTCACACACACTATATCTGGTATTCACATCCATTTACTGTGTTTCTATATCCTTTAGTCAATCAGTTTCAGTCATAGAGTGTGGACACTTGGTATATATTGTGTGGGGACATACAATGTCTCTCCTTCATAGCCTGGTTTGCTTCACTCAGCAGTAAATCTTCCATTTTCTTCCACTTTCTGTCAAAAGCCAGGGTCTTGTTTTTTATGGCTGAATAGTATTCCACAGAGTATCTTTGCCACAATTTTTCAATCCATTCATCTGTTCGTGGGCATTTGCGTTGGTTCCATGTCTTAGCAATTGTGAATAGTGCCACAGTAAGAGAGTTCCCCTTTCACCACACCCCCACCAACACTTACCAATTTTTGTTTTTTAAATCTTAGTCATTCTGACTGGGGTTAGGTGGTATCTCATTGTTGTTTTGATCTGCATTTCCCTTACAATGAGGGATGTTGAGCATTTTTTTCATATGTCTCTTGGCTATTCGAATGTCATCCTTAGAGAGTAGTTTTTTCAACTCATTTTCTCATCTTTTAATAGGGTTCTTCGATTCTTTCATCACACGAGTATGGAAAGTTAACTGAACATGGTTTTACACATGCCTATGAGACTGTTTAGGGGAATTTTATGGTGTAGAGAAGTTTGAGGGCTATAACTACCTTTGAGAATACAATGACAGCTGGGACCAGCAGTTAGCGTAGTGGCTATGTCGCTGGACTCTCACGTAGTCGACTGCAGTTCAAGTCCCGGACCCGGTGGCTTAAAACCCACGCCGGGCGCGTGTGCATGCGTGCCCAAGATCCTGAGAGGAGAATGGAGGAGAAGGGATTCGGCATGACCATCCCCCCGGAGGGTGATTTCTGTCTTTCTGTCTCTGTCTATCTGGCGAGCACACGTGCCCTATAGCAAAAACCTCTCTAAATAAATAAATAAAAATAAAATAAAATAAAATAAAGAAGAATACAATGACAGCTGTGGACCTTGGTAAGATACTTGGATACCCAGACTCATTTATGTACACCATCAGGCAATTCACGGACCCCAGGTTAAAGGTCCTGATTTAGGGGTTCTGCTGCTATTCTCCTGCCCTTCCCTCTCCAACCCCATCACTTTGGTTGCTTCTTTCAGAATTGATGAGCTTTCACTTTTGCTTCTATTCAGATCAGAGTTAAACAGCCTATATGGTTTCATCACTTTAAAAGTCCCAAAGGAAGGTTCCAGATTCACATCCAGAGCTCTCCCTCAGTGCTCTGGGCAAACCTGTGCCTAGGAGTCAGGCTGGCTGAGACTGGCTGAGGCAGGTCATCGAGACCCTGTTGGGTGCCTTTCTCTCCCTCTCCCTTCTCTTTCTTGCTCAAGGAAGATAGAAATAAATAACCCTCAAAAAATTTTACGTGAAAACTTTAAAACATCCCAAAAAGTACTTTTTAAAATGTCTACAGAAGATGATTATTGACAACTAAGGCATTTTCATTTTTAAAAAATATAGAAAAAATTTTAAAAACCTGCCATAGAAGAAAATTGTTCACAGGAGCAAAAATCTAAATTACTATGTTATGATAAAGCCATAAGTGGAGCTATTGTAAAATATGCATTTTTATCCCAAAATGGAAATGGAACTGTAAAAATTGAAGCAATCTTAATGTTCTGAAAAAAGTGTATAAAAATAGCGTGTGTTTATAGTTCTTCAAAAGACAATATCAAGTAATAGAAAAGAATAGTTGAATAGTTAGTCAACTTTAGGTCGTGCAAGCAGACTGGGAGGCTCTTTAGTACAGAGGGAGCCCAAGGATAAGTCATCCTCTTTGGTCATCAGCATGACTGAGAAACAAGCCAAGGGGCCAGCAGGTGGTGTGGTGGTTGGTGTCACTGGATTCCCATATGGCCAACGGCGGTTCGAGTCCGGACCTGGCAGCTTGCTTTCTCACTTTCTCTCTCTCTTTCTCTCTCTGTCCCTCTCTGGTCAAAGTGAAATAAATGGATAGATAGGTAAATAAAGTTAATTAAAATAAAAAGAAGAAAGAAAGAAAGAAAGAAAGAAAGAAAGAAAGAAAGAAAGAAGCCAAGGACACTCACCTTGGCTATTTTGATACCATCTCTTCCTAACTCCTCCTTACTCTTTACCCACTCCCTCCTTTTATTTTTCATTTTATTTATTTTTTTGGAGAGGTTTTCGCTATAGGGCACGTGTGCTCACCAGACAGAGAGTGACAGAGAGATAGAAAGCGAGAAATCACCCCCCAGGGGGGATGGCCACGCCACAATCCCTTCTCCTTCATTTTCCTCTTGGGATCTTGGACATGCACGCACACGTGCCTGGCATGAGTTTAAGTCTCCAGGTCCGGGACTCGAACCGTGGTCAACTACATGGGAGTCCAGTGACATAGCCATTACGCTAACTGCTGGTCCCCCTCCTTTGATTTTTTAAAGAGATATTTTTTGACATAGGGTGTGTGCACTCACCAGAGACACAGAAAGAGATGGAGAGAAAGTGAGAAATCAGCCCTCAGGGGGATGGCCATGGCACAATCCCTTCTTTATTCTCCTTTCAGGAGTTTGGATACACATTCACACATGCCTGGTGTGAGTTTCAAGCCACCGGTTCCTGGACCTGAACCATGGTCCACCATATGGGAGTCCAGTGCCTTAACCACTATACTACCTGGTACCCCCCCCACACACACCCCTCCTTTTAAACCTATAAAAATAAACTGATTACCAGGAAAGCAAACCTAATGTGTTCAGTTACCAACTGAAGATATCTATAATAGTAAAAATGAGGCTTCAAAATTTTCAAAGAATAGCATAAACCAGGGAGCATTTTTGCTTCATTTTATCACCAACATGAATTTCTTTTTCTTCTTTTTTTTTTTTCTCTTTGTTATAAGGGCACATGAAATCACTCCCTGGGGGGTTGGCCACTCCACAATCCCCTCTCCTACATTCTCTTCTCAAGATTTTACACACACATTCACATGCTCCTGGTGTGATTTTCAACCTTCCAGGTCTAGGAGTTAAAATGTGGAGTCAACCATGTGGGATCTAGCTGTCCTAACTGCACACAACCTGCTGGCTTCCCCATTAATGTTTTCAATTCTAGAGATGGGATGAGAGTAATAGAAGCAACAGTATTCTCCTCATTTGCACTAAATTTTTATATCAGGTACCTAACATAGCTTTTGAACTATGGTTTGAAATATCCAACTTCAAGAGGACTTCATCCTCAAATTGCCTTTCTAACAATGACGAAAATGTTCCCCTTGCATTTCATAGGTCTTTAACTCTATAAATTCCTCTGTAACAGTGAGAAACTAGAGTTAGATTTGAGGGCTTCGAGCATGGGAAGTCATTTTCTCCTTCAATCTCTAATCCATTATTTTATTTTCAGTGGTTTACATGTTTTGTTTCTGTTTCTGTTTTGGTTTTTTCTACTTTCCAGTTTTTCTAGTCAATTTTGAATCTTTTATGAGACTTCTAGAATCCTTGATTCCTAGTTGGAAATATAACTCTTCAGAGATACCTGTCATATACATTCAGGAGACTTCAAGAATTAGAATGATGGTTTTCTCTTTGCTCTCCGGATGAGTCATAGACTAAATGTCTCTCTCCTGGATTAAATGGTGCATTACTTCAGAAAGTCACTCCCTTTGTCCATTGTACTAATGACATTAAAGTTATCTGGCCTACTTAGCCCAGGAGCAGAAACTTCATCTGCTTTGGAGTTTTTACTTAATTTTCAATGTCTGTGAAATCTCAACATTAAATTACCTTTTTCCTGATTTTGAACATCCGTTCCTAGGCTCTGCCATCTCTTTTTCTTAGCACCTGAGAAATACTACCTTCAGTGTGATGTATTCAGGCTTCAATTCTTTCAGCTCAGATGTTCCTTCCATCACTACATTAGTTTCCTTGGAAGCTGTCCAGGTTGCTGAAAATAGCCCAAACGTGTCATGACCAACCACCATTGATCACTTTCTCTTCGAAAGTGGCATTCTTTGGCTTCAAGCACCTCCCAGTCTGATCACTCTGTTTTTAAAAGCAATTACTCATTATGCATGCTTTCTTATTGTTAAATTGAAGACACTGCATTCAAATACCTTTTTTAAAAAAAATTGGGGTATTTTACAAGCAACTGTATATATATATAGCCATTGTTGAATATAATTGCTATCAGCAATAAATATGGAGTGAAGACACTTAGCAAAGAGAGAACTATGGTTAATGGGTCTGCTTTTTCCTCTAACCACAACTGTGAAAACATAATCCTCATTAAAGTGCTATAAAGTTGTCTGCTCTAGCGGTTCAGCACGCTAATGTCTCCTTGCTTTTAGTGCCGTTTTAGTATGTTGACCCTCTGTTCTCTGCAGCTGGGAGTTTATTAGTCTTTGTGGCCTTTGGGAATGAATATTCATAATGAGATAGCGGTGATGTTCCAGATCCCTTTTAGGGCCTCGAGGGATTTACTCTCAACAACTAGGAAGGCTGGGAAAAAAAAAGGCCAAATTTTGCCAGCATCTGTTACTGAATCATAGAACGTGAGACTGTACTTGGAAGATCTAGAGAATAAACTGAGGCTCAGTTACACAGTTAAAAAGCCACATCAAGATCCAGGTCTTTCCATACTCTGCCCATATTCTTTCCTTGACATCATGCTTCTACATTATAATTTTCCTTTGCCATTCCTGAGGTTCTATCCCAGGGAAGAATGAAATGCCAACTATCGAGACCAGCAGGTGGAATAGTGGTTATATCGCTGGACTCCCACCTATTTGGCCACGGTTCAAGTCCTGGACCCAGCAGCTTAAACTCACTCTGGGCACATGTGCGTGCCCAAGATCCCAAGAGGAGAATGGAGGAGAAGCAATCGCAGCATGGCCATGCTTCCTAGGGGGTGGTTTTTCAGTTTCTGTCTCTTTGTCTCTCTCTGTCTTTCCAGCAAGCACACACACCCTATAGCAAGACCTCTCTTTTTTTTAAAAAAAAAAAAAGAATGAAATGTCAACTCTCTAATTGGAATTTGACCATGGTAAAACATCTATGACCAAGCTACTCCAGGAGAACAGAGGAGTAGAAAAGCACATCTAGTAATCATGTTGGTCCTTAGAAGTAAACTCAAGTTACATTTGGTGGCATTCATTTCACCAGATATGTCACTTTTTTTTTTCTTTTACAGACTAAGATCATTATTATCAACAACTTCTTTAAGACATTCATAAGTTCAGGCATAAGAATTTATGGAACACCTATTAAATGCTCACCTTTAGGTAGAGTGGGGATACAGAAGACATACAGCGTTGCTTCCTTTTCATTCTTCTTTCCTAACTCCATTGTAAGCATCTTCTGAAGATCTGTAGTTATAAAGTAACTTTATTAAAATTTTCATGATGGGACCCGCAGGTGATGTGATGGTTAAGACCCTGGACTCCCACATGGCTAACCATTGTTTGGGTCCCAGACCTGGCAGCTTGCTTTCTCATTTTCCCTCCCTCCCTCTCTCTTTCTTTCTCCCTCTGTCTCTCACTGGTGAATGTATGTGTCCTTTAGCAAACTTAAAAAAATAAATAAATAAAATTATTTTAAAATTTTTTCATGATGGCATTTTAATATACTATAGACTCTAATCATCTAGTCTTTTTTAGAGAGATTTTTGTTATAGGGTATGTGCGCTCACCAGAGAGAGAGAAAGCAAGAAATCACCCTCCAAGGGGAATGACCATGCTGCAGTCTCTACTCTTCCATTCTCCTCTTGGGGTTGTGGACACACACACACACACACACACACGCACGCACGCGTGCACACACCTAGCATGAGTTTTAACCCACCAGATCCAGGACTGGAACCATGGGAGTCCAGTGACATAACTATTTTCACCATATGCTGGTCCCCTAATCATCTAGTCTTAAAAGAGTTAAATTTTTAGAGCCAGCAAATGGCATAGCAGTTACATCGCTGGACTCTCACAGGGCCAACTGTGGTTCAAGTCCTGGACCCTGTGCCTTGAAACTCATGCTGGGTATGTGTGCATGCGTGCCCAAGATCCCAGGAGGAGAATGGAAGAGAAGGGATTGCAGCATGGCCCTCCCCGCCTGGGAGGGGATTTCTCACTTTCCCTCTCACTGTCTCTTGTCTGTCTCTCTCTATCCAGTGAGCGCATGCACCCTAAGGCAAAAGGGGGAGGGGAGTAATTTTTTTAATTTATTTTTTAATGGCTTATTTATTTCTTCTATGAGAAAAAGAGAGACAGAGAAGCATGAGTGACAGGGTCTCTTCATGCCATAACCCCCTTTCCCTAGCCCTCAAGCTCTTCAGGACCTTAGGTGTTTGTGCACATGCCCTGCGTACTTCAAGCCAACCCAGAATCCCACAGTCCGTAAGTGGCTTCTAGCACCACAAGTTCAGTTTGTCCCCAGCGATACCACCAGGCTAAGCTAGCAGCATATTTTGGTCAGTGTTGTGTTCCTTTAACTTCTTAATGAGATTAGACCAGATGAAAGAACCCGTTTGCTTTCTGACATCATTCGGACCTCCAGACTGAAGTTGTATTTTTCCTGGGGTGGATACCAATCAGACGTATGGGGGTAAAGGACTCTAATGGACATATGGCCAGGGGCCACCCCTCTTGATCAAGGCTGCCCAAACAGGTTCCTCAGTTCAAAAAGATGAACAGGATGGCTTTGCCTACAGGCATAACATTGGGTTAATAGGATTATTTTAGTGATCTATGTCTTCGGTTTTATTTGGAAGACACCTGATTTCATAGATGGCTCCTTCCCCAGTTATGTGCTTGGGAAGCTAATTATTCAGTCGGAGGGTAATGAAAGACCCTGCCATCTGTCTGCCGATTTAATGGAGTGTCAGCACATCCCAAATAGGAAGTAATTGGATTGACAGACACAAAGCCAGTTATTAGACTGTTATTATCTGATTGGAAAAAAGCAGGCGGAGAAGCATACAACTGTAGCAAAACTAATCTGATGGTGTCTGTTGTTCCCGGAACGCACAGTCCGCCACGCGGAATGCATGAGCTTTGAAACCCCTGACCGGCTTAGAAACGTTTGGAGTTCCTTCTCTCAGAATTCATCTCTGTATTCTTATTACAAATCATTATAATGCAATCTAATAAAACACAGTTTGCATAAAGATGGGGCCCATTTATAAAACTGTCACCACAGCCACTCTATTAATAGAGCCATTTTAAAGATTTATCGTGAGCATATGTTGCTTTTTACAGGGGGCCAGATTGAGAGCTGCAGGATTTGAACATGCAAGAATGTGCTACTGGTGGTAATTCAAAAAAAAAAAAAAAAGGAAGCTCTTCTTCCCTAGTGATGATTTTAGACTTTTACTCTTTTTCTCATTTATCAGGTATGATCCTCAAATGACAGTCTTAATGAGGCATTAAAGAAAGGTGACAAGGTCTAGAGCAGTGTGACATAACCACAGAATCTCTTTCGCAGATTTTAGTTTTATTTCTTAGTACTACTGGAGGTCAGAGAACACAGGGGGTGGGCTAAAGATAAGGGTTTAGAACTAGAACAGGGTTCTCAGCTTTATTCTTCTCCAATCAGCTGTGGCTGGAGAAGAGTAATTAAGAAGGACGTAATTAAGACATTGTCCCTTAGATTCACTGGTTGGGTCAGTAAGAGTCATAACCTTGCTCGGTGTAACTCCTGGAGTTTTTAGTGCTCAGAGTTCACAGAGATTACTAGACAGGAGTCCAACAAGCTTACATTTGCTCCACAAATACCTTCATAAAATTGCAGTGTGCTAGGCACTTTTCTAAATTCTAGGTATACAGCTTCTAATCAGTCGAAATCCCTGTTCTCATGGGACTCCCATTCCAGTGAGGCAGACAGAAAGTTAATAAACAAGTCAAGGGCCTGTCTCCAGGCATAGTGATTAAGGTAGCCAGATCTCACATGGCTGAATGTGGTTCAAGTCTCAGCTTTGACAGCTTGAAAAATCCATTGAGTGTACATACATCCATGTTCCAAATCCTGACCAGATGGAGAAATGGGAGAGAAGGGTTCATGGTATGATTGTGCTCCATTGTGGGGGAGCTGTCTCCGGTGCCTTTTATCTCTCTGCCACTCTGTCTCTCTCTGGCATGCACACACATGCCATGGCAACTGTAATTTTAAAAAATAAACAAGTTAATATGTATGATATCAGCTTATGACATGTTCTGTAAAGAAAAAGAAGGCAATTAAATGAGATAGAACAGTCTTAGAAAGGGGACAAGTATGCAGATACCCAGCCAAAGGGAAAGACTGAGTTATGGGTTGTGTGACTTCCTGGAGGAAGAACCGCCCAGACAAAGGGACCAGTAGTTTTAGAGACCCATGCACATTCTAGGTATTTTTGTCAGTGTTACAATGAAGAAGCCAGGTACTAGCAGGTTCCTTTGCCTGATAATGATCCCTAACATTTCTTATTTGTAAGTTAGGGAATACTGAGTATATGCCTGAGAAACTGTTGTATACTGTAAGAGTGTATAAATATGATAATTGGAGCCCGTAAGTGGCGTGACGGTTAAGATGTCAGATTTCCAGGGCGGGCAGGTGGTGTGGTGGTTAAGGGTGCTGGTCTCCCACATGGCCAACCATGGTTTGAGACCTGTTGGCTTGTTTTCTCACTTTCTCTTTCTTTCTCTTGCTCTCTCTGTTCCTCTCTGGCCAAATTCAAATAAATAAATAAAGTTAAATAAAATAATTATTTTAAAAAGTGTCAAATTTCCACATGGCCCACCATTGCTCAAGTCCCAGACTAGCCACTTCAAAATCATGCTGGGCAAGTGTGTGTGTTTGCCTGCCCAAAATCCTGAGAGGAGAAGGGATTACAGCTTGGCTATCCCCGCTGTGGTGGGGAGGGGGTGACTTCTCACTTTCCCTGTCTCTGTTCTTCTCTGGCAAGTGCATGCATCCTATGGCAAAAATCCTAAATTAAACAAATAAGTAGGTCAGTAGGTAAGATATTGTTGGTAAACTCCAAGTAAGCTCTAGAGATCTTCATCCTAGTAAACTGAATTAATAAAAGCTTAAGAGAATTTTTAAAGAAACTGACTCTTTGGTGACATCACTTTTATGATATTGTACCATTAATTTGATTGGCCTATTTATAAATAAATGAACAAGCAATTTGTTAAAATTATTAGCTACCATGTACTGACTGCTACTCTATTTTAGCACTGTTCATATACGTGAGGTGACTATAAGGCCTTACTGCAATTTACACATCACTGCCAATCTTGCAATAAACCTGCAGGGTAGGTATTATCTCCCCAGTTGGTAGATTTGGAGACTAGGTGGTCAGAGAAGTCCTATAGTTAAATATCCGTATCAGTTGAGATCTAACCGAGGCCTATCTGACCCTATAAACCCTGTGGCCTCCTCTATATAGCATGTTTCTTAAAAGGTAATATCACTGAGACCTTAAAATGAATGGCATACTATTAGGAACCATGGCAAATATAAGGGGTGGGGGCAGAATTTCTTTACTCAGAGAAGAATATATTGGGGACAGATAATTACATGAGAACTAACGCAGTGGTGAAAGATGAGGCATGCTATGTAATTGCATTCTTTGGACTTTAAAACCTAGGGGAGAAAGGGATATTACTGTACTCTGGAAGCAATAAATCTGAAGCTGAGTTTTTAAAAGACAGAATTTAGGAAGGCTGTATCACAGAGCCCCAGTCATATGTGGGTGTGAGAATCTACTCCTGTACTTGGGCGAGAATCAGATATCGTCATAATTACCTGCGAAAATTGCTTAGCAAGTTGCAGATGAACTACTGTCTTTCAATATGGCACCAAAAATGTAGCTAGATCTTTCTCTAGGTTTTTTCCCTTTGCTTAAGCTCTTAAAATAGTATTCATCTACTTATTAGTAAGTATTATGTTACATAAACTATACATGTATTTTTTTAAAGTCATGGCACGGGTTTTTTTTTTTTTTAGAATTATTTTATTTATCTATATTTATTTAAATTTGTCCAGAGAGGGAGAGAGAGAGCGAGAGAAAGAGAGAGAGAGAGAAATCCACCAGGTCCGAGATGCTAACCACAGTCGACCATGTGGGAGTCCAGTCCCTTAATCACCATGCCACCTGCCGGCCCCAGCATAAACTATACATATTTTAAAATACTAGTGACACAATTATACCCAGAATGACTAGTTGCCAGTGTCATAACAGGCATCCAGGGGGCCGGCAGGTGGCATGGTGATTAAGGGACTGGACTCCCACATGGTCGACTGTGGTTAGCATCTCGGACCTGGTGGATTTCTCTCTCTCTCTCTCTCTCTCTCCCCCCTCCCTCTCCCTCTCTCCCTCCCTCTCTGGTAGAATTAAATAAAGTTAAATAAAATAATTCTTTTTTAAAAAGGAAGAAAGAAAAGCAGCCAGGAGCTGAGTCTAATTGAGGGACGTGGGCTCTTGTCTCCCTGTCCTGCTTATCCTGGGACATAGTCTCACTGAGTGGAATGGCAGGCTGAATTCCTTGTGTTTACATTGTCCCCTCTCTCTCTCACCCCAAGCGTCATTAGTTTCATATATATTTGGTATGGATATTCTGAAACCTCACTGAAATGGAGTGTGTTCCAAATTAGTAGAAAAACATAGTAACAGATCCAGGGAGAAAGTTAAGTTTGGATTCTCACACACTACTAAGCAAAGGAGCATCCTTCTTAGGTATGGAAAAGGAATGGGGTCAGATGATGGGAGGGCTGTGCATGCCAGAGAGAGAATTTCAGGTTCATGTGTAGTAGAAGCCATTGAAGGCTTTTGAGAAAAGGAACATTTTTCTGTAGAAGGAGACCTTTAGTGGAGACTAATCTGGTTGCGCTTTGTAGGTTGGGTGGTGAAGGAGTAATAGAAAAGACCAACGAGAGATAATTATAATAATCAAGAAGAAAGGGGTGGAATATAGACTGGTCTAGAGATAGAACTTGTTTAGAGACGATTTTAATGACTTTTCACCTTATCTGATTTGGTGAAAGTGAGTTAAAAGAACTAATGTGCATTTAAAGGAGCAAGTTAAATACCAAAAACTTAGTGAATCAACTCAGTGTAGATTTTTAGGATGTCCCTTTTCATCCATCTATCCATCCATCCATTCGTCTAATCTTTTTTCTCTCTAAATTTGTAATTATAAACACATTACCTCCCCAGCTAAGAGTCCCAGCATAGCATGCTAGAATGTTGGTGGCATCAAATTACGTCATGAATATTAAAGTCACTCAAAACTTCTGAAAGCAAATTTGTGAAATATTGTGATTTTTATTATCTACCTGGCTTCCCTACTGAATTCCCTTAAAATCATAATTAAATTGGGTAGATTTATGTATTACTTATATATTGAAAATATATCCTTCATAATGAAGGTTCTAACTATTCTGATTCTTTGTGCATTTTTATTACACCTTCTCCTAGAGACTGACCAAAAAGTAATGTCCTTATGTAGACCTAAAATAATCACTTCAGTTTTCTTTGTAATGTTCTTTGTGATGCACTGAATAAAAGATCCTTAGCTTCAAAAATAAAAGTTTTCCTGTTTTGTTTCAATAATGTCTCTTTTATTGTCCTCTTAAGCAAGTATGCGGGAAGTCACGTTACCAAATAATATTCCTGCACTAAAGTTTCAGTCCTTTGACAATAAGGTTTCTTTCTTTCATTTAAAAAATTCAAATAATCTTGAACAATAATCAAAAGGGAAATGTTTTATGGTGATCCCCTGGTCCTTGCTTTCACAGTTTAGATGACCCAAGTAGCTGACAGTGTTGACATCTAATTATAACATTTTTTCCTCAATGTGGGGACCTAACAGATCAGCATCATCCCTTCTCTAATAAGAGTACTACAAAGTGGCACACATGCAGAGCTTACCAAGTCTGAAAGCAAGATCCACACGCAAAAAAAGTTTCTGAGAGATTTTTGGTATAGGGCGCGTGCGCTAGCCAGAGAGACAGAAAGTGAGAAATCATCCCATCATGGGGTGGCCACATTGCAATCCCTTCTTCTTCACTTTCTTCACAGGATTTTGGGCATGCACACACACGCATCCAGCATGAGTTTCAAGCCTCCAGGTCCTGGACTCAAACCACGGTCAACCACGTGGGAGTCCAGCACCTTAACTACTATGCCACCTGCCGGCTCCGATACAAAAATGTTTTACAGATCATCTCATACTTTTACGTTTTAACTAACATAAATTCCAGTGTTTTAGCTAGCATACATTATATTGTGGAATAGAATGACTCAGCCTTGTAGTCAAGCCCATCTTTTTCCAGATGTTACATGACCACTGGCCAGGAGCCATGACCTGCACATCAGACACCCACCAGATAATGTAACATAGTGAGTGTGAATGAAGGCGTAGCATATGGTCTCCGTGCAGTCAGAGAGCATGAAGATGTCTTTCCTTCCACTTGTTACTGCTTACTTAACAATGCTATTTATTTATTTGCTAATTTCCAAGGAGAGCTATGAGACGAGGACCATAGAAAGCTGTATTGGGAAATGATTTTCTTCTGGTAGGCTGTGAGCTAGATGTGATTTACCAGCATCCCATGTTTATGTTATATTGTTGGTTGAGTAGATTTGCTGTTTATAAATCAAAAGACCAACTCCTCTCCTCCTACATCCTTGCACCAGCTAATAAGTGCCACAGTTTGTCTTGGCAACAATATTGCTTGTCATTTCGAATACTTCCGGAAGGTAGAGACTCTGAAATAGGAATTTATCAGAGATTGCACAAATAGAGTTAGCCAAATTGTTATAGGTGGAGAAAATACAAGCAAAAAAATTATCATAAACACTGGCCAACAGCAAATGAATATGTATTTTGTTCCACATATGCTCAGCTAAACAGGGCCATAAGTTAGCAGGTTTATATTATGGCCATTTTCAGAACAGGCTTAATTTCCTCCTTTTTGCAGGAGGTTTGCCCTGAGCCTCTGCCAATAAGGCACTGAGGGAATACAGTGACAAATCTAACCAATATCCCACCCTCAGAGAACCCGGCATCTGGGAGGGGGATAAGGAATATAAACAAATTAGGGAGAGGTCTGTACTATTAGGGCTCTTAGCCTTCCTACAGTATAATTCTTTATTTTCTTTCTTTCTGGATCAGAGGCTCTTATACTTTTCCTCTGCCAAAACCCACATAAAAATATTTTTTATTTTTTTAATTTGCTAGAGGCACAAGCACTCACTGGAGAGAGACAGAGAAAGGGTAAGTGAGAAAGCACTGCTCATGGGGAATGAGGGGGAATGATTATGCCGCAATCATTTCTCCTCCATTTCTCTCTCTTTTCAGGATGTTGGGCACACATGCACACTCGCCCTGTATGTTTTTCAAGCTGCAGGGTGTGGGACTCTGAACTTTGTGGTTAGCCATGTGGAATCCAGCACCTTAACCATCACTCCACTGGCTGGCCCATAATTATTTTTTATATCGCTATCTAATGCACTCTTACATGTGTGTATTACATATATATGCATATATTTGTATTATATACACACATATACATATCTGTATGTATATATTATTATATGTCTGTTAATTATAGATAACAACTTTCATTAATACATGTAAGACGCTATGGTATTTTCGATCTTATTTAGTACTGTCTCCCTCTACCATCCTCCCTTCTCTACCAACTCCACGCTTATTATAACTTTTTAATTTTATTTCATGACTACTATTAGGGTGTGAATTGTGGTTTTGATTCAGTTTTACTTCTAGCCTGAGCTCTCCTAAGAGCAGGTTCTGTGTTTTGTACATTTTCATCCTTTTTTCCAATGGCGCTTGACACGTAGTAAGCTCACTAAATGTTTGGTGAGCCAGTGAATAAATGGATACCCAGGACTACTCAGAACCAATTTTTGGTCTAACCTGATGAATTTCACAGATATATTCCCTGTATTTCTAACCTAAAGGCAAAAAAGAATCACCAGTGTCTCTTTCTGTCACCACTACTGAGGTGAATATATCAGAATAATAAATTATATGTTATTTGGAAGTGATCCATGTAGTCTAAGGATAGACAAAACGTCTACAGCCCTCAACGTTTGTAACATTTTATATCCCTAATGGTGTCTTTTCATTCTGCATGCTATTGAGGATTTTTCTGAAACCACGACTTAAGGAATGAAATCTACCTTCAATTATTTATGGTTTAAATTAATGCAAATAAGACTTTCTGGCTTGCTGTGCTGATACTCATTAATAAATATTTCACTGGGTATTAGAAAGATTCAGATTGACTAAATGAGGCTCTTTTTCAATATAAACAAAAGCCCTTGTGTGTTTCGCTATGGTGCAGGCCTGATTCTTCTGTCTGGCTTTCATTAAGGCAAATGAGTGTTAGATGGGTGCCTCAGCAGAGGATGGATCTTGTGGGAACCAGAGTCGGCGGGGGGGCTCTGCAGTGAAATAATCCTCTAGTTAAACCAAATTTAATCTCATTAGCAGGGTAATTGTGCTGTTAGGGTAAATGGCCAACCAGGTTAAAGAGAAAGCCACATAGTCTAATTATTCTCTCACTTCTATCATTGGAGAACAGCACATTGAATAGACAAAAGACGCAGATTTTGTGTCTGGCCTGACATTGTGCATTGTGATTGAGTCTTGGAAAATTCCTGATTTCTCAGTTTCTAGGGCCTGTATATGGCATTGTTATCATTCTGTCATCCTTTCCTGTAGAAATAAACACACTGACAGTACAGGATCCAGTCATGTTGCATGTGTGTGTTTGCGTGTGTGTGTATTTGCCTACCTACTTTTTCAACAAAGTTTTCTATACATCAGACTTTGCTGGTGTTTGTTTTCCTTTTTTTAGGTTTTTGTCATAGGACACGTGTGCTCACCGGAAGTAGACAGACAGACAAAGACAGTGAGAGGAAAAGTGAGAAATCACCTTCCAGGGCAGATGGTCATACTGCAGTCCCTTCTCCTCCATTCTCTTCCCAGATTTTGGGAAAGAGAAGCACCAGCATGAGTTTAATGCCAACAAGTCTGGGACTCCAACCTCAGTCAGCCATGTGGGAGTCTAGAGCCTTAACCACTATGCCACCTGCTGGCCTCTGCTGGTGTTTTTAAACTATTCAGAATGTAGTACAATAGTATGGCAAAAAGTTACAAAATTTCCAAAATATGTACTAATTCCCTGCTCATTGGGAGATTTTTCTAGAATCATTGAATCTTTGACAATGTACTTCGCATTCTTTTGAATTTGCATGCAAATATGCTTTGCTATTTTTAGAACATAATATAGAAAAAAGAATGATGGACTAATTAAGAACCAGGTTTGAGTTCAAGACACAGTCCTAAAGCTTGATAGCACTATGACCTCAAGCGAAATGCTTATCTTGTCTGAACTACTATATCTCCATATGTGAAATGGAAATAATAATCACTTTCAAAAATAGCCCCTAATGCAGAATAAGGTTCAGATATGTGAAAGTCACTGGTAAACACTAATGGTCACTGTAGATATGACAGACAAGTATGTCTTCATTTGATTTATGTGAGTTGGCATCCCTCCTAGGGCATAGCTTATACACGGTCAGTGTTTGTTGAATGAACTAATTAGATGTTGGGAGGTTTACGGTCATGTTTCAGATTGTTCTTAGGATCTTACATGGCTAATTATTGCCAAGAATTTGTCAAAAACAAATACCTACCTTCACATACGCACACACGTGCTTTTATTGGGAGATTTTTGGTATAGCACATGTGTGCTTGCCACAGAGACAGAGAAACAGAAAGTGAGAAATCACACACACACACACACACCCCCAAGGGAGATGGCTATGCCACAATGCCTCTTCCTCCATTCTCCTCTTAGGATTTTGAGTATGCACGCACACACACCCAGACCCAGTGTGAGTTTCAAGCCACTGAGTCCCGGTCTCGAACTGTGGTCAGCCACGTGAGGATCCAGTGCCTTAACCACTACACCACTTGCTGGCCCCCTTACTGCATATTTTTTAAAGAGAGGGGAAATGCAATGAATACTTTCTATCGAAGAAGAGCTGCTTATATCACTCCTATAACAAGTTATGCATGTACGAAATGACATGAAAGTACTTAAAGGTATTATTAACGAGCGTCACTGTGTTGTAATAACAATCTGAATACATAAATGGTAAATGCAAAACTAACTCTTAGGCTTGTGGCGAAACTACCTGTGGCCGTGATTTTTTGTCAGCCTCATAGACACAAACAATTTTATGTACACTATCATATTGAAAATAAACTGTCAGAAGGAATGGGCTGCTAGTATAATGGTAGGAAACTTTTTCACAAATTTTATATGAGACAAAGTCGTTTTCTGAAACAGTTTTCCCATTAAGATGTACTTCATATTTGTGTTACGATAAGACATATTTTCCTTAATATTTTTCCATCGCTTTGAAAACAGAAAATATTTCTCAGACGAAACCAGGGTACATTGGATTTTTTTTTTCAACAAAGTAAACTATTTCTGTAGGTCTTCTCTGTCTCTTGTATACTCATCTACAGTTAGTGATGCACGAAACATTCACCCGACTGCGGGCATTGACTCATGGGCAGCTGTTTTATCTTCTATGTGTTTTAGGTATTTGTCATCATCATAATCCAGAAGAATATCAGTTCTGCAGGAACTGATAATATTGTAATAGAAATTCCTCTATAGGGTTTAGTTTCCCTTTGAAAATGCTGTGTATTCCATCATTGTAGTGCCTACACAATTGATAGATATTCACGCACAAGTAGTCAGCTAGACAGGAGGCTATTTTTTTCTTTATTATTCGACATACAAATGTAATAATCTATCCCTTTCTACATCTCCGATTTGTGAGCAGAATTTTTAACTCTGATTTTACTTTACAAAGGATATGAAAGCTTGAATGAAATGAATGGTAGGCATAATAAAGTATAATTCCTATCTAATAAGCAGACTCTGTTTGAAACGATCTCCCCATAGAAGGAAGTGACTTTCCCTGCCTCTGAGAGGACATAGGGTGAAAACAATGGAATGCGAGCTGGGATGACCTAACAGTGTTAGCTTAGTTCACTTTTAATATCAAGTTGATGTTATCCCAACCTGTTTTGTCATGGTGAACCCCTGACCATGTGGTATGGCAATAGATTGCCAAAAGTCAACCTCTTTCAAGTCAAGAAGGGTATATTTGAGAACTTTGAACCACTATAGAAAAGCAACCTTGGGAAAATTGCTGCAAGGTTCTTAAGTATAGATACTGTTTTGTAAAGGTGTGAATGTGGGAGCGGAGAAAGGAGCCAACAATAGTATGAGAAGATTATCATGACTTAATTGAAATAATCAAATATGCAAATAAAGGAAGTAAAAATAGAAAAAAAAATTAAAGATTTATGTCCTAATTCTGTGATTTACAGCATAATTGTAAACTAAGGAGTTACTACTTGAAAGTTATTTGTTTTCTTAGAGCACATTCAGCTTGGCAGTTAGTCAAGTGATAGTCAACATAAGAGTGGGAGAAGAAATAATCATAAACTAATAATTCTAGAACAAGGTCAGCTGCCAGATAGGCTCATTAGAGATCATTCAAGCCTGCAATAGTTTTCCAAAGCGTTTGTTTATTAAACATAATGGACTCCATCCTGGTGAGGAAGAGCAGAGGAGAGAACCAAATTACCAGCCTGTCTCTTCCAGCAAATATTGGGTCATCGGAAAAGTCATGACACATTTTTGCATAGAAAAATACATCATGAGTTTTCTGATGACCCTATATATACTATAATTTTGTCCCAGTGGGTGTGCAAGTCATGTTTTTAAATTTTGAAAATTGATTTTTTGCCTAAGGGTGCATGTACTCGCTGGAGAGAGGCAGAGAGACAAAGGGAAAGTGAGATAGCACCCATTGGGAGGATTAGCCACATTGCAGTCCCTTATCTCCCTTAGCTCAGGATTTTGGACATATACATACATACACACCCCTAGTTTGTTTTTCAAGCTGAGTTCAGGACTCAAACTATGAAGTTGAGTATGTGAGATTCAGCGCCTAACCACCATGCCACCTGCTGACCTTACAAGTCACGTGTTTGACAAATGAAATGCTTCCAGTCTTTGATGCCAAATAGTGTTCAACTTAGGTTAGATTCACGAAATGTATTATTAGAGAAAAAAACTGGGTCTCCATTTGCTAATAGTTTGCTTTAGAAATGGCTCATATTGATACATTAACATAATGCATGTATCATTTAACTTCACAGCCGTCTTTGTTTTTCTTTCACCATCTTGATTTTTTTTTTTAAGAGAGATTTTCACTGTAGGGCATATGCACTTGCCAAATAGAGAAAGACAGAAAGAGAGAAATCAACTCCCATAAGGTGGGGGGTGGCCACGCCACAATCCCTTCTCCTCCATTCTCCTCTTGGGATTTCAGGAATGTGTGCACACATGCCTAGTGTGAATTTTAAGCCGCTGGGTCTGGGGCTTGAGCCGTGGTCAATTACACCATCTGCTGGTCCCCAAAATACTGGCTTTTAAATACAAAGTAAATATGTATACTATACTTCATGTGTTAGATTTTTCAGGTTAAATCAAAGATGTAATAACACTGTTGCTTCTCATAGGGAACTTAATTCTAATTCAAGCAAGAAAAAAATAGGTAGAAAAGTGACTAATGCTGTGAAGTGATGAAGTAAAGTAAGTCAGCCAAATACAGGCGTTTAAAGAGATCAGGGGAAAATTTATGAGTGAATTAGCTTTGATTTGGTCTTTGAAGGAAGGCTATAGTGAAAATGATAATTTTTCAGACATCTAACTGATATGCCACAAATTAGAAAATACGGGGGTTATACTATAAGTAGAGCACATATATATCAGGAGAAAAGGGATTTTTTTTTTTTTAATGCAAGGAGTACACAGCAGGCAAAATTTCCTGTTCAGAAGATGTAGAAATAGGGACCAGCAGTTAGCGTAATGGCTATGTCGCTGGACTCCCATGTAGTCGACCACAGTTCAAGTTCTAGACCCAGTGTCTTAAACTTACGCTGGGCACGTCTGCGTGTGTGCCCAAGATCCTGAGAGGAGAATGGAGGAGAAGGGATTGCGGCATGGCCATCCCCCCTGGAGGGTGATTTCTTGCTGTCTGTCTCTCTGTCTCTATCTTTCTGGTGAACACACGTGCCCTATAGCAAAAAAGAAGATGCAGAAATAATGTTAGACTTATTTTTGAGTACCCAGGTACCAAACACTCTACAATGAATAAGACATGTTCCCTCTTTTTAAGATGTTTAAAAACTGTTAGTAAATACAGACACTTCAGCGGGACTGTTCTGTAGACCTAGGGTAGTGTGGCGGCATAGTGAACGGGCGTTCAGGGTACACTTAGAGGAGAAAGGCTTCTGGAGAAGTGGCATCTAAGCTAGCAGGAGTAGGACAAACGGCGGTGAGGAAGCAGCTAGGAGACAGTGTGCTCTAGGAAGAAGGGCCAGTATGTGCAAAGACAAGATAGCAGCGCATTCAGAAAATGACAAGTAATTTTGTGCTCTGTGCTTTCCTAAGATTTATTTGATAGTTACGTGTTACCTAACAGAAGAAAGAAGGGATTAAAGATGGAAAAACAAATTAAAGTTTTAGAGATCCTAGGTAAGAAATCCTCTTATATTGAAGTCTGTCCATTCATCATCTCATTTAAAAAGAACCTGAATTAGTGTGTGAATGTGACAAACGGAGGCACAGGACTGTCTTCCCAGGCTCCAGCACTGAACTAATCGAACCAGTAGCATTCATAGCATATGCTGTGTAAATGATACCACTTGGGGCATGATTCTCTCACTATGAACGCTCTAGCACCTGGAATAGTGAGCAGCATACATAAGGTAGACACTCCATAACTATTGCCTACACAACTGAAGGAGTGAACAAGTGAATAAATGCATGGATGTAAGAGTTATTATGAAGATAATGTCTTTAAGTCTGGAAGCTTCTTGGATGAGTAGTGAGGCTGCGGGAAATGTGAAAGACAATTTTTAAGCTTGAACCTGGGTAACTGGAATGGGAATGCTTCAAAAATAGACAAGACACAGGAGAAGATTGGAGTAACAGTGGCAGAACAGCAATTCCTTGTTTCACATTGTTTGGATCATCAGGAGAATATCCAGTTCATAGAATCGAGCCAGCGACTGAAGGTACAGGTCAAGAGAAAGAAATCAGGGTTAGAGATAAGA
Source organism: Tupaia belangeri chinensis (assembly GCF_000334495.1). NCBI lineage: Eukaryota > Metazoa > Chordata > Mammalia > Scandentia > Tupaiidae > Tupaia > Tupaia belangeri. The sequence continues at coordinate 1,640,274 of NW_006159610.1, forward strand.
TTTATGATATTTCAGCAATAATTTGGTCTGGTACATTCAAATATTTATATTTGGCAATATTAAGATCCATACAACATGCCATTGCATCAATACACACTTTAGGGTTTTTACATGGATTTATGACTGTTGACTGTCCTCTCATTAACTGCCCACCTCAAGTGTGCTAACCCTCGGTGTGAACATTTGAGACAGTAGTAGTTGAGGAGTATGTTAGAGAGAGTGGCAGCGAAGTTCAATCTGGTCCCTGGAGCCTAAGAGTCCAAGGTCAAAAGTTATTTACTTCACAGTGTTTGGGGTTTTTATTTTTCTTTCTTTTTAAAATTTTTTGAAGTTTTTCATTTCATTTTCTTTTATACATTCAATCACATTATTATTTGGCTTACAAAATGGATATTTCAACAGGTGAACATTTCTCCCTAGTGTAGACCTAGGGTAGTGTGGCGGCATAGTGAACGGGCGTTCAGGGTACACTTAGAGGAGAAAGGCTTCTGGAGAAGTGGCATCTAAGCTAGCAGGAGTAGGACAAACGGCGGTGAGGAAGCAGCTAGGAGACAGTGTGCTCTAGGAAGAAGGGCCAGTATGTGCAAAGACAAGATAGCAGCGCATTCAGAAAATGACAAGTAATTTTGTGCTCTGTGCTTTCCTAAGATTTATTTGATAGTTACGTGTTACCTAACAGAAGAAAGAAGGGATTAAAGATGGAAAAACAAATTAAAGTTTTAGAGATCCTAGGTAAGAAATCCTCTTATATTGAAGTCTGTCCATTCATCATCTCATTTAAAAAGAACCTGAATTAGTGTGTGAATGTGACAAACGGAGGCACAGGACTGTCTTCCCAGGCTCCAGCACTGAACTAATCGAACCAGTAGCATTCATAGCATATGCTGTGTAAATGATACCACTTGGGGCATGATTCTCTCACTATGAACGCTCTAGCACCTGGAATAGTGAGCAGCATACATAAGGTAGACACTCCATAACTATTGCCTACACAACTGAAGGAGTGAACAAGTGAATAAATGCATGGATGTAAGAGTTATTATGAAGATAATGTCTTTAAGTCTGGAAGCTTCTTGGATGAGTAGTGAGGCTGCGGGAAATGTGAAAGACAATTTTTAAGCTTGAACCTGGGTAACTGGAATGGGAATGCTTCAAAAATAGACAAGACACAGGAGAAGATTGGAGTAACAGTGGCAGAACAGCAATTCCTTGTTTCACATTGTTTGGATCATCAGGAGAATATCCAGTTCATAGAATCGAGCCAGCGACTGAAGGTACAGGTCAAGAGAAAGAAATCAGGGTTAGAGATAAGATTTATGATATTTCAGCAATAATTTGGTCTGGTACATTCAAATATTTATATTTGGCAATATTAAGATCCATACAACATGCCATTGCATCAATACACACTTTAGGGTTTTTACATGGATTTATGACTGTTGACTGTCCTCTCATTAACTGCCCACCTCAAGTGTGCTAACCCTCGGTGTGAACATTTGAGACAGTAGTAGTTGAGGAGTATGTTAGAGAGAGTGGCAGCGAAGTTCAATCTGGTCCCTGGAGCCTAAGAGTCCAAGGTCAAAAGTTATTTACTTCACAGTGTTTGGGGTTTTTATTTTTCTTTCTTTTTAAAATTTTTTGAAGTTTTTCATTTCATTTTCTTTTATACATTCAATCACATTATTATTTGGCTTACAAAATGGATATTTCAACAGGTGAACATTTCTCCCTAGTACAGTTGATAAAACTACAAAATATTGTCAACAGATAAGGCATATGTGAAGCAAAGTGTGGCAGTTACTTAAAACAGTGCTGGTGTATAATAAAAACAACATAACTGTCAGCTGTTATTATTACTCTTTTTTTTTTTTATTTGATGGGTTTGCTCATATGTAAAATAGAGTAATGCAGTCCTCATAGTTATATTGGGAGAATTACATGAAATAATCCCTGCACAAAACTCTTTGATCAAGACATGGTAAGAGTTTCACACATGTAGTGAACACTTATTAGTACAGTTCTATTGGCATAACAATAGGTAGCAGATTTGTCAGGCTCCCAGGTTTTTTTTAATGATTTATTATTTATCTATTTATTTGTTGTGATTTTTCAAGCCACTGGGTCTTGGACTTGAACCATGTTCGACCGTGTGGGAATCTAGCTCCTTAACCACTGCATCACCTGCCAGCCCCAGATTCCTGTTTCTTACATTAGAATGTCAGAAAACCAAACTGATATGGAACACCTAAAATAGAGTATAATTACTATGTTATACGTAAGTTTCCAGGTGATATGACAGATATTTTGTAATGAGTTTCAGTTTTTCTTGGAAAATTTCCTCTTGCAAAATTAAAATAAAAAGGAGTTCTTTTGCTATATGAAGTAAAATAAATGGAAAAGATAGAAACAGAATTCCAGACCTATTGGAAAATCAGGATTATTATTTTGGCTCTTAGTTTTCAATCAACAGCTTTTACTTATTTATTATTTGTATTTGTATGCTTTCTTTTTTTCTTTTTAGATGGCTTGATATATTAAGGAGTAGAGTTTAAGTCACTTCAATTTCCAAATTATATGCTTAAAAAATGTACCAGCTGTCATTTTAGAGAGGCTTACTTCATTTTACCCAAAGTGCTTTTTAGTCTGGAGGGAACACTTAAGTATAGTCACAAATCAACTTGCAATATACTTACAGTAAGATTTTTAAAGTTAAATTTGTATGTAAGCCTGCAGAGTCCAAATTTTGTAAATAATATTCCTTCCTACCTTTATTTAATGATTTTTTTTTTACTTTTTTTTTTCCTTCTCTAGTCCTAGGCATGAATCTCCCTCATTACAAATAAGAGCACCCAAATCCTTTTTATTTCATTAGTTCAGCAAATTGTCTCCTAGGCTTATGGGCTGAGAGCGTGATTGGGCTCTGCAATGATGAGCTTATTTTGCACTTTTACACAGAAAATCTTTATATACAAAGGCACAGATAGTCGTTACACTCAGCATGAACAATTAGAGACTGATGGGGGAGAGCCCAATGGCTTACTCTCATGAATTAAGAGGCGAATGCACTCCAAAGTGCATTAACCTTTATGGATTTTTTCTTCAGTTTTCATGTTGCCCTGACTTATGGTCTTAAATGTGCCTGTTGCTGCTGTTTCTGGATGAGTCCCTTGTAAATCATTTCTAAATGATCTTTTTCAACTCAGATAATACAAGTAAGTTGAATATATCTCAAATCAATTCCTCTGAGGCTTCTTTTTTTTGCCCAAGTTGTTTTCCAGTTTGCTCTGTATCTTCAACCTCATATCTGAGAGCAATTGAGTAAGAAAGATGTCTTAAAGGAGTTACGTGTGAAACAAGTGGTGGCGCTGTGATAAGGAAATGCCCCGTGAGGCTTGACACACCTGGGAAGATCGAGGTCTGCATCCAGAGCCCTCCTTGAACCCTGGGCACTTGTGCATGCCCTTGGTCTGGGGTTGCCCAAGGCTGGGATTAGTTAGCAACAGAAAGACCTTGTTGGGAGAGTCTGTCTGTCTTTCTCTCCCTCTCTCATAAATAAAAGAAAGAAAATGAGCATTAAAAAAGAGAGAGAGAGAGAGCACTATGTTTGCTGGAGTAGTAGATTCCTTTTTAAAAACTTTTTTCCCATCGGGTGCCTGTGCTGGCTAGAAACAGAGAGGTGGAAAGTGAGAAATCACCCCCCCCGGGGGGGGGTGGCCACACCATAATCTCTTCTCCTCCATTCCCTTCTCTGGATTTTAGACACACACGCACCCAGCATGTTTTTCAATACTCCAGGTCTGGGATCAAATCTCAGAGTGGGATCTAGCACCTTAACCCGCTGTGACACCTACTGGTCCAAAGGGCATCTTCTCTCTGCAGACTGAGTTATTTCCAGCCTTTTGTGTGACCGACCTCACTTGGGTTTGATTCCATTTACCTGAGGATAGCTAACTGGCCACAGTTCTTTGTACGAAGATGGACTCGTGTCTGGGAGTGGGATTTATTAATTTTTTTCCCACACAAATCAAACATGATAGGGACTTTACATATACTGTATTCTCATGAAAGTCGACTGTTTCCTTCGAGTGATGTGCGGAGTGTCATCAGAATGCAGGACTTTGGTACTGGTGCTGTTTGGCATCTTTTTACACGGGCGCGTATTTCTCTAGGCAAGTTCCGCATTTGGCAGTCAGTGTTCCATGGTCATTCTGGGTCCACAGATTATTTTCATTTACTGGATTTAGGATTATTTTCATTTACTGGATTTAGGGGAAATGCATTTGCTACAGATTTGTTACTGCTGTTTGCATTCTTTACATAAAACTAAAACACCAACTCAGTGATACAAATTTCAAATGCAGAATTTTGGCCTTTGGAGCATAAATAATTCATTCATGACTCTATCATAAACAGTGTATCACCGTTTATTGCAAATTATGTTTTTAACATATACATTAATAGGTCATCTGTGTCATACAGCATATTAAATGTCTGCGTGTTACGTGTGACAGTAGAGTACTGGCACAATGGGGATGGGGCCACGTGGACTTGTTTTGGAACATGCTTGACCACTGAAGCAAAACTTCCGCAGACTGTGACTATAATGCAACTTTGACACAGAAATTTTGAACTCCAATGAGGAGAAGATGGTTAAGATTTTAAAACTAATAATAAAATAAAATAAAAACTATTATTCAGTGGAAGAGATTTGGATCTCCCCAATAGAGGTAAGTACTGCACATCTCTGCAGAGTCAAGATTCAATTGTAAAATCTGTTAGAGGGAGGCTGTCCCCATAGCATAATGGTTAAGGGAGTCAGCTCCGCATGGCTGACCATAGTTAGTAGCTGGAAAAAGACACTGGCTGGTATTTCATGATGGGCAAAGTCTTTTTACAAGCAAAATGAGAAATAGCAATTGACTGTTTTAAAAAAATAATTAGTATAATAATAATGATTGGGGAAAACAAAGAAAAGATATTGAAGGTTGAAGCGGGGAGATTAATGTCTCTGTATTGACTGACATGCATGGCATTCCCTTTTGAAAAAGCAATGTAATACACTGTAAAGTTATATGTAATCCAATGTAATATAAAGAAGATTATGATGATAATAAAAGATTTTTAAAAAATCAAATACAAAAAAAAAAAAAAAAAAAACACACTGGCTGCATATGTGTGTGTTCCCCAAATCCTGACAGCATGGAGGAACGGAGAAGAAGGGATTGTAGTGTGACATGCCACATGGAGGTCTGCTTTTTCTCCCTCACTCCTCTCCCCTTCTCTCTCTCTGTTGAGTGTTCAGTCCCTCTTGCAATATAAAAAATAATAATAAAAGAAGTTGGGATATATATTCAAGGATATTAGAGGAAATGGTATGTCACAGGCCATAGGGATAAGTTACACATTTCTGTTGGTTCTGATACATGGGACAGGAGAAAAATCCCTCAGCCTACCAGATAAATATTAATGTGTGCATTATTCACCCTAAACTCCTTAAACGTATGGGGGATAATACACAACAAAGTCAGGGAATAATCAAAGTGAAAAGAATTAGAATGTATGTTATGCGATGCAGATTATGTATAAATTTATATGTTAATATATATTAAAATCTTAATTAGCTATAAGCAGTGACATACCATTTACAAAAGGCATGAATGAATTACTTGTGCTCTCAAAGCCAGAATCCTGAATTTGAATGTTGTGAAATTTTAGACTTTTGGTTTTGTATTTCAATTTTATGGAAAGACAATGTTTCCCCATGATTGGATTCACTTGTTTTCGGCTTAATATCAGAGAAATGATGTCGTGTTCTTGTTTGTAACACACTAGGAGGCACAGGAAGTTTGGCCTGTCAATTAGTGATGTTGGCCATCAGTTTTTTACAACTCATTAGGTTGTGAGTGTAAGGAATAGTTACATACTAGGAGCAACTGTTTTTATTCTTATCAATAAATATCACTGCTTCTATTGCAATTTCTAAAGTACAGTTAGGCCCTGTGTGTTCGAGGATATCAAACCCAGCAGTAGTGGCCAATTTTTTGGCTGAGATGCAATGGAAGAGATGGAGCTTTATAAAATGGAATTTGTTTATTAAGGAGGCTAGGCTAAGCAAGAGGTTTGGGAAGCTTGAGTGAAATTTTAATTAATTTATAATTTCCCTAGATAGAAATCAAATCTGGATAAAAATTTTGAAAAAAATAGGTGAAATAGAGATAGTGTCTGCTCATGCATGCACTTCAAAGGGCACTTAACTTGCAACAAGAAAGAGTAAATTTAAAAATATAGGTATTGCCTGTGCTTTGGGAGTCAGACAGAACTACCATTTGACCCAGCAATCCCACTTCTGGGTATCTACCCGAAGGACAGGAGAATGCTCAGTCAGAAAAGTGCTTGCACATCACTGTTTATTGCAGCATTATTCACAATTGCCAAGACATGGAACCAACGTAATGTCCACAAAGTGATGAGTGGATTGGAAAACTGTGGTATATATACTCTATGGAGTACTACTCAGCCATAAAAAATAACAAGACCCTGGCATTTGCTAGAAAGTGCTACGATATGAAGGATCTATTGTTGAGTGAAGTAAACCAGGCTATGAAAAAAAGATATTGTATGTATCCACTTAATATATACCGACTATCCGCACTTTAAAGTAGAGAGTGAAATATTGCAGGACGTAAAAGCAGTGAAAGTACTTAATGAGAATAAGACAATGTGAAATGGGGGTGGGGTGAAGAGAAGAGGATAGAGAAAGATAGCAAGAGAACAAATAGAGAGGCAGGATGTCAGTGCGAGACAGATATGGCTTATTACCTGTTGATGATGACATGCATAGTATTCTCAACTGGATTGATCTGAGAAGTATTTCATGATGGGTAAAATCTTTTTACAAGCAAAATGAGAAATAGTGATGGACTGTTTAAAAAAATAATTGGAATAATAATAATGATTGGGAAAAACAATGAAAAGATATTGAATGATGAAGTAGGGAGATTAATGTCTCTGTATTGACTGACATGCATGGCATTCCCTTTTGAAAAAGCAATGTAATACTCCGTAAAGTTATATGCAATCCAATGTAACATAAACAAGATTATGATGATAATAAAAAATACGTAATTAAAAAAATATATAGGTACTGGGACCAGCAGTTAGCATAATGGCTATGTCACTGGACTCCCACGTAGTTGACCACGGTTCAAGTCCCAGACCCGGTGGCTTAAACTCACATGCGTGCCCAAGATCGCGAGAGGAGAATGGAGGAGAAGGGATTGTGGCGTGGCCATCCCCTTTGGAGGGTGATTTCTCGCTTTCTATCTCTCTGTCTCTGTCTGTCTGTCTGGCGAGCGCACACACCCTATAGCAAAAAAAGAAAAAAAAAATCTCTCCCAAAAAAAAGAAGAAAAAAATATATATGTAGGTATTGCATATGTACATATTTTGGAAGCCCACTAGTTCATAATCTGAAAAGAAACTCTCCAGTTAAATAGTTACAAGTAACAAAAGTAGAATTAACTAAATCAGATCCATGGGTTAAACATTCAAATGTAGTGAGAATCGGTTGCATACTCTCATTCTTTGTTGTTTGGTTTTTCCTATTTTATAAACATAGGTTTAGGAATGTGATCTGAGTAGGTTCCTAAAACATCCTATAATTAGATGCTGTGTATACAGCATTATGTAGACCCTTTTCTGTGATGTTCATTGTCTTTTTCCATATACACAGATGTAGTCGTACTCTGGGTTTGCCCGTTCATCTTTCATGGAGAGAGGAAGTCCCTAATGTGACAGCACTTCAGGTTAAATAATACCCCTTTGACAGGGTTCCATCTGTGTTCTAACTTAACTTTGAAGTGAAGTATTTTTTCTTCCTAATGAGATTCTTTCCACTGTTAAAAATTCAGTGCTTTCTTACTTCCATAGGGTTGATAAGGAGCATTGTTGGAAAGACTGGGCTTTTTATGATTCTCCTCCTGTCTCCCTTGACTCTCCTTCCTCAACATATCATCTTTAAATACTTACTAGGTAAAAAGACCCAAACCGTATATTGTGAGAATTTGGGGAAAATAAAATATAGACTTGCCCATGAAAACTGTAAGGAGCTACTTATGGTATTTTAACTTGTGAAAATAATCCAACAGAATAAAATGAAAATGTACACTCTGGGGTTATCTGTAATAAAACCTGGAGGCAGCCTTAGTGTTCCCTAATAGATATTTTGTTTCATCATGTTTTCATTAGCATGATGGAATGAGTCTATACAGGTTAAGTATCCCTTATCCAAAATATTTGGGGCCAGAATTGTTTCAGATTTAAGTGTTTTTTTTGTTTGTTTGTTTGTTTGTTTTTACTGGAATATTTGCATGCACATAAGATATCTTGGGATGAGATCTAAGTCAAAACCCAAAATCCACTTGTATTTCATACATACATACCTTATACACATAGCCTAAAGGCGATGCTTGGAATTTATTTAAGTTTTATATGGGGTGCATATACTCACCAGACACAGAGACAGAGACACAGAAAGAGAAAGTGAGAAAAGAAACCACCAGATCGAGGATTCAAACCATGGTCAGCCATGAAAGAGTCCAGCGCCTTAACCACCACGCCACCTGCTGACCCACCGAAAGGCAATCTTATACAATATTTTTTGCACCACAGATTTTGACTACTAGATGTCATGTGAGGTCAGATATGGAATTTTTCACTTATAACATCATGCCAGTGCTCAGAAAACTTCAGATTTGGGATTTTGGATTAGAGATGCCCAAGCTGTACTACTCTGCGGAAGAACCAAGTGCAAGGGAGTGTGAATAGTCGGGTTGTACCCAATGAAAAACCATGTGAACATGTTACAAAGAACTAGCGAATCAGTAAGAAATACCTGTTAATACTGAGGTGGAAGAGAGAGGCATACTTTTTCTTCTTTTTTAAAAAATATTTTATTTGGAACTTTAGGCCAAATTCTTGGAGGAAAGGCGTTCTTTGTTAGATGGGTCATACCTTAGTTTCAGGAACTGGGGACTGAGATCAAAGGACCTGGTAATTGTTTCCTTCAATAATTCACTCAGCAAATGTCTCCTAAGTCTACCAAGCGCCAGCCATAGTACTAGGCACTGGTGGTGCAGCAGTGAAGTTTACACAGGGCCTCTGGCCACGTAAGGTTTTAGTCATCTATACATCCGTTTATTGCAGAAATGTTCAAAATATTAATCTAATGGTCTGAATGGCTGATTATGAGTGATTACACAAAAAACTAAAAAAAAAAAAAGTTTAACAAAAATCAGAAAATAGATCACACTTTCCTCGAATCTCCGACCTTGTCAGGTTTAAATATATAATGATAGCGATAATAGTAATTATAGAAATAGTACCAGCCACCATTACCTCACAGTTACTGTGTGACAGTCTCTCTTCTGAGTGCTTAGTATTTATTTCCTTACTTAATCATCAAACAATCCCATGATTGTATGATAAGTAGTGTTATCATATCTGTTTTACAAAATACAAAAGAGAGGCAGTAACTTCCATGACTGTACATTTCAGACCCACACTCTGGGATACCCGTTCTAAGTGTTCTGCTCCGGACCACTCTGCTGCCCTAAGCCATTCCAGTTTGCCCATTTGTTATAACTGCTTCCTGTTTGTTTTTTTTTTTAATTTTTTTTAATCTATTTTTTTAAGGTTTTTGTCATAGGGCACATGCGTTCACTGGTGAGAGACAGAGATAGACAGTGAGAGGGAAAATGAGAGATCAGATCCCACAGGGGTGATGACCATGCCACAGTTCCTTCTCCATTCTCCTCCTGGGACTTTGGGCTCAAATGTACACATACCTGGTGTGATTTTTAAAGCCGCCAGTCCAGAACTTTAAACCACTATCAGCCATGTGAGAGTCTAGTGGCTTAACCAGTATGCCACCTGCTAGCCCCAATTTTTAAAAATTTTTTAATTATTTATTTTTAGTTGACAAATTCATGTATATGTTTATCGTGTACAACATGAGGTTTTGAGATATATATACATATGGGGTATATGTCTATGTGTGAAATAACTCAACTGAACTAATTAACATATGCATTACCTCACATACTCACCATTGTTTTGTGGTAAGAACACAAAATCGACTCTCAGTAATTTTCAAGTATATAGTACATTGATATTAACTCTAGTCACCATATTGTACAGTAGCAGATATCCTGAGTTTATTCTTCCTTTCTGACTAAAATTTTGTATCCTTTAACCAACAACTCCCTCCCACTCCTCAGCCTCTAATAGCCACCATTCTCCCCGCTAGGTAAGATGGCACTAATTTTTCTCTTTTGTTCTCAACTCCATCTTTTATTCGTTCTGTGCAGTGAGGTCCCTCACAGCTCTGAAAGCAGATTTGGGAACATGTTGAATGGGTCCCCTCCAGTTAGAGATGACAGCATCAACCTGGATGTGTCATGTGAGATTGATGTGTGTGCTTTAGGGAATAAATGATTTATATTTGAGAGAAATCACTCAGCGAAAGTGATGGGGGGCCTCTCCATCGGTGCTGCTCAGAGCAGTTCCATATCTTAGGGACACCTAAGGCAAATATGAGCGTGGGGAGAAAAGAAAACATGAACAGTAATTTAGAGCCTCTGTCATTCTGATTAGGAGCAGGTTGACTAATGAATATTCCATTCTAATAAATACTAGATATTTTTAAAGATGTAAGTACTTCTGCTCAGAAAACTCTTAAGTCCTTTGGAAGAACAGAGATAGGGATTCCAATGATTGATTCTCCTAATATTAAACAACACTAAAAATAATTTTGATATATTTGTCCATTATCAAATTAATAACAGCAGTTTTCTTTTGAGGACAATTAGGAAGACCAGGATGCACCTGGATGGAGGACTTCCCTGAGGGTTAGATGAGATCAGAAGTCAAGGATGCAGAAGGATGCGGCATTTGGAGATCTTAAAATTATGGCCATGGTTAACTATCCACTTGGATTTCTCCTTTTTTTTTTTCCTGCCTTCTACTTATATTCTCCTTAAATCTCCTCAAAGATTCATGATATCTTATTTGAGTCATGTTTTTTCATTTCCCTTTTCATGTTGATATCATCAGTTAAGAAACCTCATTGCTGTTTCTGTGTCTTCTCAATTTCTGCTTTCCTTCCTACATCATTATCTGGGTTACTCTTTTCATTGTGATAATTCTCTTTGTGTACTCTCCCCACCTCACTCACATACACGCATACTCACACACGCACACCAAGTGTTAATGGAGTATTTAACTGGTGATATGCAAGATTAACCTCAATGTGTTGATTTTTTAAGTAAAGGAAATCCTTTGTTAGGTTAAGTAGCTAAACTTAAGAAACTATTTATGCACCAAATTTTAAATGTGGTCTCATTAGCCATTTGTGTAGGTAGTTTTTAAATTTTCTAATTGAATTTCAGTCGCTAATTCTTTCATGACTTTTAACAATCAGGTGATCATAAAAAAATGATAATTTGCAGTCCTATTCCCACTCCTTTCCCAGACTGCATCTTTCCAGTCCTGTCTCCTATGGGTGCTTACTCATTTTTTGTGAAACTTCCCAGGGTGTCATTAAGCTAAAATAAATAAATGAAGATATGTAATTTTTATTCCAGATATAAGAATTATATTTAGTCTAGTAAATACTGCTAAATACATATTGATCTACACTTGCTATTATTCACTTAATTCTTTTTTTTTTTTTTTGGAGAGGTTTTTGCTATATGTCGCGTGCGCTCACCAGACAGACAGAGACAGAGAGAGACAGAAAGCGAGAAATCATCCCCCCAGGCGGGATGGCCATGCCACAATCCCTTCTCCTCCATTCTCCTCTCGGGATCTTGGGCACGCCCGCACACGCACCCGGCGTGAGTTTAAGCCACCGAATCCGGGACTCGAACTGCGGTCGACTACGTGGAAGTCCAGCGACATAGCCATTACGCTAACTGCTGGTCTCCACTTAATATATTTTGAAGGTCTTTTCACATTAGTGTATTGAAAGCTTCCACATTTTGGGAAAGGGGGAGCTGCACAGTGTTTCTGTGTGTAGATATACCATAGTTTATTTAATTATTCCCTAATTGATGGACTTCTGGTTTTTTTCCAGTCATTTGCAAAAAAAAAGTGCTACAATGCTCTACATATTCCATACATAGATCACCTTGTCTACATTCAGATATAGCTGTCAGAAGAATTTCCCCACAAATGAGATTTTTTTTAATCAAAAGGAAATGCATTTATAGTTTTGACTGATAATGCCAGCTTGCCCTTCATAAGGACTGTGCCGTTTTTCTATTAATAGTTTGTGAGAATGCCTCTTGCCCTACACTTAAACCAATAGAAGGTATTTTCAAACATCAGAAATTTGAATAATTGCATGGGTATAAAAACTGGTATCTTTACTGGCATAGTTTATTGGCATAGTTAGCTTTGCATTTTTCTTATTATGAAGGAAGCTGAAAATTTTTCTTATGTTTAATGGCCACTGTATTTCTTTTACTATAAATGATCATTTTGTGTCCTCTGATCATTTTTCTACCAAGTTGTTTGGTTATTTCCTTCTTGATTTCTAGCCATCAGTGATATAATTTACAAATATATCTTCCCAATTAATTACCTATCTTTTGTCTTTATTTCATTTTATTTTATTTCATTTCCTTCCTCCCTTTTTTTAAGAAAACATTTGAAGAACAAGGAAGCTCTTACTTTGCATAGTATTTTGGAACCATAAAAATAACTTTGCAAGCTGAAATCATGCAAAATAAGTCTAGTCATTGGAGAAAATTATAGTTGTTTCATGACTTTAAAAAATGTTTCTCAAAACATTAAAACACTCTTGTACTGTTTTATATATAAATGCATATAAAAATTAAAAACCTAATATGTATTTAGTACTCTGTGAACATTAGAAACAGAGAATTGGAATGTTTTCTCTCTGTTAAATTCTTACCAAGAGTAGCTTGGTGCCCAACCTGATGGCACGGTTTTTAGTATACTGGTCTACAGTGCTGGATGCCGTGTGGCCCACCATGTGTTTGGATCCCCAGGTCAGCCTGAAAACACACTGTGGGTACACATGAGCACTCAAGACCCTGAGAAGCTAGAGTGCTGGGGAAGGGATTGTGACGTGACAAGACCCTGAGGAGACTCTCTCTCCCTCTCTCCCTCCCTGCCCCTTCTCCTCTCTCCACACACACACGCACATACACACACACACACACACATACACACACATTCTCTATGGAAAACAAAGTTTGAGCAGAGTTCACCACCTTCTTCTTGTACCTTTGCAATACACAGAAAATCTCTTTTTTACACCTTAGCAAACTGTCATGCTCCTTGTTAGGTTTGGATCGACTATGAGCATTTCCCTTTGTTTTTGTCATACTGTGAAATATCTCTGAGAGTTCCTTACATGTACAATTTTGTGCCAGCATCACTTCCTCTCAAGCCCTATCCTTCTTCATCCTCTTCATCCCTTCCCTCACAACCACTTTCTTCGTTTATGTTCATCTGCACTGTGATTGCAGGAGCCCCTCAGATGGCAGCTGTGTCACCATTCCCAGGGCCAGCTATCTCATCTGTAACTCTACATTTAATTCAAATCTACTTTCAGTGTTATTATCACTTTTAGTTTTGTTACTATACTTTTATCTTCATTGGCCAATTCCCTCTTTCAATTATCTATTTTTATAAAATGTCACATGGGTTTAGCTCTGCAAGAAAAGGATACAACACAACCAAGCGCTTTGCTGCCTATACATGGGTGGAATAGCCAACATGCAATGAAGTCACCAGTAGATTTTGGAGGGAGTGATGTGATTGGTCACTGACCATTCTGCACATTAGTTACCTCCATAGCAATTTCTGGAGAACTAGCAGCAAATTAATACTTTATGCAATTACTCACAGTTAATATACTGTGGTGACTATGCTGTGTACCATGGAATTAAAGTGTTATTGAGGGACTGGCGATATTTAACTAAACTTCAATGGTTGAAATTGATGCATGTCTTGGCCCAGTCATGGTGGCACCCACTGTTAAGACACTGAGTTCTGCAAGCTGGGATCACATAGGTGGCTTGGGTTCTATTCCTGGTTTAACCTAATAGCTGGGCACCTTGGTATGTACCTGCAATTCCAGCACCTCTGGGAAGCTGAGGCAGGAGGATGGTGAGTTCAAGGCTGGCCTGAGCAACACAGCAAGACCCTGTCTGTAAGAGAACAAGTATGGTATTATGTGCCTATAGTCCCAGAGGCAGAAGAATTATAACACGGTTAGACCTTGTCAAAAACAAACAAACAAACATAGGTATATCAATATACATAGGTATATCAAGCCACAAAGTGCAGGGTCTGCCTGTATATAAAAGTACAATGGGAGCCAGCAGATTATGTAGTGGTTATGTTGCTGGACTCCCACATGGCCGACTGTGGCTGAGTCCTGGACCTGGTGGCTTGAAACTCACTCCAGGTGCATGTACACGCAAGCTCAAGATCCCAGAAGGAAAAGGCATGGCCATCCTCCCAGGGAGATTTCTCACTTTCCCTCTTACTAACTCTCTTTTTCTCTCTCAAAAGTGGGCATGCACCCTAAGGCAAAAACCTTTACCAAAAAAAAAATAAATAAAGAGAGAGAGAAGAAAAGAAAAAGAAAGAAAAGTACAAAGAATAATGTATTATCTGCATACTTATCTCTGAGATTTGAAAGTTATTAACATTCTATTATGTATGCTTCAAATGTTTTAATAAAGAAAATCACTACAAATAAGGTTGAAGTTCTCCTTTGTTCCCCAACTCCCATCATATTTCCTTTCTTTCTTTCTTTTTTTTTGAGAGGTTTTTCACTATAGGGCGTGTGCGCTCGCCAGACAGACAGAGAGAGAGAGAGAGACAGAAAGCGAGAAATCACCCCCCAGAGGGGATGGCCACGCCACAATCCCTTCTCCTCCATTCTCCTCTTGGGATCTTGGGCACACACGCACATGTGCCCGGCGTGAGTTTTAAGCCACTGGGTCCGGGACGTGAACCATGGTCGACTACGTGGGAGTCCAGCAACATAGCCATTGCGCTAACTGCTGGTTCCCATATTTTCTTTCTTAACCTCTAAACTCATATATCATCCTGAATTCTGTAGAATGTCCTTCATTTTCTCACTTTCACTCACTTTAACATTTGTATCTGCACATGTGAAGGTTTCACTAAGAAATATATACTATTTGGGAGTGTGCTTTTTAGTTCATACCATATTTTGTTTCTTGTAGTCCTACTTCCTTCTTGTATTAATAAAAATAGTTTTTCTCTCTCTTTTTTGTTCCCCTGGCTTAGAAGTCATGGTTTTTTTTTTCTTAAGTTTATTTACTTCTTTATTTCTTCCATAGAGAGACAGAAACAGACACACAGATTCCTCCAGCAGGATTTCACACCACAATTCATTCCCAGTCTTAGGTGGCCTGGGTCTTGGGCGTGTGAGCACACACCCAGCAAGTTTGGGAAGGTCCTAGAACATGAATCCAGGACTTTTGACACGTGCATCCAATTGTATTATGATTGTGCTACCATCCAGCCCTGACAGTAGTTATGTTTTCTTTTTCATCCTATTTCTTTTAATTTATTTATTTGGAGAGATTTTTGCTGTAGTGCTCATGCGCTCACTAGAGAGACAGAAAGTGAGATATCACTCCCCCAGTGGGCATGACCATGCTGCAATCCCTTCTCCATTCTCTACTCAGGATTTTGAGCACAGACACATACTTGCCTGGCATAGTTTTAAGTCACCCGGTCAGGGACTCAACTACATAGGAGTCCAGCAACATAATCATTGTGCCATATGCTGGTCCATCATCATATGTCTATTTAATAGTGAAATAACCTGTATTTTTAAAATTAAAAATCATATGTAGATGAGTAATAAAGTGATGCCATGCCCTCTCTATGGAAATAGCCAAACCCTAGAGACACCATGTGTGTTAGACGTATTTAGGTAACTATTTGTATGATATATTTAACAGTATTTTTACCATTTGTCTTCCAGATTTATTCAGGAAGTTGAACATGCCCTGGGACTTGGTTCAGCCAAACAGTGTCCTCTTCGTGAGTTTCTCACCATGTACATCAAAAGCATCTTCCTTGATCAAGTGTTGGCCGAGATCAACAAGGAGATTGAAGGAGTCACTAAAACCTCGGACCCCTTGAAGATCCTAGCTAATGCAGACACCATGAAGGTGCTGGGAGTACAGCGGCCTCTCCTACAGGTAATAATAATATGCAGGGATTTACTGTATTATTCCGCAGTTTTTGTTGACTTGGCAAGAGTCATCAATTTTAAAAAAAAAGAAGAATTACCTTGTCTCCATATTCTTCAGGGACAAAACAAGAAGAAATAAATTAAATGAGCATTAGGGAAATTTAGGTCTGATATAGCTGGGTAATAGAACTTCCTTAAGATCCTTGAGAATAAAAGGTTAGCTTTGAACATGGGAGATGGTGAATCTCATTAACATGCAGGTAACTCCTCATTATTTGCCTAGAATTTGTCCTTGAAAGGAATTGTTTTTCCATTGGTGAATTGCATCCCAGAGAACGAAGGATTAACAGTGAGGAAGCTGCTCTGCCTAACCTCAATTACCAGCAGGAAACCCTCTGGACCATTTGAGGGCAGACTTATTGTAAATAACTTGACAGTGAATTTGAACCAGTAAACTGGCTTTTTAAAGTTAGATCATTTTGTTCAAGTGAAGATCTTGTTAATATAGAAATTTTTACTCTTGACTATATAAAGGAATGGCTTCTGGGTAACAGAAATAAAATAATTTGTCAGTAGATATTTTTGATTAATGGCTTGAGATATACATGTTAAATATATGTATACATATATACATATATATGCTAGCTAGTCACTTAGAGATAAGTATAAAGCTAAAAGAAAATTTGCATGAATGTAACTTACGGGTATATATTAACTACATTTCACTGTAACTGAATCTTTTTGGTGTTTCCTCATTTAAGACAACACTGGGCAGAATAGCACATTTTTACATCAATTGAGTAATATAAAGATATTCAAAGTATGGAAGGCTTGAGCTCTTCAACAAGAAGTTGTAGAAGGGGAATTATATTAATACTTATGTCAGTTGCCACTTCTTCTTTGCATTTATATATGTCTTCTTTGATTTTTCCTCCTGAACATTAGAATTAACAGAAGGAAGTGCAGAACCTTTTTTAGGGAAGTGTCCTAGCTACAAGTATCCTTTTTTTTTTCCTTTTAATGAGCAGACTCTTCATAATATTGAGAAAATAGCATAGACACCTTTCCTTCCCTCAGAACTTGAATCATCACATCGCTCCTAGGAAAATGTTCATCTGTTTCACCTGGGTCTGTGTTAGATGTACTCCTGGTGAGGTATCTGTACTCAGGATGGGGTGCAAAGAAGAAGGATGGGAAAAGACATGTGCGTACTCTGCCTTTTGACTGATATTAGTATTAGATTAATATTCCACCAGCTCTTTGCATGGCTGATACCTTCCCCTCTCTCGGTATCAGTTCAGATGTCACTTCTATTAGGCATGACTATCCTACCTAAGTAGGTCTCCTCCCTTCGTTATTCTCCATTCTGCCATCCTATGACCTCCAGGAAAGGAAGGTCTTACAAACTCCTGTGGCCAAACCCTATGGACCTTATCACTGAGGCTCACTTGCCAGATAGCATCCAACCAGGTTCTGCCAATAGGAAGTTCTAGCAAAAGGTTGGAGGGTGAGATGAAAGCGAGCTTCAGTTATTTCTTCCCCCTTTCCTCTCCACTTTGAGTCATGGTCCCAGCCATGGGGCATCCCTCTACAGCCAGAAGCTCTGCTATCTTTCCCTTCCCTCACAGTTCCTACAAGGTTCCTGTTCTCACCAGGTTCTGGCAACACCACATCTACCTGCCCCTGAGTTCAGCCTTCTGCTCTTGCTAGTGAGTGTCTGGGTGCCTCGACATCACTTGTTTCTTTCTTGCCTGCCCATACCTGTGTAAGTCATCTTCATTCATGATTCTTCATAAGAATGGAACTTTCTTTTGGTTAGAATTCTGAGTAGATACTCCTAGTTACCCAATATTTTAACATTTCTCTTTCTCAAGGCTTGTTACAGCTATAATTGTTTTGTTTTCTGTTTTTTCCTGCTAGAAGGTTAGGTTGCACAGCATACTATAGTTGGAGGCAGCAAAAATATTCTCATTAAGTAATTTATTGAATGAATGCATGCACATGTGGACAGATGTATGGTTAGACGAATGGGTGGATGGGCACTGGCTGGACAGATAAACACAGCCAGTAAGAATTCAGAGTCATGGGACCGAAGTTAGCGTAATGGCTATGTCGCTGAACTCCCATGTAGCTGACCGCGGTTCGAGTCTTGGACCAGGTGGCTTAAACTCACACTGGGCGTGTGTGCGTGCGTGCCCAAGATCCTGAGAGGAGAATGGAGGACAAGGGATTGCAGTGTGGCCATCCCCCCTGGGTGGTGATTTCTCACTTTTTGTCTCTCTGTCTCTCTCTGTCTTTCTGGCAAGCACACATACCCTATAGCAAAAACCTCTCAAAAAAAAAAAAAAGAAAAAGAAAAGAAAAGAATTCAGAGTCATAAATACCTACAAAGTCAGAATAGAAGATGAGAAAAAGAAAGTGATGAAAATGTGTTTAGTTTTACATTTTATCTGACCGCATCACGAGCCTCATTGTCATCAAAGGCCCGTCAATGTTTATTTCCCTGTTGTGTCATGCTTTATGCTGTTCAGAGTAACTTTTAACATGATCATGTACTGAATTTAAAAGAAAAAAAAAAGGCAGTGATGCACTAGAGTGAATTTATGAAGTAAAGATGTTGGTTTATTAAACATGATAATTTTCAGCTTGACTAATAAAGACACGTTAAGACTTATAACCAGTTGACTACCATCTGGGCCATGGCAGGGCCATACACTGCCAGATAAATGATGTCTCTAGGCAGTCCGCCCCATGTCACTCACTCCCAACCTCATCACCAGCCATTTTGTCTATGGTACTCTGCCTCTTGTCCTTTAAGTCAAATACTGTATCCCAAGGCCGGCTGTGTGCTTCAACTTTATCTGTTCATTGTCTGACCTTGTCAAGATATGGTAATTATATGGAAGTAAGTAAATCTTGAGGCCAAGGCCATTCAAGCTATTAACCTCTAAATTTGTTTTCAGAGCAGAAAGTACCTGCTTTGTTATTATATTGGGCTACTTTGTTCCCCTTTCTTTTTTTCATAAAAAATTTATTTTATGAAAATGCAAGTTAGTCACACCATATCAGTACATTTGTTTAATATTCTCAGAGTTGTGAGGTTTAACAATGACCAAGTAAGGAGATGATTATTTTCCTTTCATATTTTGAGAAGATGTCTTTACAATGATTGTAAATTATCTTCCAAAATTTCCCACGCTCACATTTCAATATTTCTTAAACATGTTACTATATCTCCGTTTTATTTTACTGCTAGCTAATTGGAGATGGCTAACCTGAAGAAAAGAAATAATTCTCAAAAAATTTTAGATGAGAATCCAAAACAAATGTTATGATGGGAACTTGGAGAATTAAATGTGTGTGGGAAAGATGCATGTGGGTTAACTATTCAATTACATGAGGTATGAAAATGTCCTTTAAAGTTATTCCCTGTGCTAGACTATTGTCTGGTCACAGAGTAGAACAAGGACATGCCTTTCCTCCAAGGCAGTACCCAGTGTCACACAGCATCAACCCAAACTGAGTCCCTGAAAGGGCAGAAGGACAGCTGTCTTAGCGCTGCTTTCATTGTCTGATGATGGGTGGACACAGTGCCTTGGAGCCCTGGGATAGGAACCCTATGACTCTTTATTCTTGCCTCTCCGAAGTGGCATCTGGTTAGCACAGACACTTGGTTTATGAGAGGGCATTTCCCTGGACCTCAGTGATTTCACTTTCTACTATGAATCCATAGAACTAATGGAAGGAAGTAATGGGAAGATAGGTCATTCAAACTCCATTGTACAGGTGAAACAACTATGCAAGAATTGGCCCAAACTGATATGGCAGAGTAGTACTAGTAGGAGTAGTGAAAATAATCATTGTAATGATGGCAGTTGTAAGAGTAGATGGCAGTGGGACTAGCAGGTGGTATGGTGGTTGAGGCGCTGGACTCCCACATGGCCAACCACCATTCAAGTCCTGGACCTGGTGGCTTGAGACTCATACTGGGTGTAGGTGCATGTGTGGCCAAAATCCCAAGAGGAAAATGGAGGAGAAGGGATTGTAGCATGACCATCCCCCCCGGAGGATAGTTTCTCACTTTCTCTGTCTCTATCTCTCTGTTGAGTACACACCCTATCGCAAAAATCACTCTAAAAAAAGAGTAGATTGTAGTAATGATAGTAGCTAACACTTTGGTAGTGTTTACTCTGAGCTACAAAATATATATTGACTTGTTAGTGCTTTACGTGTGTGGCAGTGAGTCTGTGTGGGTGATATTTTCGTGATGGTGAGGAAACTGAGAAACAATGAAATTAAATCATTTGACCACAATCACATAGCAATTAGTTAGGTTGTAATTAGATCCCAGGTGATCTAACCCTACAGTCTCTGCCCTACATCAATTCTGCTCAAGTCTGAGAGCTATGTTTATCTGCAAGCTCTTTGTTACCAGTTTTCTGTGAGGCAGAATTTGAGGGTGAACACTTAGACACTTTTTTTTTTTTTAACAATTTGACATTGTTGACTGTAATTTAAAAAAGAAATGGGAGGGGGAACCAGCAGTTAGCATAATGGCTATGTCGCTGGACTCCCACGTAGTCGACCGCGGTTCGTGTCCCAGACCCGGTGGCTTAAAACTCACGCCGGGCGCGTGTGCGTACGTGCCCAAGATCCTGAGAGGAGAATGGAGGAGAAGGGATTGCGGCGTGACCATCCCCCCTGGGGGGTGATTTCTCGCTTTCTGTCTCTATGTCTCTCTCTGTCTGTCTGGCGAGCACACACGCTCTACAGTGAAAATCTCTCAAAAAAAAAAAAAAAGAAATGGGACTGATATTTTGTATATCTTCTGGGGCTTTAACATTTCTTTTGCTTTCTAGTAATTCATTTTTTATTGTATTTTATGAAAGTATTGCTCTGCAACAGATTGGGGAGAAAACTGGACTTTCATGGTAGTTAAAGAAGCACTGCTCCAAATCCCTTACTCTCCTCTGCTGCCTCTCAGAGAGGTAAAGCACAGAACTGTCTTCAGTCTCAGCACCTACAACACTTCAGAACAGGTAGCCCCGCCCAGCTATTTGTGGCACCTGGTTCTCTATGAAATCCTCAGTTCCTACAACAGTGTCTTCCACAGAAGAGGCACTTAGCATTTAATACATGGATGGGTGAACGACCGAGTGAATGAGAATGCATGAATGAATGAACGATGGCTTCCTTAATGCAAAGACGTGTGTGTGTCACATTTTCTGCCTGAGATAGAAGATTCGTGAACTTGGGTTTAAGATTCTTGATAGTGTTTAAATTAAAATGTCACAGTTTTCACCTTCTAATGCTCTTATTCTTTACCTATCAAACTACTGAAATGGTACAATAAAGTTTCTTCCCCAACCCTTCAATGGAATATCCTACACTCTTGCTGCTTAGAGAGGTGTCTGTGGACAGGAACAATAGACCTCTGAATCAGAATCTGCGTTTGTATGGTGTCACCAGGTGATTTGTATGTACTGTAGCATTGGAGAAGCATCGCCTTACACCAGGACATCACAAAGTGTGGTCCATGGTCTGATAGCATCAGCAGCACCTTGGAACTTTTTAGAAATGTGAATTCCTAAACCTCATTCTATGCAGGGAATCTTTGTTCTAGCCTGCCTCTAGGTGACTTGTTACATAGTAACGTGTAAGAAGTCTTCCCTTAACCCAACTTCATCAGTTCCAGCTTGAGGTTAGGAAATGGCATGTAATGCCTTAGACTCTTAGCTTTGCGACAAACAGTGGTTTTCACTTAAAAAAATAACTTAAAAAAAATTATTCAACTTTGTTTTATGCAAGGCCAGAAATTGTAAAAACAATATTTGCAGCAGCAGCAGAAGCTGCTTTCTAGTCTAGCACATTACTGAATTTTGCACAGTTCTTTCCAAATGCAGGGTGAGCCTACATTTTCTGGCTCATGTAAGCAAATATGAGGCAGAGACAGGTTTTTAATGCTCAGGCTCAAATTCCCACATCACTGGAGGAACAAGCCTAAGCTGTGCAAAAAAAAAAAAAAAAATTAGGCAATCTTGAAACATGTAAAGCATATTTTCATTTTCCTCACTTTCCCAGTATTTTCCAGAGTAACTTCTGAGAAGTGAAATGGCTAGAGTCTGCCTGCAAACGCCACACATCTCAGCCTTACTAAAAACTGCACTCCTTACACCTGTAGGCTTAGCACAGCGGTTCTCAGCAAATGCCACCCATTAGACTCACCCAGGAGCTTCTTAAAAGTACATTGCCCAGATCCCATCAATTTTATAAGATGCACAGATGAGCCCAACATATAGCTAGAATTAGTGCAAGGGGCCTGGATGGTTCTACTCCATAGTATCACTTATTTTCCTGAGAAAGGGTGCACACAAAAATTACATTGGGTCGCTGGAACTGTCATGACGCATTTTTCTATGTTTTTCTATGCAAAAATGCCTCTTGATTTTCCTGATAACCCAGGAGTTGAGGCATTCTCTAGTTCAGTCAGGTTTAGAACCCAGTGTTCTGTTTGACACTTTGAATCACGTTTTGTACGTAAGTCTTGGAATCAGACACAGATGGATTTAAATCCTGGCCATTTCACATAACTTTGTGTCCATCATCAAATTGCTTAACCTTGCCATACTTATTTCTTCTTTCATAAAATGGGAATAATAAAATCTATGTCGTAGAAACACTCTAATAGTTCAATGGAAGAGCGATTGTGAAACGTGCCTTTCCTTCCTACTCCATGTCACATGTGCATGACTTTCAGCATTGGCTGCCCCGTCTCCTGCCTGCTCCTTAGCTGGCACCTTCCTGGTGTCTCCATTTGTCTTTTTCTGTCTCTTAAAATGACACTATCAGCATTAGTGCCTATCCTAATTCGATATGATTTCATCTCAAAATTGCACTTGTAAACAGCCTATTTTAAGTTAGGTTGCATTCTGAAGTTCTATGTAGAATTTTGGGGGTTGGAGGCTGTGACACCATTCAGTCACTACAGCTACAAGTAGAAGCAAGTTAGAAAGAATGCAACATGTTCAATTTGTTGTATTTTCCTTGAAGATCCTTTGTCAGGAGACAGTATGGAAGTATTGCTGTTAAGGCAGTAGGCCAGGACAGCCTAAATTTTAGATATCAACAAGGCTCACATTGGAAGTGTGTGGTAGGCTGGCTGACTGCTGGAGCTCTAGTTAAGCCTTATTGTATGTTGGTGGGCACAGCTGCTTACAGTGTAATAATTTGCTACAGATAATTACACTGATGCCCAAACCTATTATCTCCCCCAGCTAAGCCAAGGCACTGCCAGTAACCTCTTTTGGCTTCCCAAGGAAGTGTGGCCAGCAGCAGTAGCATATTGTTTTCATCATATCAAATCATGTTAATAAGAAGAATGTTGCATTTGAGTGGCATTTGCATCACAGCCAGTTGTTGCCGTTCCACTTGCTGGTACAGAATAGATTCAGCTCTTATTAGTGTAAATAGATTAGTCCCATTTAAGGTCTGCTGGAAGTCATCATGAAAATCATTAAGTTGAAAAGAGAGCTGATCAATTGATTTTTTTTTCCTTCCGTAAGCTCTGAGAGATGTTGTTAATGGTCTCACTGTGCTAAAGTAAGTCTTAGAGTCAAGATACCTTGGGATCTGATGTGATTTTTCAGCGTTTATACATACCTAAAGAAACACTAGTTTACCCCCTTGTACTTTTTTCTTTTCATTTAATTTTAATCTTATTATTTTATTTATTTACAAAGACTATTATTTGGCCTCTTTATGGCCAGCGGGGGCCTCAAATAACCAACCGTATATGGCTACTTCAGACTTTGTCCACGAAGAGGACTGAAGATACCTTCATTCTTGTCTTTGTTTCTTTAATCATCGCCATGCCTCCCAGCATTCACCTATGTACTTCCAAGACAACTGAGCAAATTAAATCTTTTATTTCTAAGGGCACCTTTTGAGATTCTTATAACACTCATCTATGTTTTCAGGTCATTTTATCAAGTTGTGTTATTTTTCTATTAATAATTCTATTACTTGTTTAATGAATTTTAATTTTTATAGAACTGGAAGCCAGCAGGTGGCGTCATGGTTAAGATGCTGGGTTCCCACATGGCCAACCACGGCTCAAGTCCCAGACCCAGCAGCTTGAAACTCATTCCAGGCATGTGTGCATGCATGCTCAAAATCCTGAGAGGAAGATGGAGGGGAAGGGATTGCCGTGTGGCCATCCCCCTGGGGAGTAGTTTCTCACATTCTCTCTCTGTCTCTCCAGCAAGCACATGCACACTATAGCAAATATCTCTCAAAAAATAACAATAATTACTGCTAAGTTTCATCAAGTTGAGGTGAAAGCATATAAAACATAGAGTTTCAATAGCCTTCACCAGTAATTGGCTCCAACCTGATTAGATAAGTGGTATAAGAACCTGGCAATATTTTCCCCAACAATTTGTCATGAAACTATTTTAAACATACATAAAATATGGAAAAAATGTTCACTAAACACACATGTATTTACCACTCAGATTCTACACTTCATCTTTTCCTGTATTTTTTCCCTCTTTTTTAAGAAATTGGTAGAGTGTGTGCACTAGCCAGACAGAGGGAGGCAGGGAGGGCAATGAGGAGGCACCCTCCATGGAGGGAGAGCTTTGCCATAATCCCTGCTCCTCCATTTCTCCTTTTGGGATTTTGAGTGCGCAAACACATACCTGGCATTTTTCTCAAGCTATGGAGTCTGGGACTCAAACCGCAAAGTCTTGTCATGTGAGATTCAGCCACCTTCACCATCACACCACCAGCTCACTTCCTGTCTCTCTCTCTGGTGAGTGCAAATGCCCTATAGCAAAATATCTCTCCTAAAGTAATAAATAAAAAGAACCAGCTAGAAGACCCTCTCCACAGGTAGAGGGTTCATGAGGAGATTATTACCGTTAGTGACACTTATTTACCAGCTTGTGCTAAGAAAGTGAGCACAGGGCTATTTCAAATGGCATCGATACAGGGATAAGCCCTGAGGTTTAAACTGGGAGTCTGAACTTACTTTCTATCCGGAGTAAAGGTAGGCCCATGGATGGCTGTCTTAGTTGTCACCTAGACCGTTCTATGAAGCAGGACTCGTTTGGGGTAAGCATGTTGAGACTTTGATTGGCTGCTGTCTGTTTTGATCTTGCCTCAGCCCACATTTTGGTGGCTAAGCAAGGAAGAAGGTAATGACTTATGACAGATCTGCTGACAGGGACCGAACTACATTAACGCCCTGTCACTCAGATCTTTAGAGGGCTGCCTTTACCTGAAATATATTTGACTTTACTTGCTAACAAAAGCATCTTCAGATTTCTTTCTTTTCCTAAAATGTTAGAGGAGAAGAGTGTCCCCCTCCAAAGATACTAGGAAGGGAGAAAAGCTTGGCTCGACAGCCCAACCAAATGATAGTTATCATTCTTGGGGGCAGCAGAACTGCTGATCTGGCAAGATTACTGGCTGGAGCCAGATGAGTATAGACGGAGAGCTGCTATACTTGGGGAATTTTTGTGGTTCTTTCCCAAAGTAATTTTTACCCTGTCTGGATGCTGCACTCTGTGTAGAGATGTTCTAGTGAGAAAATTAAGAGAAAGAAACAAGACGGTCTCAGCTTGAGAGTTAAATGGCCCTTTAAGATTAACTGTTCAAATAAAGCAGCTGTTTTTCTTCGTGCTTTTCAAGGATCCTGTCCTGCTGATGTCACCTAGACCGTTCTATGAAGCAGGACTCGTTTGGGGTAAGCATGTTGAGACTTTGATTGGCTGCTGTCTGTTTTGATCTTGCCTCAGCCCACATTTTGGTGGCTAAGCAAGGAAGAAGGTAATGACTTATGACAGATCTGCTGACAGGGACCGAACTACATTAACGCCCTGTCACTCAGATCTTTAGAGGGCTGCCTTTACCTGAAATATATTTGACTTTACTTGCTAACAAAAGCATCTTCAGATTTCTTTCTTTTCCTAAAATGTTAGAGGAGAAGAGTGTCCCCCTCCAAAGATACTAGGAAGGGAGAAAAGCTTGGCTCGACAGCCCAACCAAATGATAGTTATCATTCTTGGGGGCAGCAGAATTGCTGATCTGGCAAGATTACTGGTTGGAGCCAGATGAGTGTAGACGGAGAGCTGCTATACTTGGGGAATTTTTGTGGTTCTTTCCCAAAGTAATTTTTACCCTGTCTGGATGCTGCACTCTGTGTAGAGATGTTCTAGTGAGAAAATTAAGAGAAAGAAACAAGACGGTCTCAGCTTGAGAGTTAAATGGCCCTTTAAGATTAACTGTTCAAATAAAGCAGCTGTTTTTCTTCGTGCTTTTCAAGGATCCTGTCCCGCTGAAAAACTTCGTGTACTTAATCTTAGCACAGCCACTTGCAGATGGGCTGGTAAAGATCGGATACATCTCCTGTAACAAGAGTGACATGACACAGTCGAGTAATTTCCACTGTTGAAAGAAAACTAAATGATTAATATTTCCTTATTTATTAAACACCTGCTTTGTGCTCTTGCTAGACAAGGTAATGTTGGGGTACAGAATAAATTTACAGCACTATTCCTACTTCTCAGGAATTCAGTTAGGAATCAATTAATTAGGGAATCAGAATTCCTCACATCTATAAATCTAAAGACATGTAGAAGACCATTTAGGTTAGAACTGAACACTGAAAGGAGTGGTTTAGATTTGCATTGTCGGGGTGGAGGAGAGACATACTGAGGGCCAGGGGATTCAAGAAGTCAGTCCCAGGCTTTGTAGTGTTAAACTATTCCAACCTAAAACAGCCGCTGTACTTCCATAGTTGGAGTCCTATGGATAATCGTGTTATTGTAGACAAATGTCAGTACGTAACCAATTTCTCTATCTCACTCCCTCAGTTACGTTTTTTGTGTGACACTTTCCCTTTTACTACACATGTCACTTTCCCACTCTGCTGTCTTAAGTACCGAGTTGACCAGGAGGCTAACCGGAGGTGTCCAGAAATTTGTGGACAACTGCCCCATTTAAATTGAGTTAACATTTGCTCAGTAAGATTCTATTAAACTGCACCATTTAAACTGAGTTAACATTTGCTCAATAAAACTCTACTAAATTGGTTTATTTTTCTTTTAACAGTAGGATGTGTAGAAACAGAGAGGGCAGTTGAAAAGGCGATGTAAACAAGACACAACAAAAGCAAAGAACAAAAGGTCAAGTGACCATCATGCATCTGCAAGATAGTGAAAGTAGTCTAGATGAGCGGAAGGATAGTGGAGAGTGAGAAATAAAGTTAACCAGGGACACAAAACTTCAAAATGCTGTCATGGAGGTCTTAAACTAAGCAGGCTAGTTTTCTTTTGAAGTGGGAAGAGATGTACAGATAAGCTTTTAAGGAAGAATGGCAGTTCACAGACAGTATTGGAGGGCCGAGAGCCTGGAGTCAAAGAGGCTAGCTAAGGCAGAGATCAGTAACCCAGCCCCAAAGGGGAGACAAGAAATTGTCAGTTTCTCTCCAGCTGGAAGCTTTGGGCAGTGGCCTCCTGGCTGCCTGAGGTTTGGTGAGCCCCAGTACTTTTCCAAAGTCATCATCTAAAGACAGCAGTGATTATAATTGACCAAACAAGCCCAACAGACTGACTTCCTGAAATAAATATTCTATTTACACATCTCCACCAAGTTTTCCTTCCTGAGCTCTTAAAGGCCATGACTGGATGGGTTCGTTCATCTCCCCCGTGTTCACAGGAGCGGCTGTCTGGTTGCAACACATTCACAGTTGTTTAAAGATTAAGCTGTACATTTCTCATTTATTACCTTTTTAGACGGACAGGAGCTCTGTCAGTCAAAGGCCTGCTTGGGGAAAAGACAGCACACAGCTAGCTCATTAACAGGTTATCTGTGTCATTGTGTCCTTTTTGGATTGTTCATTTTGAAAATAGAGTCTTGGGAGGAGGAAAAAAAAATCCATCTAGGCTTCTAGTTTCCCTTTCTTTTTCTTCCACATTTTTATCTGCTTGCTTTCCATAGTTACATCTATTCCCATGATGGCTGGGCATATCTGTGGAGTCCAGAATACCCAGAGTATTCACTTGCAAATAGCAACAAAGTCAAACTCAGATAACTGCACTTAAATGAAAGCCATTTACCTCTCCTCCTTGGACACACACTACTTTTTGCCCCATTTCGACTGTAGGAGCTTAATTGCTTCTTCCTTTTTATTCCACAAAGCTGGTCTAAATTTGTTGTCCCCTTGGTCACTCCAAGGTCAAGGCTGCCTATCAGGCACTTGCAGAAGCGCTCTCTTGACCTTGCTTGCTGTGTTTGCCCATGGCTTCTGGTGCTTCACCAGAGCTAGCAGCCTGCCTGAGCAGAGAGGGGCTGCACTGTCAGTTTCTCCCCTCTCCAACCTGAGTACCCTTTTCTTCCATCCTTTCAAAGTTTTGCTTTAGATCCCAGAGACATCTTCAACACCTAATAGGCACTCATTTGTTTAATAGTAAGATTGAAATTGCCCACAGCCCCATTAAATGGTTGGTGGCATGGCTGCCTGGATGGGGGGGGGGGTGTGCATATAAAAGCCAAGCTATGTTATTTGACCAGGAGAGTAACTTCAACGTTTTTTTAAAAAAAAAATAAGCTTTTTATTTCAGAAAAGGTTTTAGGTTACAGAAAGTTGCAAAGATAATACAGAAAGTTCCCATGTATCGCACAACTATTGGATGGTTGAAAATGCAAAAATGTGTCATGACTTTTCTGATGACTCAGTATTTTCCCTAGTGTTAAGATCTTGTATTAGTACGGTGCATTTATTACAGTTAGTGGCCCAATCTTGATATAGTATTAACTGAAGCCCATACTTTATTCATATTGCCTTGTTTGTTTTGTTTTAACCTGGTGTCCTTTGTCTGTTCCAGGATTCCATCTAGGATACCAACATTGCATTTACTTTTTTATGTCTCCCTAGGTTCTCTTGGTTATAACAATTTCTCTCCCCTCCTCCTTTTTTTAAAAAATAACTTTGACAATCTCGAGCAGTCCTGGTTAGGTGTGTTGTAGAGTGTCCTGCAGTATGGGTTTGGGTGATGTCTTCCTCATGATTTCACTGGAATTATGTGTTTGGAGAGAATGACCACAGAGGTCAAGTGCTGTTTTCATCACATCCTAGCAGGAGTAGTGCTACCCATATGGCCTATCACTGTGGACGGAAACCTTGAGTTCTTGCCTGAGGCAGTATTTGTCCAGTCCTTTCACTATGAAGTCCCTCTTTCTCCCCCTCCCTTGGTGTACTTTTTGGAAGGAAATCACTTTGCACACAACCAACCTACACAGAAGCAGGGTGTTATGCTCCACTTCTACAGGGTGGAAATTTCTGCGTAGATTACTTGGAATGCTTCTACATGAGAGATTTGTCATTCCTTCCCCATTATGGTATTTAGTCAAGCATTTCCTTCTGTCAGTATGGACTCATGGATTTTTGTTTTATACTTTGGGTTATAATCCAGTACTACTTTATTTGGTTGCTCGAATTAGTCCAACTTTGTTCACCAGGAGCTCTTTGACTTGGCTACTATAATATATCTCCTGTATCCCCTCAATGTGGTTTTTTAAATTAGCATTTTCTTATTTTTTGGCACTTTAGGTTTCCCTTATATAGTTTGTACCCCAGTCCTAGAGTCAGCTATTTTTCTAAGGAGTCTTAGATTTGTTTTTGTTTTTGTTGTTGTTGTTATTTCTATTGGAAAGTGGTATTAGAAACCAAGATCTAGGGGATAACCCTTGAATGTATTCATATATACTCATGTGAATATATGAGTATATATGTGTGTGTGTGTTATCATTTATATTTTGAGTAAACTAATAGTGAGTTTATTCTGATCTCTCCATTGCTCCCGGGATTATTCTAGCCTCCTTCTCTTGCTTAGCTCTAACCTACCTCTCCAATAGTGAGAAATCTGCCATCCATTTACTTACCTGTTCTACTTCAGTGTACATATATATAGTAGTATCAAAATTGTTCATTTCTGTGTACACAGTGCTGATGCCACGGGACCCACACTGTAAAGGACCTAGGACCTTTCTTGTTACCAAACTCAAATCCAGTTTGCTCAGCCAAGTGCTATAAAAACCAAACCATAGTCATGTGGTGTGATGAAGGAAAGTACAGCTTTATTGCAAAGCACAAAACAAGGAGAGTGGGCAGATCATGCTAAAAAGACCCGTCTTCCTGAGATGTTCCCCAAGTGCATTTTTAAGGGCAAAATTAGGTGCAGAGACCCAGGCACATGATCAGTTCAATGATTGGTTCAAGAGGACATGATCATCTCGTGGACATTCTTGTTTGGTGAGGCCTTAGATAGTCAAATTTCTCTTCAGGTTTTTAGAGCAATTCAGCGTGGAGTCTTTGAGCTCACAACCAGCAGTTTCCAGCCTACAAAACATCTTACATATTGAAATGAAAACCTTCTCTTTTTCTGTAAGTGAGAGTTTTAGAGGTCAAATGGCCCTCATTTATGGTCCATGTCGGTCATTATCATAACCAAAGTCTGAAGGCCTACTCCTTACTCTGGGCCATTACAATGTAAATGGACTTTGTATTTCAATAACCCTAGAAAATACATTATGGGGTTCTTGCTCAGTTTCATTCTGAGCATGCTTGCCCATGTCCATGATCTGGGCTGGGTCTGACTGCGAATGGATCATGGCATAAAGACCTTGTTGGGAGTACTGGCCTCTCTGCCTTTCTCTCTCAGTAAATAAGTAACTAAATAAACTTAAAAAAAAAAAAAACACACAAATGTTCAGTTCCAGTATACATATACAGCAGTAGCAGAATTGTTAACCCATTTATCAACCAGCATACAGTGCTTATATCGTTTTTTGCCTTTAGTCTTATAAACTCATTTTTAAAGGTTACTTAGGTTAGTGCATTTTTTTTCATTACTCCCTTCAGAGAGTATTTTATACATTTGTAGCACAGTTAGATGACTTTGTAACATTCTGCATTCTATCCTGAGATCCCATGACCTAAATTGTGTTTTTTAAATTTGCATACTGAAAGATTTACTCTTGGTGCTATAAGGTTCTGACAAATGCATGGTGTTATGTAACTACCATTATGAATGGTCTTTGCTGCCCTAAGAAATTCCCTAGGATTTACTAATTCAAAACCTTCTCACATTTTCCTAAGACTTTCCCTTCTTCCAAGACTCTTGTAATCAGAAATCTTTTTACTGTCTCCATGGTTTTGCCTTTTCCAAAATTTGTAACATTGGAATTACGCAGTAGTAGCCTTTTCAGATGGTATGCACATTATCTTTAGCAATATGCATGAGATTCAGTCATGGCCTTTCATGGCTTGACAGCTCATTTTTATCACTGGATAATAGTCTTGTGAATGTACCACAATATTTTCGTCCATCCCCTACTGAAGGACATTACGGTTGCTTCCCTTTAGGGTGATTGTGAATATAGCTATTAAAGCTGCTGTAGGTTTAAGTGTAGACATAAGTCTTCAGATCAATTTGATACTGTTTTTGGCTGTCTGTAGTTATGGGAGTGAGTGGGATTAAGGGAGGAGTGTGGCAGATTTATAAAAAGCAAGTACATCACAGTGGTAAATGTTTGCATGAATGTATGAACCTAATGTAAAAATTGTTGAAGCTATACTAAGAAAAAGACAAAAGTAAAAATGGCTGAATCACTTTCAGGTCCTACTAAACAAAAGACAATTCTTATCATTCCTTTCTAGGAAGACACTCTTAAAACCTACACACACACACACACACACACACACACACACAGGCCTAATGTGTTGACGCATGCTGCTACAGTGATAGCAAAGAACACGAGTTAGATGGCACAAAAAAGTATTCTGTCTGAAAAAAAAAAGTCATAGGATTCACCCACCATGGACTCCTGCAGAACTTAACACACTGATTTTGTTCTTGTTGATCTAATAGGAGGAGAGATAATCCATACAAAGGTGTACCGTCAGCTTTTGACCATTAGAAGAAAAAAACAGTATACAGATTTGTAGGTATCTGGAAACCTGAAATTAATTAATAGAACCTAGGAACAAGTACTATTTTTTAAGTCAAGCCATTCATAGTTAGCAAAAGGGAAATTTATTATGGGATTTGGAGTTCTTTCCCCAGAGATTTCTTATAGGAACTAAACCCAAAGGAGCTCATCAAATGGGGAAAGGAATTCCAGCACAAACTGTTTAGTCCTCTTTCTTTCTTTCTTTCTTTCTTTCTTTCTTTCTTTTTTTTTTTTAGAGGTTTTTGCTATAGGGCATGTGCGCTTGCCAGACAGATAGAGACAGAGAGAAATATATAGAAGCTCAAGACTTAGATTAGCTAGTCATTTGGAGAGGAATTGATAGAGTGGAAAAAATGTAGGCAAAAGGGCCAAAGTCTAAGTACAGAAAGAACTGTTTCAAACAACATGACAAGAACTTTGTAAGCAGCAAGTGATCAGATACTTTCTGATATGTAGAGCATAAATAAGAGAAAATTAAAGATTTATCTTTAAGTGAAAAACAACCACAAATCAGAGATATGTTGTAATTTATATTATAGTTTAGTTGGTGAATGTTTTAGTCTCTGGGTAACTGTCTATTTTTAAAATCTTATTGTAGTTCATATATTTGTCTAAAATGCATTAGTAAAATATATGGTTAGTTAAATCTCTTTTATGTCTGCTCTTTTATTGAGAAGTTTTATGGAAACTATTTTCAGCCTTCAATTAGCTTGAGAAACTAAGCTAATTGGATCCTGAAACTATTGACCAAGTTTACTTCATGAGTACTGACCCAGTTGTAGACCTTGTACCTGGGTACAGATAATCTACTGCTTTGGAGCTAACTTAGCAAATGCAAATACTTAAAGCATTAACATAAGTTTTAGGCTTATTTGAATTGTCTCCTTTTTTCTTCAAGTCGTATACATATAGGCACAAACTGGTAAACTTACATTATGGATATATAACATAGATAGGCAGTGTTGTAAACAACTTCATTTACATGGTATACATATTTTTTCTAAGTCATAAGTTTTTCTTTTTTAGATTTTTTGCCATGGGGCACATGCTCTTACCAGATAGACAAAAAGCAGAGAAAAAAGAAATCTGTCCTCCCAGGGGGGATGGCCATGCCACAATCCCTTCTCCTCCATTCTCCTCTTGGGATTTTGGGCACACATGCACCTGGCATGATTTTCAAGCCACTGAATCTGGGACTCAAACAATGGTCAGCCATATGGAAATCTGCACCATAACCACCATACTGCCTACTTATGCCAGGCATAACTCTTTTTAATGAAAGATTGATTATGCATGATTAACCTATGTTATTTACCCAACTAGTGTTGATATTCTTTATCATATAGAGATCAGAATTCAGCAGTATTTTGAGAGGCTTTTGCTATAAGGCATGTGCATTCGCCAGGAAGATAGAGACAGAGAGACAGAAAGCGAGAAATCACCCTCCAGGGGTGATGGCCACGCTGCAATCCCTTCTCCTCCCTTCTCCTCTCGGGATCTTGGGCACACACGCACACACACCTGGCGTGAGTTTTAAGCCACCGGGTCCAGGACTTGAACCGCAGTCGACTACATGGGAGTCTAGTGACATAGCCATTACGCCAACTGCTGGTCCCGGAATTCAACAGTATTTTAAAGTTAGGAGGTACCTTAGAAATAAATCCAACTCCATCACTAGAGTCAAGTGCAGTACATTAGGGGCCTTGTTTAAGGTGACATATTTGATAAATGGCAGGGTCAGTACTGGAATTCAGACCCCTCTCCTCTGGCCCAGGTTTCTTTCTATTCTGTTGTATTACTCAAAACCCAGTACCTGTCATGTACTAAGTAGTTTATATTGGGTTGTTTGTTCTGTTTTGTTTTGTTTTTTAATTTGTCCGAGAGAGAGGGAAAGAAAAAGAAAGAGAGAAAGCACCCCCCATGGTGAACAGTCATGGTGCAACCACCTTCCCGTTCCCCCTCCTTTTGAAATTTTGGGTATGTACATGCATATGCCCTACTTATTTTTCAAGCTGCTGGATCTGGGACTCAGACCCAGCATAGTGGTCCACATAAGATCCAGCCACCTTGGGATCAGCAGATGGCATAATGGTTACCTTGCTGGACTCCCACATAGTTGACCACGGTTTGAGTCCCAGACCCAGTGGCTTAAAACTCAGATGGGGTGATTGTGTGTGTGTGTATGTACCCAAAATCCCGAGAGGAGAGCAAAGGAGAAGGGATTACGGCATGGCCATCCCCTCTAGGGAGTGATCTCTTTCTGTTTCTGTTTCTCTCTGTCTCTCTGTTGAGCACACATGCCCTATAGTAAAAACTTCTCTACAAAAAAAATAAAAATAAAAAGATCCAGCCACCTCCTGGACTTCCACAAAAGCAACTTCTTAAACCACCTCCCACTTAGGATGACTTTGCCCTTCCTTCTGCTGTTTCTCTAAAGGCAGAGCACGTTTCGCTCCAAATCCAAATAACAAATATCTCTCTCCTAATTTATGGTTTTCAAAATTTTGGAGTGTTTTTTTTTTTTCCCTTGCTGTCCAGAATGCTGTCAGAAAAGTCACAATGATTTAAATAATTGATGGCTACTTTATGAAATTGTCAGCCTAGATCCATCCTCCTGCCTCTCCCAACTGCAAGTCCTTGGGCAGCTAATCCTTTTATGCTGTATGCTTATTTTTTTTCCTTCCTGGTTTCATTTAGATAATTATATTATTCACCCTGGAATATAATTGCCATCATACTGTGGGGGAAGCGGGGGCGGAGTAAGGTGGGAGCTGCCTGCTGTTGGCATCTGCAGGTTGTAAAATGTCTGTTCGACTCTAGCCTCTAATTTCTTTGCCATCCCACCTTTTAAAGATTTAATTATACCTGTGTAAAAGCATAATTTGAAATGTGACTTCTGATTCTTTTGGAAGATAAAAGAGAGATTAATCCATTGTTAAGTATGAATAAGCATAGCACAATGGAGAAAACTTTAGACTGAAATTCGGAGATCTGTATTCAGTTGAACAATTTCTAAATGTCACTGTGTGCCAGGCACTGTACTAAAGATTAGAAAGTGCAAAGATTTAAAGAAAAGAAAATTGTCCTCTAGCAGTATCCGTCCATATGATCCTACCTGCTTGTGTATGACTTTGGGTAGTGTATTTGAATTCTCTGGGCCTCAAGTTCTCATCTCTAAGCAGAGGATGCTGGGCTGCTTCAGAATTTCCTCCTACCTATCTGATTGGGAATGCTGTGAAAAAAGACCATAAATTATCAGCAGCATTCCTTGTCAGTTTTAATGGGAAGAGTGGAGGGTGTTAAAAGCATAAATTTTCTATGACAGAAGTCAGTTTGTCATCTCTGACATAGATGACATAGTGACATCTTTTTGCTAGCTTACAAAACTGCTTTCCTTTTTATTTTTAATTTGTTGTAGGCACATGCACTCACCAGAGACAGGGGAATTAAGAGAAGGAAAGTGAGAAAGCACCTCCCATGGGAGATAATCACTCCCCAATCCCTTCTCCCCCATTTAGGATTTGAGACATGCACACACATCTGCCCAACATGTTTTTTCAAGCTGCCAGGTCCAGGACTCAAACCACAGAGTTGGCCATATGGGATGCAGCCTCCTTAACCACCATACCACGGGCTGGGCCATGAAGCTTTTTTTCTACTGAGGATTCTTATTCTAACATGTGTTTTTGTTTTAAAGAATTATTTTATTTAACTTCATTTAATTATTTGTTTGTTTGTTTTAATTTGACAAGAAAGGGATAGAGTGACAGAGAGAGAGAGAGGGAAAGTGAGAAAGCAAACCACCAGGTCTGGGACTTAGACTGCAGTTGGCCATGTGGGAGTCCAGCACCCTTAACCACCATGCCACCTGCCGGCCCCCTACCACGTGGTTTTCACAAGTCTAAGTTTTTCAGCCCATTAGTTAAAAGAGAAGATCACACCATGTTTCTTATGTTTCTTTACGTATTGTTCTTTACTCTTTCAAGTGTTTAATTCAGATATGGTAAAACTTGCCAACTCAAAAACTTAGAAACCTTAAAGATACTAAATCCAAACAGACCGATAGAGCAGGCTTTTTAGCTTTAAGAGGAAATGGTATTCATCTCTGTCAGATCCCTATAGTGTTGGATAAAGTAAATCTGGAATGACAGCATATAACCTGTTACAAATGGAACACAAATAACACATGATAAAAGAGAGATTTAGAGTAGATTTTATAACATGTTTATTTTCAGGGAGCAACTCATAACCCATTTGCCTTATTGGAAAAACAATTTTCCTGTTACACAAGAAAATGGAGTGTTTAAAAAGGAAATGAATATGACAACCAAATGGACTTGGTTGAAATCAGCAAATTTGTTTCTTATTTACTTGTTGTTTTGTACTAGAGGGAGTGATATGGGGCCTAGTCCAGCCTTCAGCAATAATGATTCTTTTATGGAAAAGAAAAAACAACAACAACTAAAAAACAAAACGAAAACTAGCCATCTGGGCTAATGTAGTTTGCATGTGTCCCATATTCTCTAGGGGGTATAAATTGATGCTAGAATCCCTTCCCTTTATATATAGAATTAATGTTTCTTATAACTTATCATCTATCTCCTTTTTTCCTTTCTTTGTGTTTATAAAAATTTTTGTAAGCAGCCCTGCCCTCTGTTGTCTTGTAGGAAAATATTGTGAGACTATTAATAAGCCCATCCCTTTTTTCATAATTTTAGCTCCTTTTAGTGCTGCATTCTTTAAACCAGTACTTCTAAGATTTTAATATTCACGTTCACCAGTGCCCCCCCTCAGATATTTTTAATATTTTTCCTTTGGTAATTTCTGATTTATGTACAATCATTACACATCTTTGTGGGTTATAGTATGATTTTTAAAAAGACGTGAACAAAGGGCCAGCAGGTGGCATGGTGGTTAGGGTGTTGGACTCCCACATGGCTGACCATGGTGTGAGTCTTAGATCTGGTGCTTGCTTTCTCATTTTCTCTCTCTCTCTTTCATGAGCACATATAGCAAATTAAAAATAATAATAATAAACAAAATTAAATAAATAAGTTTTAAAAAGGGATACAGTGTATAATAATAAAATCAAGGATATAAACATATTTACCATCAAAAACATTTAACATTATATTAGGTTGTGTACATTCAAAATTCACTCTACTGTTTTTT
>NW_006159610.1:1678948-1686381 GCF_000334495.1 Tupaia belangeri chinensis
GAATGCTGTCAGAAAAGTCACAATGATTTAAATAATTGATGGCTACTTTATGAAATTGTCAGCCTAGATCCATCCTCCTGCCTCTCCCAACTGCAAGTCCTTGGGCAGCTAATCCTTTTATGCTGTATGCTTATTTTTTTTCCTTCCTGGTTTCATTTAGATAATTATATTATTCACCCTGGAATATAATTGCCATCATACTGTGGGGGAAGCGGGGGCGGAGTAAGGTGGGAGCTGCCTGCTGTTGGCATCTGCAGGTTGTAAAATGTCTGTTCGACTCTAGCCTCTAATTTCTTTGCCATCCCACCTTTTAAAGATTTAATTATACCTGTGTAAAAGCATAATTTGAAATGTGACTTCTGATTCTTTTGGAAGATAAAAGAGAGATTAATCCATTGTTAAGTATGAATAAGCATAGCACAATGGAGAAAACTTTAGACTGAAATTCGGAGATCTGTATTCAGTTGAACAATTTCTAAATGTCACTGTGTGCCAGGCACTGTACTAAAGATTAGAAAGTGCAAAGATTTAAAGAAAAGAAAATTGTCCTCTAGCAGTATCCGTCCATATGATCCTACCTGCTTGTGTATGACTTTGGGTAGTGTATTTGAATTCTCTGGGCCTCAAGTTCTCATCTCTAAGCAGAGGATGCTGGGCTGCTTCAGAATTTCCTCCTACCTATCTGATTGGGAATGCTGTGAAAAAAGACCATAAATTATCAGCAGCATTCCTTGTCAGTTTTAATGGGAAGAGTGGAGGGTGTTAAAAGCATAAATTTTCTATGACAGAAGTCAGTTTGTCATCTCTGACATAGATGACATAGTGACATCTTTTTGCTAGCTTACAAAACTGCTTTCCTTTTTATTTTTAATTTGTTGTAGGCACATGCACTCACCAGAGACAGGGGAATTAAGAGAAGGAAAGTGAGAAAGCACCTCCCATGGGAGATAATCACTCCCCAATCCCTTCTCCCCCATTTAGGATTTGAGACATGCACACACATCTGCCCAACATGTTTTTTCAAGCTGCCAGGTCCAGGACTCAAACCACAGAGTTGGCCATATGGGATGCAGCCTCCTTAACCACCATACCACGGGCTGGGCCATGAAGCTTTTTTTCTACTGAGGATTCTTATTCTAACATGTGTTTTTGTTTTAAAGAATTATTTTATTTAACTTCATTTAATTATTTGTTTGTTTGTTTTAATTTGACAAGAAAGGGATAGAGTGACAGAGAGAGAGAGAGGGAAAGTGAGAAAGCAAACCACCAGGTCTGGGACTTAGACTGCAGTTGGCCATGTGGGAGTCCAGCACCCTTAACCACCATGCCACCTGCCGGCCCCCTACCACGTGGTTTTCACAAGTCTAAGTTTTTCAGCCCATTAGTTAAAAGAGAAGATCACACCATGTTTCTTATGTTTCTTTACGTATTGTTCTTTACTCTTTCAAGTGTTTAATTCAGATATGGTAAAACTTGCCAACTCAAAAACTTAGAAACCTTAAAGATACTAAATCCAAACAGACCGATAGAGCAGGCTTTTTAGCTTTAAGAGGAAATGGTATTCATCTCTGTCAGATCCCTATAGTGTTGGATAAAGTAAATCTGGAATGACAGCATATAACCTGTTACAAATGGAACACAAATAACACATGATAAAAGAGAGATTTAGAGTAGATTTTATAACATGTTTATTTTCAGGGAGCAACTCATAACCCATTTGCCTTATTGGAAAAACAATTTTCCTGTTACACAAGAAAATGGAGTGTTTAAAAAGGAAATGAATATGACAACCAAATGGACTTGGTTGAAATCAGCAAATTTGTTTCTTATTTACTTGTTGTTTTGTACTAGAGGGAGTGATATGGGGCCTAGTCCAGCCTTCAGCAATAATGATTCTTTTATGGAAAAGAAAAAACAACAACAACTAAAAAACAAAACGAAAACTAGCCATCTGGGCTAATGTAGTTTGCATGTGTCCCATATTCTCTAGGGGGTATAAATTGATGCTAGAATCCCTTCCCTTTATATATAGAATTAATGTTTCTTATAACTTATCATCTATCTCCTTTTTTCCTTTCTTTGTGTTTATAAAAATTTTTGTAAGCAGCCCTGCCCTCTGTTGTCTTGTAGGAAAATATTGTGAGACTATTAATAAGCCCATCCCTTTTTTCATAATTTTAGCTCCTTTTAGTGCTGCATTCTTTAAACCAGTACTTCTAAGATTTTAATATTCACGTTCACCAGTGCCCCCCCTCAGATATTTTTAATATTTTTCCTTTGGTAATTTCTGATTTATGTACAATCATTACACATCTTTGTGGGTTATAGTATGATTTTTAAAAAGACGTGAACAAAGGGCCAGCAGGTGGCATGGTGGTTAGGGTGTTGGACTCCCACATGGCTGACCATGGTGTGAGTCTTAGATCTGGTGCTTGCTTTCTCATTTTCTCTCTCTATCTTTCATGAAAACATATAGCAAATTAAAAATAATAATAATAAACAAAATTAAATAAATAAGTTTTAAAAAGGGATACAGTGTATAATAATAAAATCAAGGATATAAACATATTTACCATCAAAAACATTTAACATTATATTAGGTTGTGTACATTCAAAATTCACTCTACTGTTTTTTCAAAGTATATGTTGTCATGAACATCCTTCAGTATACTATTCTATAGCTATTCTACTTGTTTATAGACACTCTTGTGTCTTTTAATCAGTTTGTCCTCAGCCCCATTCAGCTTATCGTATTTACTGTTACTCTCTCTACTACTATACTTTTGAGTCCTTTGGCTACAGCTTATTAGTGAGGACATTCAGTATTTATTAAGCAGGGACATACAGTATTAGTCTTTCATAGCCTGACTTATTTCAATTAGCATTATATGTTCTAGGTTCATCCATTTTTGTCCTAAATGATGACAAATGTTCTTTATGATCAAATGTTGTGCCATTGTGGTGTATGTGTGTGTGTGTGTGTGTGTGTGTGTGTGTATGCTACATTGTCTTTATCCATTCATCAGTTGGGTGCTTAGGTTGATTCCATATCTTAGCTGCTGTGAAAAATGCTGCAATAAACATAGGTGCAGGTAACTCTTTGACAGATGATATCCTGTCTTTTAGAAATAGACCTAGTAGTAGGATATACTGGGTCAGAAAATAGTTCTTTTCTTAACTTTCTGAGGCCCACGGGGGGCGGGGGGGAGGGAGGGTGTTCTTTTTAAAGTGCACATTCTGATCCAATCAATCTGGTTAATGCCTGGCCTGATACTTTGCATTTTGAAAAAGTACTCCAGTATTGCTTGCTGATGGTGCTAGTTCTTGAAGCCTGCTTTGAGAGCTAGTCTATAGAGCAGAGGTCAGCATTTTTTTGTAAAGAACTAGGTAATCTTTTTGGTTATGTGAGTTATATCATCACTGAATAGCTGTGCCTTTATAGTATTAAAAGCAACCATAGACCATACAAATGAATGAGTAGGGATGACTGTGTTCCAATAAAACTTTATTTACAAAAAAACTATGGCAACTGGGTTTGATTTAAAGGCTGTAGTTTACCAACCCTTACTTTAAATAATGTGTTGGAAGTGATTTGTGGTTGTTATTTCTAATTTAAAGGCTTTCATCCAGATGTTTACATGGGATTATTTTATGATGTTCGGCACATATATAGAACAGATAGAGGTTGATTTATGCTCCACCTAAGTGTTATGCAAGAAAAATTTTAACTTAATTAGCAAGATATCTTTTCCTTTAAGAAGACTTAGAGTATCATGAGAGTATCTTAGCCCTATTGTGGCATAATAATGCCAACATTTGAAAAATCACTTCCTCTTTGGCAAGCAGTGGTTTGCAGTTGTATATTAGAATGTATTGTATTCTCCGAACTCTGTTTTTTTCCTGCATATGTATGTCCCTTTTATCACGTTCCTTGCCATATCATTTGGCACTGATCCATATTTGGGTAATGAGATAGTTTGTTGTGCCTGCAATGAAGAAAATGATTCAAAATGTTTTTTAATAAGTTAACAGGAGCAAGTGTTGAAATTACTGTAATGAGATAATGACAGTGTAGCATATTGCTTTGAAGATTGTGCTCTGGTGAAAAATATATGCTGGTAATAAATTCATTTTCACTGTATTTTCTTTGGCAAGATGTCTAGTATTTGCCTGCTTGCCTACCAGTAATAGGGAATCGTATCGTTGTATGGGTTGGTCATCAATAAAGAAGGCACCCCATGTAAGTATTCTACCTCATGGAGGTACTCTAGTTTAGAGAATTTGTGGTTGGTGTTTAGGTGGCATGCCTCCCATGGAGGTAATCAGGCCTAAAGAATCCCTTTTTAACACCTAATAAATACACTCTGATTCAAAGAAATAATACTTTGTTCCAAGGAATCAAGAACCATTCAACTAAGGCTTATAGAATAGTCAGTAAATTAAAGGTCAGCAAACTTTTTCTGGGGAAAAAGGGCAAGATGGTAGATGCTTCAGTTTTGTGGCCATATAGTCTCTATTGCAGCTACTCTGCTCTACCTTTGTAACAGAAAAGTAGCCATAAACAGTATGTAAATGAACGCACATGGCCGTATTCCAATAAACCTTATTTTACAAAATTAGCAAACCAGATTTGGCCCAGAGGCCATGATTTGCTGATTGCTGACAAAGTGGCAAGATTGCTGGATTTTGAGCTAGTTTCACATAGGGTTGGAGACCCATATCATCAAGGCATGGTCTTAAGTGGATCTCGCCACTTTGGTTTATTTGTGAAGTGTCTGGTAATAGTACTTGTCATGCCCCTCTTAGAAAGTTATATGGGCTTGAGAACAGCAGTTAGCTTAATGGCTGTGTCACTGGACTCCCATGTAGTCGACCATGGTTCAAGTCCTGGACCCAGTGGCTTAAACTCAGGCTGGGCACATGTGCGTGCATGCCCAAGATCCCAAGAGGAAAAGGGAGGAGAAGGGATTGTGGTGTGGCCATCCCCCCTGGGGGGTGATTTCTCACTTTCTGTCTCTCTGTCTCTCTTTGTCTGGTGAGCGCATGTACCCTATAGCAAAAACCTCTCCCCCCCAAAAAAAAAAATATATATATATATATTAAAACAAGTTATATGGGCTAATTTAGAGAAATAAGATTTATTTACTATGAATACTACGTAAATGTGGCACTGTTTCTGCGATGAGTATTCTTAGTGGCAACAAGGACAATTTTTCTAGAGGATTAAAATATTCTATTCTGATTTCCCACAACTCTACTGCGGTTTCTTAGAACTTATGATTGTGGAGAAAGACCACAGTGAGCCTTCTGAGAGCCTATTCTAGAAGGAAGGCTGTTTCTGTAAATGTTCGTATGAATGTCATTCTAATTTGAAGCCCCAGCAACATCTCACTTAGCAAAGGGAAGAAAGGAAATGGCCATTTTGTCTGAGTACACAGCTTCAGGAGGAACACATAGGAAAGGAAAGATGTCCACAGGGTCTGTGATATTTCTGACATCAAACCTAGCAGTCAGTGGGTTGATAGGTATGGCTGGTCTCCCTCTTGTCTATGTGTTCCCACATGAGGATTTTGAACTTGCTCGAGGAACGTCCCTTACTGAACCCTTCCCAGTTTTCATATATGTGACAGTAATGAAGCTATCATGCAACTATATTTCTTAGGAGACAACTTGGAAACTAACTCTTACATAGAAAGGCATAGTCTGTATAATACAGACCTTCTGATTGGTCTGGTCACTGTCCCAAAAACATACATGGCAGTTTCCTGACCTTTTGTTCTTCTGCAGTTCTTCTCTCCTACTTGAAATATTCTTCATCCTTTCTTTCAACTGTCAGGTCTTTATCCAGACATCTGTCTTACCTCTTCTGAGATCTGAAGTGTTCTTGATTTCTAAATTTTAGCAATATCAGTCATCTAGATCATTTAAAGGTTACAATTTAGTCATTTTATTGTGTTATCTTTACACATTGAAAATGCTCAGTGACATGTGAATTTTCTGAGATCAGGGACCATTTCTACTTCAACTCCAAATCTGCATAAGAGCCTTGTAAATGGTAGATTTCAATACTTAATGAATGCAAACATGTTTAAACAGAAGCAAGCATGTTTTGGTAGAGAGAGCCTTTCTGAAGCCAAGAATACCAGGATACACAAACCTTGTTTGGTAACTTTTACCTTTTAATGAACATTTCATCTGTTTTAACCTTGAAGTCATGGGATTTGAAAGTAGTTCTTATCTAGTAGTGTTCTGGTAAATGGTTAGCCAATTCAATTTAAAAAAAAAAAAAGTTGGAGGGTGAGGAATAATAAATCAAGTGTTTGCCAATTTCCATGGTGTAAATACTTGCCATGGCAAATTTAAAGCTACCAATATGGTGCTAAAATGTGGTCTTTAGAAGAAATAGAGTAGCACAGCTTTGCATCAAATTTCTGCCATATGGATTCCAATAGATATAAATAACCTCAAGATAGTAGTAAAATATACAATAACTAGGAAGTAATGAGTTTCAAGTATTTGTTACCTTTGTTTTGAAGAAAATTTAGTTTTAGATTACTATATTATTTAATGATGGCAGTGGTTTTT
This sequence comes from Tupaia belangeri chinensis, assembly GCF_000334495.1. Classification (NCBI taxonomy): domain Eukaryota; kingdom Metazoa; phylum Chordata; class Mammalia; order Scandentia; family Tupaiidae; genus Tupaia; species Tupaia belangeri. The sequence continues at coordinate 1,685,534 of NW_006159610.1, forward strand.
ATTTAATTTTATTTATTATTATAACCTTTTTTATATTACATTGAATCACATATATCTTTACAGTGTATTACATTTCTTTTTCCATCGGGAATACCATGCATATCAGCCAAGACAAAGACAATACTATCCACATCATCATCAAATAGTTTTTCTTCATTTTTTTCAGATTATTATTATCATCATCATTTTTTTAAACATTCAATCACTGTATATCATTTGGCTTATAAAAAGAATTTACCTGACATGAAATACTTCTGAGACCAGTCCAGTTGAGACTGCTATACATGTTATCAACAAGTTATAAACCATTTCTGTGTCCCACTAATGTCATGCCTTTCTATTTGTTCTCTTGCTACCCTTCTCTATACTCTTCCCTTCACCCCATTCTACACTGTCTTTAGCATCCATAACTATTCTCACTGCTTTTATGCCTTCCAGTATTTTGATCTCTACCATAAAGTGCAGAGAGTTGGTATATATTAAGTGGATACATACAATATCTTTCTTTCATATCCTGGCTTGCTTCACTCAGCAATAGATCTTCCATATTCAACCATTTTCTATCAAATGCAAGGGTGTTTTTTTTTTTTTTTTTTTTGCTGAATAGTATTCCAGAGTATGTGTGCCACACTTTTTCCATCTATTCATCTGTTTGTGGACATTTGGGTTGATCCCATGCCTTAAAGATCGTGAGTAATGCTGCAATAAACATTGATGTGCAAGGGCTTTTCTGACTGAGCACTCTCCTGTCCTTTGTGTAAACACCCAGAAGTGGGATTGCTGGATCAAATGGTAGTTCTATTTGTAGATCTTTGAGGAACCTCCATATTGTTCTCCACAGTGGCTGA
>NW_006159610.1:1686445-1687682 GCF_000334495.1 Tupaia belangeri chinensis
ACTTATCACTTATTGTATTCTTAATCTTTGCCATTCTGACAGGGGTTAGGTGGCATCTCATTGTGGTTTTAATCTGCATCTCCCTTATGATGAGGGATGTTGAGCATTTTCTCATATGCTTTTTGGCTGTTCATATGTCTTCCTTAGAGAGATTTAAGTTCAGCTCATTTTCCCATCTTTTAATTGGGTTAATGATATTTTTTTTCCAAGTAAACCACTTGAGTTCCCTGTGTATTCTGATTATCAGTCCCTTTTCTGAGGTTTATTTTACAAAAATATTCTCCCATTCTCAGGGTTGTCGATTCACACTAATTACTGTTCCTTTGCTGTGTAGAAGCTTCTTAGTCTGATATAGTCTTACTTGTCTATTTTAGGGATCATTGTCTTTGCTTTGGTAGTCTTATTTAAGAAGCCTTTGCCTTCCCCAGTGCTTTCTAGAGTTTCCCTAATATTTTCAATGATGTCAGTGTTCAATAACCAGCTCACCTACGTCCTACAAATTAAACATTCTGCTCTTATTAGGAGCCAGCTCCAACATATTACTGTTTTTTTATCCCAATTTATTAAAATGGCTTTTTTAATTGTCTGCCTCCTTCCTTAAATAATGAGTTTCTTGAAAGTAAGGATTCTGTCTTATTACTGCTCACTATCGCATGCCTAATGCCTAACACATAGTAGGTACTCAATTATTTGTTAACTGAATGAATCAAGCTAATCTTTTGCATTCTTACCAAATTGATACAACCTAAAACAAAGGAAAAGATTTTCTTTTTCTAAAAATTATGTTTTCTTCCTTTTGGTCTACATTAAAAATATACTATAAATGTTCATTTCTAAGCTCTTTGGCATATGAAATATTAATGTTTTCAATATCTCACAACTAAGTGCATGTGAGTTATTCATGGGCATAGTATTCAAAGAAACAACTGTCAATGTAAATATGTTTGGGAACTATTTTTCAGTAGAATGTCAATTTCTTTGAGCTGCTAGTGTTCTTTTAAACCAACAAAGCACTGATAATTTATGTGATATATATATACATATATATATATAATTTGTCTTTATAAAATTGCAGAAAATTAAAAAAATTTTTTTTCTCAATACTATATATCTGCCATCATGTCTGTCTAAAGGTTTGGCATAGGCCAGAATGTAGAAATAGAAATTCTAGCACTTTTGCACTTTAGGGATTTTTTTTTTTTTTAGGATTTTTTTTTTTTTTTTTTGAGAGTTTTTT
>NW_006159610.1:1687942-1718990 GCF_000334495.1 Tupaia belangeri chinensis
TTTTTTTGAGAGATTTTTGCTACAGGGTGCGTGCGCTTGCCAGAAAGACAGAGACAGAGAGAAAGAAAGTGAGAAATCACCCCCCAAGGGGGATGGCCACGCCTGCAGTCCCTTCTCCTCCATTCTCTTCTCTGGATCTTGGGCACACACGCACATGTGCCTGGCGTGAGTATAAGCCACCAGGTCCAGGACTCAAACCTCAAATTCAGCAACATAGCCATTATGCTAACTGCTGGTCCCCACTTTAGGGCATTCTAATGAAAAAAGAATACTCTTCCCATAATGTGCCTACATTTGTGGGCATTTTCCAAAATGTGAACCCTAGCTCTATGGGATGTTAATAGGTACTGTGTGAGAACTGGTTCAAGGTCTAAATATGTTTTGGGGAGATAGGTTTTTTGTTTCTGTATTTTTAACTGTAGAACATCCCAAAAAGAAACAGTAGATTCTATTTCTCAAATGAGATTTTTAAAACAAGTGTATGCAGGGACCTAATGTTCTAAAGGATGCTCTGTGGGAAATACTGCATTTGTATATTAACAGACTTATAGCATCATATAATGTCCAGAATTGAGAGGACTTAAAGGTTACCTAAGCTAGTTCCCCCACATACACATAACTGCTGTCACCCATGTCACAATCCATTTTACGTCACCCCTACAGATGGCCAGCTAGCCTCTGCTGAGTACAAGTCTTACCACTCCAAAGGCAATCTACTCCATTGCTGGCCTTTTTTTCCTTTTTTAAGTAAGTTCTTCCTTCTAACTGAACCAAAAATCTGTTTCTCTGTAAATTACCCATTCCTTCCAGTTTTACCATCTGGAATACTGGATACTTTTCTGCAAGAAATTATCACGTTTCATGTTAGCTTACTCTTCTACTCATTGAATATCTCAATTTATCCAGCTCTTCATCACACAAGGAAATTTCTAGAATTTCTATCATCCTAGTTACTTTCCCCAGGGTAACATCCAGTGTCCCTCCCAAGTGAGATACCTAGAATTAAACATAATTTTCTATAGTTTGAACAGAACAAGTGTTTAATTTTTTATTTAACAAATACTTCTGGAGTCACTATTCCATTTGGGACACTACCTAGATGTGGAAATTACAATAGGCATAAGACAGAATCATTGATTTCACGGAGCTTATGGTCCAGTAGTGGAAAAATCAAACCAGGACACACAGAAATAAGCAAGATGGTCTGAGTAATCAACAATGTTGTGAACAGAGAACCAGCAGTTAGCGTAATGGCTATGTCGCTGGACTCCCACGTAGTCGACCGCGGTTCACGTCCCGGACCCGGTGGCTTGAAACCCACGCCGGGCGCGTGTGCGTGTGTGCCCAAGATCCCGAGAGGAGAATGGAGGAGAAGGGATTGCAGCGTGGCCATCTCCTCTGGGGGGTGATTTCTCGCTTTCTGTCTCTCTGTCTCTCTCTGTCTGTCTGGCGAGCGCAAGTGCCCTATAGCGAAAAAAACCTCTCCAAAAAAAAAAAAAAAAACAAAGCAAAACAAAACAAAAAAATGTTGTGAACAGGACAGAATAATATGATAGAAAGTGTTGGAGGGAGGTAAATTGTTTTAGATCAGTGGCGAAGAAAAGCCTTTCAGGAGGTGCCATCTGAGCTGTTCCTGAATGCTACAGAGGAACCAAGGAGTGAAGGAAGATCTGTGGATAGATCCAGAGGAAGTGGTAAATGGCAGGCTCTATGGTGGACATGAGTCTTGTCAATAGAAAGAAAGTCCATGTGGGAAGAGAGAGGAAGAGTAACTTGAGATGACATCAGAGAGAAGGATAGCCACCAGCTTATTTAAGGGACCATAGCCTTTTTACCAGAGTTCAAAGGAAGCTTACATTTTAAGCAGAGGGCGACCCTTGGTAGATGTTTTTAAGTGAGAAAGTGATACAGTCTTCTAAAAGGTCATTCCAATTGATTTGATTGTCCCATGAACCATCATATGCTATACCGCTACTAATCCAACCAAAGATTTTTGGTTGTTACCATTGTTTTTCTAAGAACTGAATCAAATTTCTAATTCATGTTTATTTTTGGCAAATTAAAATCCACACATCCTTCCCCCCACCATATGATCTTGTCAAAGGCAATAACTTAGAATCTAAGTGAAAAACATCTTTGCTCTTAAATGTCATAAATTTGGTTGCATGCTCATTGGGATAGTGCTGAATCCTGAATATCATTAGTAGTAATAGATCATTCTCAACTTTTTTATTCTATTAAGTTTACTAAGTAAGTCCTGTAGGTCTTTACTTAAGGTTATAATAGGTCATTTCCAAGGTCTGTAGTCAGGTATAGATATCTCTTTAACTTGAAAAGAACACATTAAGCAAACATTTCTGAACATAGATTTTCAATCACATGTTAATACTTGACTCCATAAGTTGTCATTCATCCCATATTTTTACAAGGATAGCCCTTATGATCATTCAAGACATATTTAATATCCTAATCCTGTAAAAATGAAATAAAGAAAAAGAAAATTGTCCCCTAAATAAATACATAATGGCTCTTAGATAATATTTCCTTGTCTAAATGTTCATAACTCAAGAGATGAAAAAAAATGGGAACCAGCAGTTAGCATAATGGCTCTGTCGCTGAACTCCCACGTAGTCGACTGCGGTTCGCATCCCGGACCTGGTGGTTTAAAACTCACGCTGGGTGCGTGTGCGTGCGTGCCCAAGATCCCGAGAGGAGAATGGAGGAGAAGGGATTGTGGTGTGACCATCACCCCTGGGGGGTGATTTCTCGCTTTCTGTCTCTGTCTCTCTCTGTCTGTCTGGCGAGCATACATGCCCTATAGCGAAAATCTCTCCAAAAAAAAAAAAAAAAAAGAGAGATGATTGAAATTTAATCAGTAGTTTCTTGAATGCATTTTCCCCTTTTTAAAAATAAGCACAGGGACTAATGACAGCACAATGCCCCACGATGCTGAGGTCTTGTGGGAAGGTTCTGAGCTTGTGTCCTGAGGTCTCCCTGTACATGCTTATGCACGCCCATAATGCTGTTGTTTGAAGCTGGGGATAGATTGTGACTTGACAGCCCTGTTGGAGGTGACCCTTTTTCTTTTTCCTCTCTCTCTCTGTCCCCCCCACATGGAAGAAATAAGTAAACCTAAAAAAAAAATAAATATTTTTCTGACTCCCAACTTTGAGGTGGAGTATAGGGAACAAGCAAAATGCTTATGGAGAGCTGTTCACTAAAAGCATTCTTGAGGGACCAGAAAGTGGAATGGTGGTTAAAAGTGCTGGAATCCCACATGGCCAATCATAGTTCGAGTCCTAGACCTGGCAGCTTGCTTCTCATTCTCTCTCTCTCTCTCTCTTTCTCTCTCTCCCTTTCTCTGTCCCTCTCTGGTCAAATTAAAATAAATAAAGTTAAATAATTCTTTTTAAAAAATGCATTCTTGGGATCGGCAGATAGCACAATGGTTACATTGCTGGACTCCCACATGACAGACTATGGTTTGAGTGTCGGATCCAGAGGCTTGAAACTCAAGCCAAGCGCATTTGTGTGCATGCCCAAAATCCCAACAAAATCCCAAAATTGAGAAGGGATTGCAGCATGGCCATTGCCCTGGGGGGTGACTTTTCACTTTCTGTCTCTCCATCTCTCTCTCTCTCTCTCTCTCTGGCAAGCGCACCCACCCTATAGCAAAAATCTCTCTTTAAAACAGGGCATCTTTTCTAAGGGAAGGAATAGCAATAGCTGCTATGGTTTAAAATTCATGCCTGGTATGAATTCACACCTCATGAATTTATTGAGTGCCCTCACGATAACTTAGGGACTAAAGGTTTATGAAAAACAAATCAAAACAATAACTCAAAAGTAATAAGCAAACAGATAATCAGGTATCTTTGCTCTCAAGTATTCCTTGAAGGTCTGGTGGAATTGGAATTAAGTTACTGGAAGCTAGATTTAGTCAATTACCTGTCTTTTTGTTCCTAATGTTTGGAATTCAGCGAATGGTTGTAGCCTAAGGTAGAACCGTAGCAGTGAAATTTCAGTTTGACAGTGGTTGAGGTGACTGAGGTCGGCCCAGGATTCTCTGGAATAATGTCATCCTTTAGCCTGACACTGAGGATAACTACGTGCTTATTCACTGGCCAGAATGCCTGCTTCACGTAAGCAGCGGGGTTCTGTTGCCACCTGCTTCTCTCTCCTCAATGTTGTTATTATCATTGTCATCTGCTGCTTTGACCATCACCATTTCCATTTGATGGGGAAAGGATAATCTCTCTTTGCCCTGATATCTAAGATGCTCAGCATCAGACTTAGGCACACCTGAGGACCTGAAAACCATGCATGAGTGCTCCAGGCCCCAGACATCCTGATTCATTGTGGTGCAGTTCAGCACATGTTTACGGAGCCTAACCATGTGTTTATGTTTACATTCATCTCTGGGGGCACAAAAATCTTGCTGTTGTCAATTCTCACCTCTTTGTGCAGGCTGAACCTCCGAAGAGCCTGCTGGTGCATGTTAGCCGAGCAGCATGTTGTACCATACCCTCTTTGCAGGCTGTGTTCTTTGGCTGCATGTCTGTGGGCACGAAGCATTCTTGACCGTGGTTCACCGTGGTCCCTGGTAGTTCAGAGAGGTCAATTGTATTTGCACTTGTCTTCCAGAGCTAGAGTGTTCAGCCTTCGGAAAGATGTGGTATAGTGAGAAAGAAGTCCTTACGAGGAGCCAATAGGCCCTGGCCTGCTCAGGGAGTCAGAGCTCATGGGAGAAGGAGCGTGTCAAACAGCCCCTTCCACCTGGCCATGGGAGAGGCCTCATAATGACAAGTCAGCGCTGTCGTTTTACACTTGCCTCCCCAGGCACTAGCCACCCAGCTTCCTAGTTCTCAGGGTGAGGCTGGAGCACAGGTGTGAATGCCAGGCGTGGGGTAGTGATGGAGAGCAGTGCCGGGAAATCCAAGGACCCCACCCCCACCCCCAACCATGCTTGCTTGCTCTTAGGGATCTTCTGGCTCCTGGTTTTTGTTTTTTTTTAGCACTCTCCTCCACTGGGCTCAACTGTTAAAACACACACACACACACACACACGCGCGCACACACACACACACACGCACACAATTTAAATCCTGTACTTCATATGCTGTGAAGCTAAAAAGAGTGCAACCGGAAAGAAGTTTACATCAGATCTGACAGTCTTACTGATCGCTGCTGATAAAAACTGGCAAAGAGAAAGGTAATCGGAGCCTTGGGAATGCAATTCACTTCTTTAATCCACTCAGCAGATATTTTATTTTTTAAAACACAAGCGCAGCCATCAGCAAAATGGAGAGGCTGTGTGGGACCCTGAGGCACTATAAACTTTTGAGCCCTCTTAACTCCCACCCTATCTCTACCTTCAAATGGTCCCTCTTAGCCATTTCTTCTGCTTGGGTGTATCTCCTCGCTTTTCCTTCCCTTTACTCCCTAGAAACCAATTAGAGGGGGAAAAAAAGAACTTGCCTGTTGGCATTAATTAAAGAAGGCAAACATCTTATGATCTAGACCATCAGCTAGAGAGTCGTGCAGGATATTATTCCTTCTTCTCATGATTCTCTTATTGTCTCCGTTCTCATTTGCAGGAAGTAGATAACACAGTGATGCCCTCTAGCTGTGATGGTATTAGAAATGGCTCCTCCTCCTCCTATTCCTAATACACTGCCAAGTGAGTTTTTTTTTTTTTCATCAGCCAAGGGAAGTAGGTAGTTGTTTCTCATACACAGCTCATTCCAGGCTTTTCTAGAGAGTCTTTCTGATGCTTTATACTTCTCTCTCAACCCTCCTGAACCACCATTTCGGAAATAATCTAATCATCTAAACCAGAAAACCAACTTAGTTCCACCTGTGAACTTCAGCCATTCCTCTTACACGACAGCAGGTACCCTAGAAGATTTCTTGTAAAAAAGATACAAAAATAAAATATATTAACACCTATACCCATATGCCTTCAGGTTATTAGACAGGCAGGATTGATTCTTTATCTCGATTCTCAAGATACCAGCACAACTGTGTTTGGAGCTATGTGGCTTTCATTCTAGGACCCTGGGACCCATATTTTAGCTTATAACCTTCAAATATCCAGATTCATTTTCTCCACGTTAAGTGGCCAGGTAGTGCTATGTTTGTACTGTCACCCTAATACGGAGTGGGAAAGGATTCTGAAAAGCATAGCGTATACCTTTTTCTTTGGAGACAGGGTAGAAACTACTAGTGTTGGGAGAGTTCCAGGCATTAAGTCAGATCCTTTTGTCCAAAGTAGGTAGCCCTACATTTCCCTTCTCATTGCATTCAAGAGTGTTAGTGAGCAATTACTGTGTCAGGGTCACAGTTACCTACAGTCATTATGGGCCTGCACAGACTAGTGGGAAAGACACATTGATTTCGATTCCACCTCCTGGTTGGATGCCGTTTGCCTTATCACTTGCCCTGAAAACAGGTTTTATCCTTCAACTCTCTGGCCCTTGATTTCCTTCCCTATAGTTTGAAATATTTATCTCACAGCATTGTCAGGAAGATAAAATGATTTGAAACATGGTAAAGTGAAACCCAATGTGCATATTCATTTTAAGAAACTGGCCCATATAGTGAAGAATGCTTGGGCTTTGGAGTTAGATTTGATATCCGATCCCAGACCTGCCCTTAGTTTCCCGGTTTGTAAAATGGAAATGATACTAATTCGTCCCTTACAGCACTAACATGGGGATTCATTGAGTGATGTATATACAAAGAATGTAGACCCTACACCGATTTAAGTTAGTGGTGCATTTGAAAATGAGAAAATGTCAGTGTGATGCTTTAGCAAGTTGTGAGAGCATCCTAAGGGTTAAGCACCCAGGACACTCTGCCTAGGCTGAATCCTGGCACTGCCACTTAGTAACAGGGTGACGTCACCACTTCTGTAATAGCTTGTTTACTTCTCAGTCACCCACAAGGCCGTGAATTTCTCGAGTATAGAGGGAGAGTTTTCTCACTGTTCAGCTCCTAGTGGGGTATCTACCATGAAGAGGTGAGAAAGTCTGCCAAATGAATATACCACAGTACTTCAGAGATATGATCCCCATTTATAAAAAGACCTATAAATTGGGCGTGGCAGGGCAGTGGCCAATCCATGTAGTTCATGAGAAATCCAGGAAGCTACGCCCACTGTGCAGCTCCAGGCTTCCTGATGCCCATTGACTGGAGTTCCGTGTTTCAGAGGTTCTCTGGTAAAGCCAGAAATGCAAGCGAGAAATAGAACACTTTCTAAAGTAATACCTACACTCGATTGACCTGTATGATTCTCTTAATACCCCGGGACTAGGCAGATATAATTTTATCTGGCAAATTGCATTGAAGAAGACACCCGGAGTGCCTCACCCCCTGTGTCATTTGGAGTTCCTTGGGGGTAGAGACCTGGCATTGTACAGGTGCTCATGAAATGCAGATTCTGAAAGTGAATGGCGTTTCCATTCTTAAACGTCAGAAGTCTTCCTATACTTTTACCCTATGCGGTTAATCCAAAACCTGTAATATGACATTTTCAAGTTAGTCAAAACAACCTCACAGGGACCGGCAGGTGGCACAGTGGTCGAGGGCATTGGACTCCCATGTGGCCCACTGTGGTTCGAGTCCCGGCCCTGGTGGCTTGCTTTCTCTTTCCCTCTCACTCTGTCCCTCTCTGGTCAAATTAAAATAAATGAATAAATAAATAAAGTTTCAAACAAATGTTTAAAAATAAAATAACCTCACAGTCTTAGGCACCTCTTATGTCTCATCTACTGCGAACAAGTGGCACCTTGTTGCAGGTTGCTGTCTCATTCCAGGGTGCATTCAAATTCCAGTCATGCATTTCGTGACAGCCTTCCACTCTAGCAGGTCTCTTTGTTGCTATCTTTGTCACCCTCTGGGTACTTGAGTCTTCTCTCCCCCGCAAAGTTTTCAGAATCTCACACAACAGCACTAATTTTTTTTTTTTCCAAAACCTTATTCCACTTGTCTTGTTGTTCCTTTTCGGTTGAGTTAAACCCACAACCATTGCTTGTGCAGTCTTAGTTTGTCCAAACAGCCATTAGAGGCAAGTGGCACCGCAGCTCCTGCTACATTTCAAGCACATGTCCCAGAGGTAGCAAGATAGAACATCAATCTTCTGTGCCACCTGGCTCCCTGATAAGCTTTTGTTTTATGTGTGGCTATGCTGTCAGGAGCTTCACTCCCTCTCTTCCCTCCACCTCGCCCAGAGAGCTTTTCTGAATATGACAACCATCTAAAGACAAATTATCTCCTCCCAAAGTTAATTTCTGTTTCTCAGCAGGGAGCCACTGGTTCCCGCTGGGTTTGAAAGTGCTGCTGTTTGGTTAATGGATGAGTGTCTCTTGGATCCGGGTACCCACGCTGAAACTGCTGTGGCGCCTGGCTTTCCATTTGCTTTAATTTCCTACTTGCAGCTGGCGTTAGGAGACCTAAATGGGTTTATTCACGGGATAGTGGCTTACAGTCATTAGCACTGGGAGGAAATCGTATTGAAGACAGGACTAGGGAGCTGCTTGAATGCCATCTTTGATCAGTTAGGACAGCTTGGTTGGTTGGTTGGGCTCAAAAATCCTTCTAGAAATAGAACAAATGGCCCAACACAAAAGGTTCATCTCTAACGTTTGACATAGAAAAGAGTGGCATTTTTCGTCTGTATCTTCAATGTACAGAACTGAAAATAAAATAGTGAGCTGGTTGAAAATAGCTCTGAGCGCTTTTAAGTATAGTACTGAATGTTGTTATTGTTTTGTACGCTGACACTCTGTGCTGGAAATTTTGTAATAGTTGTGTAATTTTCTAGAAAGTAGAGCGACATGTAAAGTAGAAAACTCCTTAGAACAGATCTGGGGTGTTTTCTTTTAGACTATGAAATTGCCACTTTTGTAGGTCAGCCAAGGGCAAATATTGGTGATTTTAAAAGTTTCAACTTCCACAATACCAGTCTTTTTTCTGAAGACCAACAGAACACGATAGGTATGTTTTATCCCCTGAAAAAATTCAGTGTGTAGGTCAATGTCCGTGTGTCCTTGAGAGTCCAGCTCTAAGCTGTTAACTGTGTGATTCAGAACTCTGCCTGCGAGTTAGTTGCTAAGCAAGGGGAACAGCTGGTTACACAGACTGGCTAATGTTGGACAGCTCACTTTCCCTTTCTAAGGCTCATTTTCCACAGCGCTTCTACATATTACATAGTCAAGCTAACAGAGCATGAGAGATCACCAAACTAAAGGTCCTGAGGAAGAAAATAAAAGAGCCAGCAATTCATTTCTATTAAGTGCCACTGAGTGAAAAACTTTCACTTTGGTGACTTCCAGGATAAGTTTATTTGGCCGTGTGAGAGAAAGAAAAGGGAATCATACCAAAATGGAAAGGTAATCTTTTCCCCTTGTGTAGCTGCTATGTGGTTTGAGGCATATATCCTAGTGTCAATGTACTAGTTTTGGTTTCACACTAGGAATAGTAGTATTTTAGAGTAATGGTTGTGAATTTAATATCAAATGGTTAAATATCTGGTAGCCAACACACATAAATGCTTAATACATGTTACCTCTTTCTTTCTACATTTCCAGTTACATTCTTTAATTTAGGTCCACAGATAATGATACTACCCTATGCAAAACACTTTCAAGATTTTTTTTTTGAGGGAAAGTGAAAAATCACCCCACCCCACCCCACCCCACCCCCCGGGGAGATGGCCATGCTGCATCCCTTCTCCTCCATTCTCCTCTTAGGCCTTTCGGCACATGTGCACACATGCCTGGAGTGATTTTCGAGCCACCAGGGCCAAGACCAAACTGTGCAGTAGGCCATGTGGGATGCAGCCACCTTACCCCCTGTGTCATCTGCTGACCCCAAAACACTTTAAACTTGTAAAAGCATCTATATACATACATGAGCTCATGATCTATCTAAATGCATTCACATGTATATTGTTAGTATGATTGATCTCAATATGTGTGTTTTATTTCCTTCTATACAATTGGAAATAATTCAAGCTCTTCAGCTAAACTCAGTATCTCCCTGTTCTGCTTACACACGTAGAGCATTTTTCCTTTTATCTCCGTACTCCTTCACTTTTCCCCACTGAGAATGCCCTTCCACCCATCTCCAGATGCCCAACTGTTGTATCATTGGCTCAGCTGTCACCTCCTTCACAAAGCAAACTTTCTCAGCTGAGAGTGATTCAATTATTTATAAATCAAAAAGAGAAGTCAGGTTTGTGAAAGGTTTACTTTAAAATGAATCCATGCTCTGACAGGGTAGGCACTAAGTCATAAAGAAAACTCCAAAGGTTTTCAGAAAAGGAGGAGAAGCCTCAATAAGGCCAGCAACAATGGTTCTCAAATTTGGGCTACCAGAATTGTCTGTGGACCATTATTAAAGGTGGGAATTCCTGGGCATGCCTCAAAATTCTATTTCTCTATATATGCAGTGGGAATGAGAAAGCCCCAATTTTTTATTTTTTAATTTAGTAGAAGGTGCATATACTCTTGTGAGGGAGACAGAGAGAGAGAGAGAGAGAGAGAGAGAGGAAGTGAGAAAATGAGAAATCACCTCCTAGGAGGGATGACCACACCACAATCCCTGCTCCTTTTCTCCTTTTGGAATTTTGGACACACATATACATGCACCCAGTGTGTTTCTCAAGCTGCCAGGTCCAGGATTCAAACCACGTAGTCAGCCATGTGGCATCTAGCCACTTTTATCATCATACCACCAAAAAGCCCATAATCCACAATTTTAACAAGTCCCAGGGTTCATTCTGATGAAGGTGTTTCCTGGACCTACCTTTGAGAAACACCGATTTGGAGAACAAAGGCAAGGCTGGGCATAGCAAAGGGATGATTTCTCAGTTCTGTCTGAGGTCACACCCATTTTCCTCTGCTGATTGCGAATACAAATTGTGAGACAAGGTACTTGGTCAGCAGTAATTATGTGTGTAGCTTCAGAAACGTTCTTATAAGGCCATAAGACATATACCAATATACCAGCACTGGCTTAAAAGGTGCATATCTCCCAGGGTGTGGGGGGGTGATTTTAACTTTACTTGCTTCATTAAGTTTTATTCCCAGAGGCTTCATTAATCAAGGCATTTTATTTCTTGGTTTGATTGATGGATGGATGGATAGACTGACTAGTTATAGCAGAAAAAATGACCTTTATTTAAGCTAAATCAGTGTTTCCAGCTGTGAAATTCATGGCTGTTCCTAGGATTTTTGGGAATCTCTACAAGAAGCCAGGAGTGCTTTGTAAGCTAACGGTGGGTAAGTACGTGTGTATATGGATACATATATATACACACACACACACACACACACACGTTGATTCGAAATTTATTCTTTTTAGAAAGACAGAGGTGGGCATTATGTAGATAGATCATTTTTCTAAATTTTTTTCATGTACGTTTACTTTGGTGTTATGGTAGATTCATGTTAATTGTGAGATATTATACTAGGGAGAAGATACATGAATAAAGCATTTAAGAATTAACAGCTAGGGACCAACAAATGGTGTAATGGATATGGCACTGGACTCCCATGCGGTCAACTGGGGTTCAAGTTCTGGACCCAGAAGCTTGAAACTCATACTGGGTGCGTATGCATGTGTGTCCAAAATCCTGAGAGCAGAATGGAGGAGAAGGGAATGTGGCGTGGCCATCCCCCACAGGGGGTGTTTTCTTGCTTTCTGTATGTCTCTCTCTCTTTGCCTCTCCAGCAAGTGTGTGTGCCCAATAGCAAAAATCTCTCAAAAAAAAAAAAAAAAGAAAGAACATCTAAAGCAGCAGTTCCCACACTTAAGGTCTCTGAGTTTTTGCAAGGATTTGTGATTCTGAATAATTAGGGCTCCTACATAAATGTACTATTGGCCAACACAGGTAACACTATAATGACAACTATAAAATAGCCTATAAGCGCTACTGAATTCATAATATCTTGGGGTCATTAAATATTTCCTTTATCAATGAGTACTGAAAGTACAAATTACATTATGGGAAGAGCCCCACAGTTACTTTTGTATTAAAAAGAAATCAGTGGGGCAGAGTAGACTGTTACAACTAGGGGCGCAGGTAGTAGTTCACCACTACGCAATAGTAGAGCCTTATGGAGGGCCAGATCAGATCCCACATTAAACTGACCACACCAGGCACACCCATGACCCTGACTGACTGGAAAACTAAGGGAGGATCACAGCATAGTGAGCCCCTATCAAGAATGCCAGTCTCCTTCAAATCTCATTCATGAAAGAAATAGATAGATAGATGGTAGGTAGGTAGGTAGGTAGGTAGGTAGATAGATAGATAGATAGATAGATAGATAGATAGATAGATAGATATAGATAGATAGTCAAAACAGATAAATGGGCCAACCCATACCGTGGTGGGTAAGGCACCTAGATCCTACTTGACTGAATGAAGGGTTTGAGTCCTGGCCTGAGCTTGAGAAGCATGCCAGTGTATGTGGTGTATGTGTGTGCCCAAAATCCCAAAAGAAGGAATGAGATGGAGAAGGAATTGTGGCATGACCACTCCCCGCAAGGGATTGCATTCTCACTTTCCTTCCCTCCCTGATACGCTTGTGGGTGAGATAGCTCGCTCTTTCTCTCTCTTTCTCTCTCTTTCTCTCTTGTGAGTGCACATACCCTCTGGCAAAAACAAACAACAACATAAGAAAACAGAAAACACCTGGTTTATAACAGTGCCCTTGCAGAACTGTGAAGGAGGGGTGATTTTTTTGCAGCTGGATCAACTGGATAGCTAAATGAATTTAAAAAATGAAGCTTTGGAAGATAAAATAGGTGACAATTAGGCAAAGATTTGTAAACAAGACACAAGAATCACCAGTGATAAAAGAAATGATGGATAATTTGACTTTTATTAAAGAACTTTTGTTCATTAAATGACACCTATAAGGGCGTGAAAAAGCAAATCACAAAGAGTGAGATTTTTGTATTATATGCTTCCCACAAAAGCTATGTAGATAGATAGATATACCTCATACATATATATTTTTATATATACACACAGACCTACAAGCTAGTTTTAAGAAAAAGGAAAAAAATAAGTAGACAATTTAATTAAAAATGGGAAAAAAGTAAAAATGGGCACTTATTAAAATAAGCTATGCCACTAAACATAGCAAAAGATGCTAAGCATGGGGGCCATCAGGTGGCGTGGTGGTTAATGGCGCTGGACTCCCACATGTTGGACCGCGGTTCACGTCCTGGACTTGGCAGTTTGCTTTCTCACTTTCTCTCTCACTCTCTCTCTCTCTCTCTCTTACTCTATTCCTCTCTGATCAAATTAAAATAAATAAATAAATGGATAAATAAAGTTAAATAAAATAACTCTTTATAAAAAAGATGCTAAGTATCATGTCTTTAAGGACATACAAAATAAAATACCATGAAGTACCGTTACCCATCTAACAAAATTGCTTTTAAAAAGTCATTATCAAGCTAATAAGGATGTGGACCAAGTAGAACTCACATACACTGCCTGTAGGAGTGCAAATTGGTGTAATACTTTGGAAACTCTATGTCAGTATCCATTAAAGATGGCCATACACATGCCCCATTACCCAGGTATAGACTTCATAAAAATACGTTTGTTCACCAAAAGAGATTCAAACTCATGTGTTCATAGCCACATGGGAAGCACCTCGGTATCTGTCAACAGAAGAACAGATACATGATTTTGGAACAGTTGTACAATGGACTACCATTTCACAATGAACAACAACCTTGCTAATGCCACCACATGGATGAATCTCACAATAATACTGAGTCCCAGGGAACCAGCAGTTAGCGTAATGGCTATGTCGCTGGACTCCCACGTAGTCGACCGTGGTTTGCGTCCCGGACTCGGTGGCTTAAAACTCACGCTGGGCACATGTGCGTGCATGCCCAAGATCCCAAGAGGAGAATGGAGGAGAAGGGATTGCGGTGTGACCATCCCCCCTGGGGGGCGATTTCTCGCTTTCTGTCTCTCTGTCTCTCTCTGTCTGGCGAGCGCACGTGCCCTATAGCAAAAACCTCTCAAAAAAAAAAAAAAAAGAAGAATACTGAGTCCTAACAGCCAGACAGGAAAGTGCATATACTATTGTTACTTCCTCTTATTAAAGTTCAGTAACAAGTCAGAAAAATCAAAAAGCTTGAAGTCACACGTGGCAGCCTCCATCAGGATGATGGAACAAGGGAAGGCTTAAGGGAGGCTTCTGAAGTGCTGGCCGTGTTCTTCAACTTGATTTAGGTCGGGGTTATATGGATGGGTTTACTTTGTAAATACATGTCGTGACCTATAGTTAAGATTTATGCACTTCTCTGTTCGTATATTTTATTTCATTTAAACACTTTTGCCAAGAAAACGAAGGCCGTATTAGAGGATGCCCTCTAGTTTGGAATGGCTCTCTTTTTTGGAAAAGTCCCCCCGCTTTGCGGCTTTCTACTAGTGACTGACAGTTGTGACATTCAGCAGTGTTCCTGTCATCTACAGACCAAACAGGTATGTGAGAACACAGATTGCAAAAAGGAAAGTATTTGGCCACTGAGTTGTTTTCTGCTTGTATCTATTTAGAGTGCTTTTAGCAGCAATAATAAGAGTATCTTCTCATGCTGACTGTAGAGTTTGTTCTTTCCATGCCTAGAACATATCCTCATAACCATCCTCAGTTCACCTTTTGAGAACTGCTGACCATGTCTCTCTGTGTTCTCTGATGGCCACTTCACATAAACAACTGTGAAGGAGTAGTACCAATTATTGTGGGGTCTGCGACTGCTTGTCTAAAAGTCCTGAGACTTAACTTGACTATACCCACTGTTTTATGTGTGGAAAGTCAAGATGTCAATGAATATTTCTTGAATGGTATTTTACCTAAAAGTTTTGTGTGATGTACACAATAATCTTGTGAGGATAGGTCATTTCTTCCACTTTGTACAGAAGGAAACTGTATGACTTAGTTAATGGAGCACAAATAGTAAATGGTACCTCAGCATCTAATACTCAGATCTCCTTACTCTACTATACTTCTTCTGCAACGGGAAGGATTTAGGGGTCTTATTAATTTACGAAGGTTGCTAAGAATCATTAGGTGATTCCACAAGTCCCAAAACTTTTCCCTATAACTGGTGTTTAATAGCTTTCAAAATATCAATCCATGGCCTATCGGAACCAATAAATTGTCAAGACCTTTCCTTTCGGCTTTAATTTTTATTTATTTATTTATTTTATTGCAGAAGGCATATGTGAATGAGGGAGAGACCTCATTAGGGCCTGAGCACACCACACTGCTTTTTCTTCCAATTTTTCCATCCTGTCGGCATCCTGGGCACATTTGTGCAGCTTTGATGCTGATGGGAATTGGACTTGAACCCTAGTTGGCCATGTGCAATCAGACTTCCTCTGGACTAAACTAACTGGTATACTCCGGGACTGACCCTCCTTCTGGCTTTTGAGACATTTGCAATCAATTTAGAAAAAGCAGGCGGGTTTGTGACTATAGACAACTACAAAACAAGAGTTCTGTCTCCTATCAGTGAAATTTTGGATTTTGTAAGTAAATTACCTGTACCAGAAATGGAAATATAAACATACCATGAGTGGTTCACCTGGTCTAGCAGTCTTACCCAGTAAGTGACAGTGCATGAGTGAGGCCAGATGATTGGAGTCCTCCAAGCAGGAGTCCCCAGAATAGAAACCTAAGTCATGGACAGCATGTCCCCGTAAGCCCTGATAGTACTGAATGTCCTGAGGACACTGGGCAGGAGAGGCCTTCTCTGAGCATTCATCCTCTCCAGTCCTGGATGGTCAGCCCCTGGGTTCCTTTTCTGCATGCTAAATCCAGTCTCTCTGTTGTTAGGTTCATCTTGCCTCAGTCTGTGTTCTGATAGGGAGGTGTGTCCGTGAGTATTGCTGGCATCTCACTGGAGGCAGTTGTTGCAATTGATGACATACCAAAGGCTCTTTTCCTCCTACTCCTATGGTTATTTCAAGGAATTAAAAAGAATAATAATAATAATTGATTACTAACTATATACAGAGCATAATGCGAGGTGCTTTGAGATATACAAAAATGATCAGGACCAGACTTTGCTTTTAAGAAACTTAAATTATCACATAGGGCTATGTCATGAATCCTGTCTTATTCATCAAAGTAGTCACAGTACATTTTGCACACCTGGCTTCTTGTTGGAGACAATAATGATGATCTTGCTTTTTATATCTTTAAGTACTTATTGATTAAGAAATTAAGTCCAAGAGAAGAGGGTTCATGTAAGCAAATTGAAGCTTTTTGAGTTATATAACTAGTTGTAAACTTCAGTACCAAAGCCCACATACTCTCCCTGCAATCCGTCAGTCAAAACTATTTATTCTGGGCCAACAGGTGGTATGATGTTAAGGTGCTGGACTTCCACATGGCTGACCACAATTCAAGTACCAAACCCGACGGCATGCTTTCTTATTTTCCCTCTCTCTCCCTCTGTCTCTCTGGTGAGCACCCATGTCCTATAGCAAACTAAAAAATAGTAACAATAACAGTAAATACAATCAAAATGAGTAATTTTTATAAAACTATTCTGGAAAAGTTGGACTGATTTTCTCGTTCATATATATATTTTTAAAATTTTTTTGAGAGTTTTTTGCTATAGGTCGCATGCACTCATCAGAGAGACAGAGAGACAGAAAGCAAGAGATCACCCCCCGCCCCGAGGGGATGGCCACACCGCAATACCTTCTCCTCCATTCTCCTCTCGGGATCTTGGGCACACATGCACACGTGCCCGGAGTGAGTTTAAGTCACCGGGTCCAGGACTCGAACTGTGGTCTACTACATGGGAGTCCAGCGACATAGCCTTTATGCCAACTGCTGGCCCCACATTCATACATATTTTTTAACATTTATTTTTCTATTTATCTGTTGTGATTTTGGGGCCATCAAGACTAGGACTTGAACTGCAGTTGGCCATGTGGGAGTCCAGCACCTGAAGTACCATACCACCTACCAGCCCTATCACCCATATTATTTTAAGAAGCAGCAAATTAGCAATCAGGAACCGAAAATAATAAGTCTACTGCTCTTGTTCATTCATAGCATTGAGATTTAATAGCTGCCCTTCTCTTTAAGAAAAAAATATATGAAAGCATAAACTACATGCTAGTTTAGAGCTATTTAAGTGGGGTGCAAGCTGCTCTCTCTGCTACGATAGCTTTTGAGGGCATAGTTTTGTTGCTGAATAGAAAGGTTAATTTCAATAGTAACCAATCTTTAATTCATTATGAGTCATTATGAGATGAAGTTCTATGGATTCTACTCTAAGAGACAAGAGAGTATATATGAACATATTTCAGAAAAAACTATCAATGATAGAAATTTCAGACACTATAAATCATATAAAGTGATTATACAGGAATTAAGTTTTATTAAATATTGTTTTAAAATAGGTAAACCACCTGTTAGGAATTGGGATTTTATTTGGGAAATATTTTTCTGAAAATTGAAAGTAAGTAGTAAATGATTATTATACTAGTTTAAAAGACATTTACCGTGATATAAAACTTTAATTTTTCTTGAATTTTATGGGACATAATTGTTATCTTGACTAATTTCATTTACCCAATCAGACTTAAGGTGATTTCTTTATTTTTTTTTTTAAGAGAGGATTTTGCTATAGGGCATGTGTGCTCACCAGAGAGACAGACAGAAAGTGAGAACTCACACCCTCCAGGGTGATAGCAACATTGCAGTCTCTTCTCCTCAATTCTCCTCTTGGGATTTTGGGCACACACACACGTTCGCCCAGTATGAGTTTTAAGCCACCTGGTCTGGGACTTGAACTGCAGTCTACTACATGGGAATCCAGCAATATAAACATTATCCCATCTGCTGGTCCAATTAAGATGATTTCTAAGAATTTATTTCTACTAAATTTCTTATTTCCATTCCTTTCTTAAAGAAATTGAAACCTTTTATCAGTAGGGATGAAGATTAGGGAATTCGCTGGGGGAGGGCAGTGGCACAATGCTAAAAGGCACTGAGGCAGATCCACATGGGACTGTTGCCAGTTTGCGATGGAGACCTCTCTGAACACACTGCACACATGTGCCATGATCTGGGGCTGACTGAAACTGCATGTGCATTGTGATGTTAAGACACTGTTAGGGGGAACCAACAGCTAGCGTAATGGCTATGTCGCTGGACTCCCACGTAGTCGACCGCGGTTTGCATCCTGGACCCGGTGGCTTGAAACTCATGCCGGGCGCTTGTGCGTGCGTGCCCAAGATCCCGAGAGGAGAATGGAGGAGAAGGGATTGCGGCGTGACCATCCCCCCTGGGGGGTGATTTCTCACTTTCTGTCTCTCTGTCTCTCTCTATCTGGCTGGCGAGCGCACGCGCCCTATAGCGAAAACCTCTCAAAAAAAAAAAAAAACGATACTGTTAGAGGTGGTATGCTTCCCTTCTCTCTCTCTGTCTCTCTCTCTCTTACACACACACACACACACTCACTCACTCAGAGAATAAATGGGTAAACTAAAGAAAAAAGAAACTTATTGGCAATGCATTGAAACAAGTGAAAACACAAATATAGATTATTTTTCTTTAAATAATTAATTTTAATTAATTAATTAATTAAAATTTGACCAGAGAGAAAGAGAGAGGGAAAGTGAGAAAGCATCCTGCCAGGTCTGGGACTCAAATCATGGTCAGCCATGTGGGAGTCTAGCACGTCAACCACCATGCTACCTGCAGGCCCCATAAATATAGTTTGTTTCTGATGAAAACTGCCAGGATTTGCTCATGTAATTTACTTAGAAGTAACATATAAATGGGCCAGCCCTATAGCCTAGTGGTTAAGGGAGCCAGATCCCACATGGCTGACCTTAGGTTTCCAGTGGTCTGAAGAACACACTGGGGACATATGCATGCGTGTCCCAAATCCTGAAAGGAGGGAGAAATGGAGGAGAAGGGTTTGTGGCTGACCATATCCCATTGGGAGATGCTTTCTCCCTTTCTTTCTCTCTCTGTCTCTTTTTCTCTGTCTCTCTCTCTGGAAAGCATACATGTCCCCTAGCAATTAAAAAAGTAATGAAATGCAATGTAATAAATAAATCCAATGTATACCAACAACTCTTTTAAATTATGTTAATATTCTGAACATACAAAATAAGACCACCATCTTTCTGTCTCTTACATTTTCACATTTATTTATATTCATTCTTCTGTAAAAATACTTGTATCTTAGTTGCTCTATTACAATATCTCTACTGAGGACCAGCAGATGGCGTAAAGGTTATGTTGCAGGGCTTCCACGTAGTGGACCATGGTTCGAGTTGTGGACCCAGTGGTTTGAAACTCATGCTGGGTGCACATGCATGCGTGCCCAAAATCCTGAGACAAGAATGGAGTAAAAGGGATTGCAGAGTGGCCATTCCCCCCAGGTGTGAGTTCTCGCTTTCTGTCTCTGTCCCTCCAGCAAGCATATTCACCCTATAGCAAAATTATCTCTAAAAGTAAAAAAAAGAAAGATACCTCACTGTGAACTTGGAGGTATCTACTTTGGTAGGCGTATTTTCTTAATAAAAATTATGTTAAGTTCTTAATATTTTCTCAGGAAAATTACCTTTATTCAACTATCATTTATGAAAGGAGGCATTACTGAACAATGTGCTTTTCATAGATAGGATCTCAAAATCTTTGCAACAATCCTATGAAGTAAATACCTCACATATAAGATTGAGTCACAGGGCAAGTCCCTAAAAGAGTTGGGAGTGAATCCCAGCCTTGGTTCTCCATCTCCCTCAGGCATTTGACTTACTGGGTGAATATGGCTTGCTCAGATATGTAGAGCAGCCTGCGTATTGAGATCTAGTTGGGATGAGCTACTGGGGACTGTGGAACAGGAAAAATGAGCAAGAGATGCTGCTGACTGTAGACTGGGCAGACTGGGCAGACTGCTGGCCTGTTTCTGGTGAGGCTGCCAGCCGTGCAAACTGCACATATTGGATTGGTTAATCTGAGAGATTGTGACTTCCTTCTTCTACTAAATCTCAGCTCTGGCTGTATTTTCCCATTTAATTATTTATCTGCTGAAGTAGAACTCATTTGGATTCATCTCTGGCTCTCAAAGCCTATGCTGCTCTGAATTTTTTACATTTTTTCCCCCCAGCTTTATTAAAGTATAATTTACAAATAAGAATTGTACATATTTAAGGTGTTTGAGGTGATGATTTGATATGCATATACATTGTAGAATGATTACCACAATCAAGCTAATGAGTATAACCATCACCTCACTTAGTATTTAAAGCTTTGAGTTTCAGAGCTTTATAGGAATTGTGCAGCTTTCTAATGAAGAGAAATGTGCTTGTGCTCTCTGCGGAAATGGATTCTGCCCAGCCTAGTTTTTGCTGAGAGGTTCATTTTCAAGTTCCTTTGGTTGCTTTGAAAACACTTGGCTCTGCTGTGGCCTGCCACCGCTCCATCCATGCCAACCAAACCCAGCCACTGGACCTTATCCTGGGGCCCTCAGCGTTATAGAGTTGGTCTCCCAGACATTTGCAATCTCCTCACCAGTGATCAGGGCACCATATAGCAGTAGATTATGTCACTTACAGAAACTAACACTCCTCAGGACCAGCAGATGGCGTAATGTCTACATCACTGGATTCCCTTGTGGTCGACTGCAGTTTGAGTCCCAGACCCGGTAGCTTAAACTCACACTGGGCTTGTGTGTGTGTGCGTGCCCAAGATCCCGAGAGGAGAATGGAGGAGAAGAAGGACTGCAGCGTGGCCATCTCCCCTGGGGGATGATTTCTCACTTTCTGTCTCTTTCTAGCCAGTGCATGCCCTCTATAGCAAAAACCTCTCTGAAAAAAAAGAAGAAAGAAAGAAAGGAAGGAAAGGAAGGAAGGAAGGAAGGAAGGAAGGAAGGAAGGAAGGAAGGAAGGAAGGAAGGAAGGAAGGAAGGAAGGAAGGAAGGAAGGAAGGAAGGAAGGAAGGAAGGAAGGAAGGAAGGAAGGAAGGAAGGAAGGAAGGAAGGAAGAAAGAAAGACTCCTCAATCTTGCATTCCCAGGCTTTGGGATCCTCTATAAGTGACTAAGCCAGTGGGATCCAGACTGCCTGGGCTCAAGTTCTGGCTCTGCTAGTTATTAGCTGTATGGCCTTGGGCATATTACCAACTCTATTGCCTCTGTTTTCTCTTTTGTAAAATGGCAATAATAGTATCTTTACACAATTGTTGCAAAGATTAATTAAATGGACATGTACATTTATTTCTAGAAATACTTTGTAACAGTAGTCAGAACACTGTTGTTTTCATTACATCATTTGCATCAGTCCTTACAAAGCATACAGAACCTCCTCCTCCTCCTTCCAATCAGTGCAGTCCTTACTTCCTCTCTGAGTCCTGGCTGGTAGATTTTTAGGAAGGGGGGGAATTTTTTCAGCCAAAGGAAGCTTTTACTCTTTTTCTGGGAAACTGAAGATTTAGTTATTCTTTTACGAGAGGGTCAAAGGAAGAAAGAAAATTCATTTTTTATCCCCTTCCAAGTTTCCTGTAGCAGAACAGAAATTAGTCTTGCGGAAGATTATCCTGCCACATTCACTTAAACATGACACGTAGTATGACCTGTAGGATAATAGTGGAAAGCCCTAATCATTTACTTAAACCTGCCAAAGACGAATTTTTAGACGCCTCAGAGGTGTGTATGCATATTAAAAGGGCCCAGGTCCTTTCACTAGAAGCCTGAGCAAAGTGTGTATTGATTCACTTAATGAAAGGAAGAGTCTCACTTGTGCACTGTACACTGTGTGCTCCCTGACTATATGGTTCTCAGGGACCTCCAAATCATGTTTACTAATGGCTTTCTCTTTTAAAACAACATGAGTTTAAGGTTACTTCATTAATTTGGCAATAAAATAATAGCCAAGAATACAGAAAGCTAAAAAAAAAAAAGAAAAAAGCCTGTAGCAGAACAGAAATTAGTCTTGCGGAAGATTATCCTGCCACATTCACTTAAACATGACACGTAGTATGACCTGTAGGATAATAGTGGAAAGCCCTAATCATTTACTTAAACCTGCCAAAGACGAATTTTTAGACGCCTCAGAGGTGTGTATGCATATTAAAAGGGCCCAGGTCCTTTCACTAGAAGCCTGAGCAAAGTGTGTATTGATTCACTTAATGAAAGGAAGAGTCTCACTTGTGCACTGTACACTGTGTGCTCCCTGACTATATGGTTCTCAGGGACCTCCAAATCATGTTTACTAATGGCTTTCTCTTTTAAAACAACATGAGTTTAAGGTTACTTCATTAATTTGGCAATAAAATAATAGCCAAGAATACAGAAAGCTAAAAAAAAAAAAGAAAAAAGAAAAAAAAAAGGGTGAGGATTTTCTTTTGTAAGTAAATTAGATTACTTGCAATTATCTTTAATAGTAGTTTTATATGGAATTTGCTTCAAAGAGATTCTATTTTCCAACTGTTAAGAACAAGAGCCCTGTAGCTTTAATTTACTTTTCCGATCTCAGTTTCTGTCTTGGGCTGAGGTCATAAAACCAGGAAGATTTGCCTGGGCCCCTTATTTGACCTCCAGTATCAGTATCTTAAGGTCCTCTCTTTGGGACTAGATGTCACAAAGAACGATTCTCTAATCTGTTTTCTGGAGATTGACGATTTAGCTGCTAGTACCCAGGAAACCAAGTGGAAAGGGGGTAGGAGAAGGCTAGAAATTCCTGGCATGCAATATGTGTAAATCCATGTAATTCTCATGTTTTCCCCTATCCAACCAACCTTGAGGTTTTTGCCAGGATGGAGACAATTGCAACGGGGGAAGGGAACTGGGGCTCTGACTATACTTCTTATTCAAGTAAGCCTTTTATTAGTCACTTCTTCCCTTTGGCCCCACAGCCAGATAAAGTTGAATTGGTCAGGAATTCTAAGTAGAGATTAGGTTGCTTCTCAGCTTTTTCTTGCTACTCACATAGGATTCCATTTTCCCCCCACCAAGACTGTTAGAGGCACTTACCACTCTAATCTACTTTCCAGCTTCCAAAATTACGTTGCTTTTGTTTTCTCCCTTCTTTTCTCCTTACCCTTATATGTTTCTGTCTTGGGAGAAAATAACCTCTTTGCTGTCATTTCAGTGTGATTTCAAGGGGAAGAGAGAAAGGATGAGTCTGCCCAATCGGCTTTCTTTACTCGGAAGTTAAGTTCTTCCTTCTGTACAGCTCTCATTCCTACTACTTACAGTTTTACTCACAAGGCCCTGCCTCCCCTCTCCCAACAGGCATTAGAGGAATATGGAATAACCTCCCCCTAAACACACCCTTTTTTTCTTATTCATGTTGTAAAAGTCCAACTTTGCTACTTACCCTCCCAACTCAGATTCTGACTAGTCTGTAAAACCATTCCAGAGCATCCCAGGCCATGATGAACAGTACTTGTTTATACCTCCTGTGGGTAGCTGAATTTCCGCATATATATCTTTTCTATCTTCTTTAAGAAGACAAAACTGGGACTAGTAGTTAGCGTAATGGCTATGTCACTGGAATCCCATGTAGCCAACCATGGTTCGAGTCCCGGACCCGGTGGCTTAAACTCATGCCAGATGCATGTGCGTGTATGCCCAAGACCCCAAGAGGAGAATGGAGGACAAGGGATTGTGGTGTGGCCATCCCCCCGGGGGATGATTTCTCACTTTCTGTCTCTCTGTCTCCCTCTGTCTTTCTGGTGAGCATACACGCCCTATAGCAAATACCTCTCAAAAAAAAAACCCCAAAAAAGACAAAAGCTAAATTGCATTCTCCCTCATGCCAGAGCCTTGCCTGATCATTCGTGATGTAAGTCACCATGTGGTATCATTAGGAGTTGCTAGGGATAATAACCTTGTTTAGGCAGATATAGATCAGGGAACTAGCATGGAGCACAAAGAAGCCATAAGGAGGGACTACATGACCATCAGTATTTTGACTCAGAACGACTCCTTACAGCATGAGTCCTTTAAGAAACAAGAATGAGGAACAAACCAAAAGAAAGAAATTGATGAGCTAGAGATGGTCTAAGGACACATACTTTAGATGGACCAAGTATCTAAAACAGGATTAAAGAGGACCCTGGAAAGGAGATAAGATCACCTCGCCTCCTTTGGTACCGGCCCGTTCTGTCTATGGAATGCCTCTCTCAGGCCTGCTTGCCTCTCTGGCCCTGGCCCATTCCATCTGCGGGACATCTCTCTATCTCAGTAAACATAGTGCTTAGCTTATCTCCTTGTTCCTCAGTTCTTTGCTGCAATGAGGAGACAGGGATTTACATTTTTTTTCAACTTAATAATATAATGGAGAGAGCAGGCCTTGGAGTAGAACCAGCTGGGGTCAGCTCTGGGTTCTACCACTTACTAGCTGTGTTATCTTGGGCAAGGAACTTTCTGAACTCCCTGTCTTCCTCTATAGAATGTGAGGACTAAATGAGATGAAGTGTGTGGCCCAGCTTAGCATACTCCTGGCTGCGTAGGGGGTGCTTAATACAAGTCAGTCTCCTTTCCCTTGTGTTCGCACATCTCCTTTGCACAGTGCTTTCCTTGTATTAGATGCTCACAAATTATTTATAAAGTGGTTGTTCTGGAAAAATTATTTGGTCGAAGTTCTTCAGGAGACATAGTTATTCTGTTTCTCTTTATCCCAGCTCTACCACATCAACTATGGCAGGAAGGCAGAATCCCTTCTCTGAGCTAGAATTTTAAGGCAGGAAGTCCTTATCACTTGAGTAAGAGGGTACCAGGAGAGCAGAATCACAGTGTTCAATAAAACTGAAAGGACTTCGGTCGCACTGTTGGCTTTACCAGCGCCAGCTTGAGGCTTGCAGCTGTGCTTCCTCTTTGCAATTATAGGAGTGAGAACTCCGTTAACTAACTTCCAATTCAATCCACAGCTCGCCACTTGGGATCCGGAAGCTAGCTGATTTTTTGACCTAAGGTGCTCCGCTATGTAAGGGTGCCAGTTATAATTATATGTTCAGGTGTCAATTAGCAAACCAGCCCATGATTTGGCAGTTGGGTGTAATGAGATAGATCTTGCACTAATCTTTCAATTCAACAAGCATTTGGTAAATGCTTTACACATAAAACCCTCTACTGTGCAAAGGAAGATCCTGAGGTAAAAAACTTCAATACCCATTCTTTTGTGAGCTTATGAAATTTAAAAAATATTACTAGAATCTTAAGGAATAAAGAAAAAGGCAGGAAATTTTCCATAAAAACTGTTTTTTTCCCCACACACACCCCTCTCCACATCTTTTTATACATAAGTGACAGTCATTTCAAAGACAACACATGAAACTGATGCCTAAATCCATTTAGTGGGAATACTCCCTGAATACGATTATACTGGACTCTGACTCTGGGCACACCTTGGTGAGTAAAATACACTATTGTTCTCCAAATACTGCTAATTGCTGTGATTTTTTTTTTCTCTCTCTCTGGATCAGAGTTTTCCATCCTGATTTTTCTCAATGCCAGATACCACTTTTTGAATAAATTGTTTTCATTAAATTCCTGAGTCATACTTTCTATTTTTTTTTTTACAGTTTATTGTTATGGTTTACCTAAAGCATTCATTTTATGTGGTATCTTCTACTTCTTTTTGACCTTTGTAAAATTTTCCCTGTTGAACAGAGAAAGAAGATGTAAGACCTTGCAGAGAGGGTTGATGGGGGAATGGCAGAGTACAGCATTGTAATTAGCAGGGACTCCCAGGTCACAGACTAGTACCATCCACAGACTGTTAGGATGCAGGCTACACAGCAGAAGGGGAGCAGCAGGCAAACCAGCAAAGCTTCACCTGTGTTTACAGTCACTCCCCATTGCTTGCATTACCTCCTGAGCTCCACCTCCTGGCAGGTCAACAGTGGTATTAGATTCTCATAGGAACACCCAGATGGAACCATCTAGTTGCAGGAAAACAAGCTCAGAACTCCCACTGATTCGGCATTATGGTGAACTGTGTAATTATTTTATTATATATTATAATGTAATGTTCATAGAAATAAAGTGCATGATAAATGTAATACACTTGAATCTTTTCAAACCATACCTTCCCCCCCTCCAACTTGGTCCATGGAAAAATTTTCCTTCACAAAACTTGTCCCTGTGCCAAAAAGGTTCAAGACTGTTGGCCGATAGTGTGCTAAGGACACAGACACCATCCTTTGAACTTAACCTGAAACTGTTTCACACTTGACCTCTTTGTCTGTTCATCAGATTAGAGTGTGTATTCTGTTTTTCATGAGCTCTGTCATTTTTGTTTATCACCCTCATCCTGCCCTTATTTCCTTGCTGTTGTGAATCTGCAATATTACAAAGATTGAGTATCCAGATTACTATACACCCACTCGTATTTGAGAATGAATGAACTTAGGTACTCATGTTTCTGAGGCTCCTGAGAACCAGTTGTTAAATTTTCAAAAATCTCCTGAGTTGGTTATTAAACAAAACTATTATTTTAAAAGTAAATTCTGGAGCCAGTGGGTGGCATAATAGTTGAGGCACTAGACTCCCACAGGCTGACCATGGTTCAAGTCCCAAATCCGGCGACTTGAAACTCACACTGGGTGTGTGTGTGTGTGTGTGTATCCGTGTCCAAGATCCCAAGAGGAGAATGCATAAGAAGAGACTACAGCATGGCCATTCCCCCCTGGGGGATGATTTCTCACTTTCTCTTTCTTTCTGTCTCTCCGGCTAGTGTACATGCCCTATAACAAAAAAATTGCAAAGAAAAAAAAGTAAATTCTATGACATTAAAAACAAAGATATGGTCCATATTATGGTGCAGTAATAAAACACAGCACTCTACAAGGCTGATTCACATGGGAAGGTTTTGGGTTCATATCCAGGGGTATTCTTGAGTATGCAAAATATACACATGCCCATGATCCACAACTGGCAGAGCCTGGGTGTGGATCATGGTGTCGAGCTCTTTTGGGGTGTGGTCTTTCTGACTCTCTGTCTGTCTCTTTCACTCATGAAAGAAATGGGAGGACAAACTTACAAACTTCTTTTTTGAAAGCAATGAATATCCAAACTCATCACTTCTTAATTATTTTACTACATGTTACTATTATCTATGCTGCTTGGGTTTTTTGCATCTGCCATACCTGACAGCAGAAATAGTGCATTGCGAAGGGACCAGCAGTTAGCGTAATGCCTATGCCGCTGGACTCCCACGTGGTTGACTGCGGTTCGCATCCCAGACCGGGTGGCTTAAAACTCACGCCGAGCACATGTGCGGCATGCCCAAGATCCCGAGAGGACAACAGAGGAGAAGGGATTGAGGTGTGGCCATCCCCCCTGGGGGGTGATTTCTCGCTTTCTGTCTCTCTCTCTCTGTCTGTCTGGCGAGCGTACATGCCCTATAGTGAAAACCTCTCCAAAAAAAAAAAAAAAGAAATAGTGGATCGCTGCTTGTATTAGTGTGCATCTTCTCCTGACTCTGCATTCAATGACACCATATTGGTAGCTTGAAATTAGCCCAAATCAGGCTACTTTCAGTCACTAAAACCAGCAAATACTACAAATCAAGTCTCCATCTCCCTGGAGAACCATCTGGGAAGTGTTTATCAGCACACCATCACTTGCATCTTCTCCTGCCAGTTGCCAGTGACCTTGAGGCACAGCAGTACCCTTTATCTTCATGGCAAAATGCTTCCTCCAAGGTGGTTGCACCTAGCTTACATTTCTTTGCCCACAGTCCTAGTGAACACCAAGCCCAGATTTCTACCCTGGATCCATGGCTACTCCTAGCCTGCCTCTTTCTCTATCCTTCTCATTCTCAGCGAATCAATCATTATTCTCTTTCTTTCTCCTATGTCCACCTCCTGTCTCCTTCTTCTTCCTCTTCCTCCATATCTTTCCTCTACCACTGGTTAAGAGCAAGGATCCTGGACACAGACTGGTCTAGAAAATCACCACTGCTAACTAGCTGTGTTACCTTGTGCTTGCTTCTGAATATTTTGTGCTTCAGTGTTATCATCTGTAAAGTGGAGATAATAGTATCGGTGTCACGGAGTTATCATAAGGATGAAATGAGTTCATCGTTGTAAAAGCAGCTAGGATAATTCCTGGCATACAGTAAGTATTGTGTGCATATTTAGCTAATAAAATGAGCACTTGTATTTGTTATCCTGCCCTCACCTATGGACTTACTATGTGCAAGAGTTCGTAGAGAAAAGGAGAACAGCAAAGGAACATGAAGATAAAAGAAGGGGCAAAACGGCCTGGGGTTGTAACACAGGAAGAATAGCTCTATGGAATTAGAAGGGTGAATCAAATAAACCACAAGAAGGGCAGAGATCTGGAAAGGAGACAAATAAGAAAAATAGTTACATTTTGGAATACTCTGCAAAGATTATATATAATATGAACTTTTTTTCAAATATAAGTACAGCAGGAAAATAAAGGGGCATTTTTATAAATGCATAGAGAATTCCCATTTTGAGTCTAGCAATTAAGTCAATTTTGGTCTTTATTCAAGGCAGAAATTTGGTTGTCACGTAGTTGAGGTACTTAGGCTGAATCAAATGTGTATTGAACAAGAGCCACAGAGACAGAGTGAGAGATATGTGTGTCCATATCTATGGAAAAAACGCAAGCCCAGGAGCCTAAGTACTCATTTGTCTGACCATCTGGAAGTCTCTAGTGATCTAGGCACTTAATTTTACCCTCATTTTTAGAACAAAAGGGAAACAATGAAAGAAGAAAATGGGCAGCAGGAACATTCTACTTTTCATTTTAAAAAAAAATCTTCATGATAAAAGGAGCAGAGAGTTTAAAAGAAAAAAATGAGAAACCATTAAAATGATTTGAATGCTCTGTCTATACTTTGCAGTGGGCATTATTGTTTTCAGTTACATGGGCACTGTGGTAATTTTATGAATCATTAGAGTTTTCTTTCCAGATTATAGCTGCATGTTCTTAAGATGCCTCCTGAGTTACCCACAGTAAGAGGCTATTGAACATTTTCACTTAATACTTTTGAGTTTTGTATTAATTTTGCATTTTAAGAAATTTATATTTAACAACCCAAAGATAAAATCATTACAGCAAGGCTTTGTGTATTTTATTTCACATATATATATTTTTTAGATATGAGCTTGCCTCTGTTCTCATCCATAGTCCAATAAAAGACTTAAGAAAATATAAAGGTTTGGTATTATAGAATGATGACTCCTATTTAAAAGCAAAGGCTGAGGCCAGCTGATGGTGAGGTAGCTAAGGTGCTGGACTCTCACATGGCCGACCAAGGTTTGAGTCCTGGACCTGGCAGCTTTCTCTCTCTCTCTCTCTCTCGTGAGTACATTGTCCCTGAAGCTAATTTTAAAAATAATATTATTAGTGATAAATAAGATTAATAAATAATTATTTTAGTGCTTATTTAAAAAAAAGAAAAAGCAAAGACTTCCTCAGCCCACCAAAAGTTTAAAACAGTTACAAGAGCTAAACATTGTCCTCTGGCATATGTAATCAGGCATAGTGATCTGCAAAACACACAGTCTTTTAATGATTCCTAACACCCCGTCCTAGAACTGCAGTCTCCAAAGGCAGGTCCACCAACCTGAGCCAGCCAGTCAGTCCAGCATGTGATCCACAGAAAATGGGTACCGTAGGGGCAGTGTAGTGAGTGCTGTATGCGTGTACCTGCGGGAGGTGTGTGTGTGTCTGTGTGTATGTATGAGAAGACTGCAAGTTTATTTTCTTGGTAGAGACCATTTTTTTGTTTTTTGTTTTTTTCCCCCTGGTACTTTCCTCTGTTTTAAGAAAACAGTGGTATTATAGATGATCTGTTTTTGTTTCGTTGTAAGAATCCTTACTTGGTAAAATATATAAAAAACTGAATCTATACCGGCCCATGTGTTTTCCCTAGTTGGTAAAATCCTAAAGCCTGGTGATCATTATATATTCTAAATGTTGGCCGTATCATTCACTTAGAAGAAGCGTAGGTGTTTGGTGTGCGAAGAGATTGTCATAGAAGGAAATATATCAAAGTTGCCATATTCGTATTTTTAACCACTTGGACTTAGAAGAAAAGCTACTTCCCTGGGCAACATGTAGGTGGATCTGTTACCGTTCCTTTCATACAAACTTGGGCAGGATGCCATTGAGTTATGTTCACCAGAATGCATCATGCTGATTTCCAATCTCATATGGGCCTACCTCTTCACAAATACTGTGCTTCGATAACTAAACTCTAGGACAGTTAAGTATGAATGACTAACCTCCCAAACTGGAGGAGATGAGTTGAAAGCCAACATTTACTTGGGTGGACAGGCTGGAAACGTCACTATGGTTCATGAATATCACACCCCTTGCAAGTGAAGAGAGAGAGGGCAATTTGCTCAGTACCCCAAAGTTATTCGGTGTTAAAACCACATTTGGAGCCCAGCTCTCCTGTATGCTAATCATTCGATTTTTGCTCAGCCACGCATTTTTGTTTTGGTCTTCTTAGAAAGGTCATAAAGAGGAGTTAAATTTATTCCTGGAAGAATGTTGGATTTTCTAAGAGCCACTTTGGTTAAAAACAAGAGCTACTTGTTAAAATTCATTAGTTCTTCTCAAATTTGATCATTTCTCACAGTATGAGGCACTTCTGAGCTACATCTCTACCCTTGAACAAATTTCCCCTTGCGTGTGCACGCTTGCACGCTTCTTCACACGCTCTCCCCCCCAAATAGTTCCATATGTTCTCTTTTCCTGGAAGCCAAGCTCCCTGCTCATTCTTTCCCTCAGAGGGCTCCAGATCTCACCTCTGAGGTGCATGAGGAACTGAGGCTGAAACAATTTGCAGGGAAACTTGTCAGCATAATTGATTATTGTATGGAGTGAGCCACCAAAGACAGGTGAGCCTGCGCAGAGTGGAACAAATGTGCATGTAGCGTGCGTTTCCCACTGAGTCCACTCGGACTTCCTCCTCTGACATGTTGATTTATATATGTGTAGCTCTTCCCTAATGAATCGTACCCCATCGTGGGTCACTAGAGCCTCCT
>NW_006159610.1:1719211-1735792 GCF_000334495.1 Tupaia belangeri chinensis
AATAGACCCTGCCTTTGCTAGCAAGAAGAATATTGAAGGCTCTACTCTGTGCATTTTCGGAGGTTTTTTGTGGGGGAGGGGCTCTAACAGGAGTGGCTGAGGACATGTAATCTTTAAAAGACAAAATAATCACATGAAATGCTTGAATAACATTTCTATATCAAACAAGGAGATTCTATGACTACAGATAACTTTGTGACATGACAGCAATGAGTCAAAGTGGAATGAGAATTGGAGAAATGTAAAGAAATGAAAGCATTTCAGACCACCTTTGGTGGCAGCCTGATGCCAGGGAGTTCTTTGAAAACCTCTTTCCAGTGTTATTCTTGTTCCTTGAAACTGCTTTAAGTGTTAGACTTGCTATAAAATAGGGAGGATAATGACTGCTCTACTTTCTCACAATCTGTTAGGATATTGATTGAGATATTTACAAAGTACTCTGAGTTCTCAGGAAGAGGGATGTTAGAAAATGCTACAACGATGTTAGCAGAGCCTGGAAACTTGAGCCAAACATATTTCAATAAGATTCATTTTAAAGCAGGTCGAAGTATTAGCTTGATCGTGTATGGCAATCATGTTCTTCTGGTCTGTCCTTTTGTCTTAGGCATCAGTTCTGTGTGAAGTAAAAGGCCAGGGTTGGGCCAACCTGTTAGCATAGTAGTTAAACTGAGCTGGGAGCTGGATCCCACGTGGCTGACTGCAGTTTGAATCCTGGCACCAGTGGCTTGAAACACATACTGGGCGTGTGTGCTTGCATGCCCAGAATTGACAGGATGGAGAGATGGGGGAAAAGAGACTGTGGCAGGGGTCGCTTTCCCTCTCTCTCTCTGGCAAATGTACATGCCCTTTAGCAGAAGGAAGAAAGAAAGAGACCAATGTTTTAGGACAGTGACAAGAGAGAAAAGCCAAAAGCTTAAAATTACCCATTAAGACTCCCTTGGCTGCTGGCACTGGTATGGCCTGTGGCTTCAGAAGGCATCATATTTGTAATAGATATTTTAACTTCTCTGTCTAATAATTTGTGTCATTTCTGGGTCTATTCTCTTAACAGATTTTCTTGCTCCTTAAATATTGGGTTGTCAAAAAAGTCATGACTTTTTTTCCCCCCTAGGCAAAAATGTAACATGACTTTTCTGACAACCCATTATTTTCCCACTTCTTTCCATGCCAGATCATTTGTGATTGGCTGCTGGACTTGTTTGTTTGTTTGTTTGTTTGTTTAATTTTTATTTTTAAATTATAAGTGCCGGATTTCGCTGTAGTTTTTTTAGATATTGTTTAACTCTTGTAACACATTTAAGTATTTAAAATTACTTTGATCACATCAAGGCTTGCATTTAGGTTTTATCGGAAAGATCAAGAGCAGCCTTGAGTGTAAGGCTACTCTGGCCCCTCTAGTGAGGCAATACTTTTCTGATGACTCTACCCAACACCCTCTGCTTTAGGAGCTTCTTCCACTCTAGCTGGTGGAAACATGAAACAGTCCCCACCCCATGTGAACTCTGAGGTTTATTTGTCCTGCCCTTTCCAGTGAGGTCTCTCCTTGCCCCACCCCCACCCCCTTTACTTTGTGAGGCTCCCACCTCTTCAGCATTTTTCCACATAAAACTCTAGTTGCCTTGGTCTTCCAAAATTTCAAATTAGGTCTCCTCGACTCAACAAGACTTCCAAGGTCTGTTTAGGTCCCCTCTTCCTGCATTGTGGCCCAAAACTGCCCAGCTGGGGAATTCACAGGGCTTCCCTTATTTGTTTTCCTTCTCTAGGGTCTGAAAACTATTATTTCATATACTTTATCTGATTTTATAGTTATTTAAAATAGGATTTTTAGCAATTTTATACCAAAATACTTTCATTTTACTTCTTTACAAGCAAGAGCTTTTTCAAAATAGTATTATCAAAATAGCATAACCATCATCAAAATTAGCAGTAAGTTCTTTTTTTAAAAAAGAATTACTTACTTAATTTTATTTTATCATTATCATTATTATTTTAATTTGCTATAGGGCATGTGCAATGATAAGAGAGAGAGAGAGAGAGATGTGAGAAAGCGAACTGCCAGGTCCAGGACTCAAACCATGGTCAGCCATGTGGGAGTGTAGTGCCTTAACCACCACACTACCTTCTGGTCTCAGCAATAAATTCTTAATATCTTCCAATATTTAGTCCATTTTGAATTTTCCCAACTGTCTTAGAAATGTTCTTTACTCCTACTTTGTCTAAGCCAGGATTCCATCTAGACCCATAATTGTTATGTGGCTTCAGTCTCTTTAAATCCAGAATAGTATCATTTTTTATGACACTGACCCATTAAACAAACCCAATCCCTGTTGCTATGGAATATCCCGTCATCTGTATTTGTCTGGTGTTTCCTCTGTTTCTTTTTACTAGAAGGTAATTCTAAAAGCTTGATTAGATTTTAAAGTGCAGTGTTCTTAGGAGCCGTGTATATCACAGATGAGGGTGTAATCAATCCTACCACATCCACTGACCTGTCAGAGTTGGCTTCCTAACGTTAGTGATGCTGAGATCGACTGTTGTCTGAGGGTCGTGGCCCTCTCTCTCTCTGTTGTGTAGTTTTGGTTATCTGTGTGACCAGAATATAATCTCTATGGTAGAACTTTGGTTCTATGTGAATGTTTATTTCCCTATTAGCTTTCATTTTCTGATTTTTTTTTTTTTAATTGTCAAGGGGGTGAGTGCACTGGCCAGAGAGAGAAAAAAGTCCCCAGTGAGATATGGTCATGCTCCCCTCCCCCCCAGGATTTGTACATACACATTCAGGTACCTAGAGTATTTCTCAAGCCACTGAGGCCAGGACTCTAACCTTGCTTGACCATGTAGGATCCAGATCCCTTTAATCAACAGACCACAGGGCTGGCCTTCGTTTTTTGTCTTAATGCCAACAAATAACCTTTACCTGAATCTCTTGTTTTATTCGAGGCTGTAAAAATATTTTGTAATTCTGTTATTTCTTCTGCATTTCTTAGCTGGTATTCTTCTCTACAGAAGAGACTTCCCTATTTGGTTGGTATTGCTGAAATATAGGTCCTACTAGAAAGAAAGAGCAGATGCATAATTCTTTCTCTTTACTTACCAGTTTTCAAATGAGAATTTGATTTAAAAGTCACCTTAAATGGAAAAAAAAAATGAATCTAGGCCACTGAGCTCCCTCTGGCCAAAGTTCATGATTAAGGCATCAAAGAGAATAAATTATTGAGTTGATTATGTTTATTAAAAAAATGAAAAACCAAGAGGAAGAGAATATCAGAAATAACTCATTTTTTTACCATTTGAGGTGACTTTTAAATCAAATTCTCCTTTGAAAACTGTTAAGTAAAGAGAAAGAATTATGCATCTGCTCTATCTTTTAAGTAGCAACTATATTTGAAGTATCATAAACTAGCTGCATGTCTTGGACAAACCCTTTAACATATTTGTTGTGGTTCCATAGAATTTGGCGAGCTAACAGTTTTCTTTCAGATCTAGAAGAAGGATTCCAGGCTCCACTACTTAATACACTGTCAATTGTGGTGATAAAGTGTGTATGTTTTTTTTTTTTTTTTTGAGAGAGATTTTTCCTATAGAGCTTGTGCACTTGCTAGACAGAGACACAGAGAGACAGAATGCAAGAACCCTCCCCCCCCCCAGGGCCACGGCCATGCCACCATCCATTCTCCTCCATTCTCCTCTTGGGATCTTGGGCACACCCACATGTGCCCAGCATGAGTTTTAAACCACTGGGTCCAGGGCTTGAGCCACGGTCAACTACATGGGAGTCCAGCAATGTAACATTATGCCATCTGCTGATCCCAGATGAAGTGTGTCTTAAAGTGATAGATCAATTTCTTTGACCATGTTTTCTGTTGACTTCTTTCTAAATCAATTTCCTAGAATCCTAGGTTCTTTATTATTAAAATTATTTTATTTATTTATTTATTTATATTATTCTTCATTTGACCAGAGAGAGACAGAGAAAGAGAAAGGGAACGTGACAAATCAGGTCTGGGGCCCAAATCACAGTTGGCTATGTGGACGTCCAGTGCCTTAACCACCATACCACCTGCCAGCCCTAAACCTTAGGTTCTTTGCAGCATCTCTGAATTATCCCTGCTCGGGAGTAAAACAGCATATGTGTGGAGAATGCATTCTCCAAACTAAAGTTGTTCTGAGTCTCCAAACCAAAGTCATTTCATTTTTGTTTTCTGAATTGTGAATTTATTTATGTCTTAAAACTTTAAAATGAGTGTATGTATATATTAGTGTGTATACACACACATGTATAAAATGGATTATAGTGTAGAAAATAATACAATCAAGTGAAATAAAAAGTATTTTTGTGATGGTATCCAAGCTCCTCAGGCACAATAATGTTCCCTCTTTAGAACCATGGGACTGAAGATTCATTAATGTAGTAATAAGGAGTTTGTAGTCTAATGTCACCTCACCAAGTCAGGCTTTTAACACAACTGACCATTATTATTATAGTCTAAGTCTCCCTTTTCACCTATTCTGTATGTGCTATGCATATGCATTAATTCACTTAGTAAACATTTATTGGAAGCCAGCAGTCTATTGGAAGAGACAGCCAAGTGAACCAGTTGTTACCATACCACATTTAGAGCCATGGTATTCTGGTAGCACAAAAGAAGGGGATTCAAATCTGTGCAGGTAATGCAGGTAGCCCTCTGACTCCTTTGTTGTTGTTTGGGTTGTTTTGTTTTTGTTTTTGTTCTAGGTTTTGTCATAAAGTACATGTACTCATCAGAGAGAGACAGAGAGAGAGAGTGAGAAACCACCTCCCCTCAGGTGGGATGGCCATGCCACAATCCCTTCTCCTCCATTCTCTTCTTGAAATATTTGGGCATGCATGCACATATGAACAGCATGATTTTCAAGCCACCAGGCCCAAGACTCCAACTATGGTCAGCCATGTGGAAGTCTAGTGCCTTAACCACCACACCACCTGCTAGCCCTTGAACTGACTCTTTAAGGATGAGAGGCATGTGCTAAGAAGGGCACTGCATACCCAGAGATCAGCAAGCACAAAGGTAAAGAGGCAGAAATTAGCATGGTGGAAGTAAGGGATAGTCATTTAGAGTGGCTGGAGCACAGGGTGGGTATGCACTGTGGAGCTGGAGAAAAAAGCCAGGGAGGTAAACAGAAGTCAGAGTTTCAAAGGCTCAGCATGTTGAAAAGTGCATGAGCCATGAAGTAAGACACCTGGATTCTCATCCTGTTCCTACCAGTGTTCCTTATCTGTCCTCAGGCATGTTGTTGAGCCTTAGTGTCCTCAAAAGTATAACTAGAGAACGGAGAGAGTTAGCCCCAAACCATGCTCTGTAAACACTATTCTAGTAGGTGTGAAAATACTGGCTATGAAAAATGTTTTCCTTAGTTCAGTCGTTAGAGGAAGATTGAATACTATATTCATCTCTTTAAGAGGCACAATGATATTAGCGTAGTAAGAGTTTCCAAAGTCTTCCAGTAAAGAAACTACTTCAGTTTTCTTTAACTCAGCATTTTCTAAATTCTTTGAACTTGGAGTCAGTTTTCTGTAATACTAGTGTCAGGTCATGCTGTAGAACCTTGTTTTGATGAACAATGAACTAGATCTGAAAGGTCCAATCATCTTTATTTATTCATTTGTTTAATTATTTTAAAGTGCAGAATTAAAAAGCTGGTTATTTTATACGCACTTCTTACTTTAGATTGCTATTGTATCCCTGTAATAAACTTTAGTTGTGTATTTTTCATAGAAATTTTTTTTATTCTAACAGCTGTCATGAATTTTTTCCCCTTTTTTCATATTATGCACATACTTTCTTACCTGCTAATAAGTTGCAAGAAATGTTAATCGAGTTGTTTCTAAACAAGTATCAATCATTGTGATGTGTTTAAGTAGAAATTACAATGAATAAAACTAGGACTCTATTATGAAGTCATAATACTCAACATTGGAAAGTCCCCAAATTAATAATGAATCAATAAATCATTTGTGATGCTAAAGAGATAAAAAAAAAAAAAGACAGGATTGGCCTAATTAGAAATTTGATATTTTCAACATTAATCTGTCAGAGCCACTGATTTGGAAATTGTTACAAATTCTTGAAAAAGGCAAACTTTTCTTTTCCACAAAAAATATCCATTATTTGGCCAACTACAGTGTCATTTTTCCTTGGAGAAAATGCAGTGATTGATTATCTAGAGTGCTACCATGACAAGGTAAACCAACCAAATAGCTGGAAAATTGTATGTAATCACAGAGCATCACAGTGGTTCTGTGTTGAACATAACCATTAGAATTAAACCAGGGCATTCTAATCATTTCCTGCTGTTCTTTCCTGTTCACGCCCCAAATCTTAACCTCCAGGGCATGTACAGAAGTATTCACAGTTGCCCCTTCCCCACCAAATGCCAGCAGCACAATTCTAGTCACCCGAAAGCATTGCAATAAAGACCCAACCCACTCCACTGCAGAGATCTCAAAACAATAATGATGTCTATGTCTATCATCCCTCATATATATGACATTCAAAGAGCAGTTTAATTTTGCATATTAACATTGTTAATCTTGTTTCTTTTATTAGTAGTTTTGTCCCAAAGATCCTAAGACATAAACAAGTGGGGGAAGGGAAGTGTGGGAGAGGGACAGAAACAAAAGAATGCTAATCCATTTGAGAAGTTAATCATCTATTCAGGAAGACCAGACACACCTGGGATGACCTGGAGACAATTACACAGTATTCACCCAGAGCAGAAGTACCAATGCACAAATTGAATACACGAGTCATGAGAGCCAACAGAGTAGAAAAGCAATCAAATTACCCTTGGTTATTAGAGAACGAAATTGAGTCATAAAAAAGGAAGGAGCTACCTCAAACTTCTCCTGGAGATGGGAATAGAACCAGGCTCTTTCTCCCAATGATCAGAGTAATCTCCCTATACTCATTTTCTCTGTCATGTTTTACATTTTAAATGGGCTTTGCTAGGCTGACTGAACGCCACTCTGTTATTAATTGCTGATCACATGGTGAAGGATATCCTACGTTCTGAATTAGGATGAGGATTTTAGATTCTTCTTAGTATGGGGACATTAGCTGGGCAGGATCAATTCCTGTCACTCACACATAAATACAGAGCATTGGGATTATGGATCAGGGTGAAGCTGCAGTGCTTTAATCTTAAAATCAATACAGAAAAGGAAGTTGAACTTGTGGGGATTCTTTGGAGACTGTAATTTGGTTTCCTATGGGGTTTGCCTTACAGAATATAACTGCCCCTTCCTTTTAACCTTCTGATTATTATAGTGAGGCTCAGAAAGAGGAGGGAGAAGAGAAAGAAGACAAAATAATTTCTATACCCAAATCACCTTGAATAAGCATGCAAATATAATTCATAATTCAAGCTAATCCTCCATTGTGTTGAGAAAAGCTGTATACTTTTATCCATTCTTTTTGTATATATTTTTAGAAAAAAAAATTAGCCAAAACCCTGTTCACCCTAGTCTGTATAGAAGCATAATAAAATGCCTTTGATTCTTTTATAGGTCACTGTCAAACTGGAAAAAAAATAGTTTTTAACGTTTGCTTTTATGGCTAAGTACACCATAGTCTATATAATTTTATGTAAATACATATTCAACAAACCAGTTACTGACTGAAGATTTCAAACTGCTAAGCATGGGATTAATAGTTACTCCAGTGTAATTCTGCTCCTTTTAAAAGTGGCATGAACTAATGGTTTAAAGAACTCAGTCTTCTTAATCAAAGATTAGGATGTATGGAATATGCCTCTTTTCAGATAGAACAGTGATTTGCTGCACCAAACTTACTACAAGTCTCTAGCTTTAAGATGGGCTTATTATTTTTCCCTTTGGGTGGTTCATTAATTCATTTCCTAAATATGTCAGAGTTTGTCTGGACCCTATTTTACTTACTGTGGTGACATCACTCTGAAATGCTGCAATCTCATGAAAAATCAATGGGCCGTGGGCAAGGGCTAGCTTGGAGGCAGGATGGTATGGTTAAAAGAGAAAAGAAAAGCTTGGAGCCTATCTTCAGTGACCTCCTCTTTCTAAACCTGTTTCGTCATCTCTAGAAGGAGCTGTTTAGGAGATCCAGCGGCTAGGTCGTGACATTGAGAGGAGTAAATGAGAGAAAGCATGCAAGGTGCAGCGTCATACTTTGCTCTTGGAAGAACCCTATAAATGTTCATGATTATCATGACGATTATGTGGGTCTCGAGTGAGATACCATATGCTGTGATGGGAAAACATTCCACAAGCTGTAAGGCATAATACAAATGTTAGCTGTTCCTTATAGACTGATGGTTTTGAAACCTTCAAAG
The DNA here is from genome assembly GCF_000334495.1 of Tupaia belangeri chinensis. Taxonomy (NCBI): domain Eukaryota; kingdom Metazoa; phylum Chordata; class Mammalia; order Scandentia; family Tupaiidae; genus Tupaia; species Tupaia belangeri. Next base: position 1,727,558 of record NW_006159610.1, read on the forward strand.
TAAATCACGGAAGTCTCCTTTGCAATACCTGTCATGGGTCCCTAACCTGAAAGTAGAGCCCTGCAGGTGATAAATCAGGCTCCAACAGAACATGTGTTTTCTTTCTTAAAAGCCACAGAGGTATTTTGTGGCTGCCATGAAACCATTGGAGAAAACACTTTCACAGGTCTTTCCAAAACCAGCACTATGCAAGATATGTATTCTGTCGCTGTTTTGTTGTTTTCATTCCAGGAAAGCTCGAGTGTCCTAAATTATTATATCCTTTCAGTCATCCTTCCTTTTCCTACTCATTACCTGAGGATGGCAACTCTCTAAGTTTGTGTGTCCTCTCTTTGCTTGTTTGGTTCCAGAGCACGATCATTGTGGAGAAGACAGTGCAAGACCTCATGAACCTGATGCACGACCTGAGTGCATATTCAGATCAGTTCCTCAACATGGTGTGTGTGAAGCTCCAGGAATACAAGGACACCTGCACAATGGCCTACAGGTAGCGCTCCAGTGAAGGAGATAAGCGAAGTCACTGTGGAACCTCATGGTTGTTCTAGTTAGTACGAGCTGCCTCCCTGGTCTAACTTCCACCATTACAGTCAAAATTCTCCCTGAGTTTGCCAAGGGGACCAACGAGAACATACACCACAGAAGTAATCCCTAGACCCTTGTATAGTTATATCAACAGAAACAATAAAAGGGACGAAGGGACAGACCACTTAGGGCTGCCATTGGGTGGCTCAGATAAGGCGTCAGCCTTGATTTTCCTGAAAAACCTAGGACCATGAGATTTATTTTCCTTCAGGAAATTACAGATCTTGATTAGTCCATCTTGTTGAAAAGATCCTGAAAGTAAAGCCATTTGAAACTCTTACTAATTTATACTAATATTTCTTTTTAATTCTTACAAATATGTTCTTCTGATGTTTGATCTGTACTTTCCTTCTGTCACAAAAGGACAGTTTTGCCCATTTTTCAGCATCATTAGAAGTGAAAAACCATTATTAGGAATTTGAAAACCATTAGTTTTCCTTCTGACTTCTTTTCTCTGGACTCAAAAATCTCTCTAGGCTTATGGAAAAGATCATAGCTCTTTTCATAGAAAGCTAATAATAGGAACAAATTATGGGCTGGTTGACAAGACATGAAACAATTAGGGAAGAAAAGAATGTATAATAAAATACCAAATTATATGTGATATATAATTAAGGATAGATAGGTACATAATCAGTGGCTACTTGTGACCATACAGAGTATAAGGGCAGAAAGAATGAAAAAAAAAAGAGAGAAAGAGAAAGAGAAAGAAGGGGCGGTGGCAGTCCGAAAATGATTTTGCAGAAGGTGAGATACATGCTGAACAGATGAGATTTATGGACATGGAGAGAATAAGTAAAGGCATGACAAGGGTGGGAATGAAGCAGTAAGGGTAGTTGCCTGATATTTAGAGGGGACAATGAAGACGAGGTTTGACTGGAATAGAAAGTCCCTAGTAGAAGGTAGTTGGAGATCATGTTACATAGAAACAGTATGACCGACTTTCAAAGGGTCTTAACAAGTAAGACTTGGAAACTTAAATGTTGTATAGTAGATAATTAAGGAGTCATTATATCTGCACCAAAAAGCATTGTTTAGGGAAGATTGTTCTGGCAGAGAAATACAGCATATATTAATGCTTAACCTTCTGCATTTTTGTTTCATTCCAGCAATGTGATATTTATCCACAGTTACATGAGCCAATTACAGGAAAGAAACCCAACCAACTATCTCATTGAGATATACTCCCAATAATATCTTACTTTTCTTGTCCAATAGTTATTTATCAAATTTTATAATATATTTAGGTTAGGATCATATATAATTAGTAATTATGTTATGACCAGTTAGGTACTAAGTATTAATAATAATGGTAATTGAAAAATAATTTAGTCTTAGAATCATAGAAGATTTTAATTATTTATAATTTAATTGCTATACATAATTTCTGCAGAAAACTGTAATAAAATAGAATACTTTTAAGCATAAAAATGTATTCCACTAGGAATGAAATTCAGTGAGGAAATGAAATAGAAATAAGCATTCAATCAGGAAAAAAAGGATAAAATGAAAAATACCTAACTGAACTTTGTTAATATGTATTTTAAATAGATAATAGAAGGTATCCAATTCCTAAAGAATTGAGATTCCACTGAATACATTTTTTAAATTGACAGATAATAATTACATATGTTTATAGGATACAATGTGGTATTCTGATATATGAATATATTATCAAATTATTAAATCTAACATATTCATCACTTTACATACTTTTTGTTAGATATTATGCCATAATGTGTATGTGCTCACCAAAGAGAGACAGAGAAAGAGAAAATGAGACCTCACCCCCAGCGGTGATGGCCACACCACAGTCCCTTCTCTTGCATTCTCTTCTTGGGATTTTGGGCATGCACGCACAGGCACCCAAGATGTGTTTCAGGCCACCAGGTCCAGGACTCAAACTGCAGAGTTGGCTATGTGGGATCCAGCACCTCAACTACCACACTACCTGCTGGCCCCTGTACTTAATTTTTTGTGTATATGATATAAACATTTAAAATCTACCTGAGGTTGGCCATGTAGCCTTGTGGTTAAGGAAGCTGATCCCACATACATGATTTGTATCTGGGCCCCAACAGCTTGAGAAACACACCAGATGCATGTGTGTGCATGCTCAAGATCACGATAGGCTGGAGACATGTACAAGAAGGGATTGTGGTATGACCACACCCCATTGATGGTTGCTTTCTATCTCTCTCTTACTATCTCTGTCTCTCCCTGACAAGTTCATGCACCTTCTAGCAATTAAAAAGAAAACAAAAGTAAACAAAATCTACTCTCAACAATTTTGGAATATGCATTATATTATTATTAACTATATATAGTCACCAAGTTGTGCAGTAGATCTTAAAAATGTATTTGTCTTATTTAACTGAAACTTTGCATTCTTTATTTTTTTCTTTTTAAAAGTTTAATTTTATTTATCATCATTATTTTTTTAATTAATTTTTTTAGGGAGATTTTTGCTATGGGGCATGTGTACTCACCAGAGACACAGAGAGAGACAGAAAGTGAGAAATCACCACCCAGGGGGACTGGACACACCACAATCCCTTCTCCTCCATTCTGCCCTCAGGATCTTGGGCACATACACACATGTGCCCGGCATGAGTTTTAAGCCACCAGGTCCAGGACCACAGTCGACTACATGGGAATCCAGTGACATAGCCATTACACTATCTGCTGGTCCTGATCATTATTATTATTTCTTAAATTTGCTACAGGGCACATGTGCTCACCAAACATAGACAGAAAGAGAGAGAGAGAGAAAGTAAGAAAGCAAGCCACTAGGTTGCAGGTCCAGGACTTGAAATGCAGTTGCCATGTGGGAGTCCACATGGACCACATGGCTGGCAGGTGGTCCTAACCACCTCACCACGTGCTGGCCCCACTGTGTACTCTTTGGCCAACATCTCTCCACCCTCGCTCATGTCCCCAGTCTCTGTTAACCTCTACTCTCCACTTTATGCGTGTAACTGTTTTCGATTCTGTATATAGGTGAGATCATGCAATGTTTGTCTTCCTGTGTCTGGCCATTTGATACATTTAAAATAGTAACTTTTAAAGTATCAGTATTTATGATATGCCAAAAATTATATCTTTTGCAATCATTTAAAAATCACACTAAAAAAATAAAATGTCAATTAAAAAATATAGGAAAGAGAATATAGCTTTTCAAAATTATTCGAAGGCATATACAAATAAGTCACTGCTCTAAGTCATTTGTCTTGAGATAGGAATTTCTGAGCCAACGTTGTATTTTCAGCTTTATAAAACCAAATTCGAAATTGGTTGTACCAGTGTCTCATATACCAAATGATAATTGAATAATATATTTTAGATATTAAAATTTAACTTTTTAAATATTTTTAAACAATTGCATTTTAATAATTGTGTTTAAATTTTATTTTCATATTTGCGTTTAACTCCCATTAAAACTAAAGCTTTTTTTGGGGGGGGAGGTTTTTGCTATAGGGCACATGTGCTTGCCAGAAAGACAGAGAGAGACATCGAGAAAGAAAGTGAGAAATCACCCCCCAGGGGGAAACACCAAACTGCAAGCCCTTTTCCTCCATTCTCCTCTCGGGATCTTGGGCATGTACACACATGCTCCCAGCGTGAGTTTAAGCCACTGGCCCAGGATTCGAACTGCAGTTTTCTACGTGGGAGTCCAGTGACGTAACCATTACACCATCTGCTGGTCCCAAATTAAAGCATTTTTCAAAAGTGAGACATGCTCTCTTTTTCTTACTTATATCTGATTGTGGGACTCAGTAACTAATCACAAGTATTACTGTTGATAAACTAATTAATTTTAATGGAAACATTGTATAATCTGACTATGATAAGATAAAGTTGACTTGAGAATAACATTGTTCTTGTTATTTTGAAAGATCATAGGGGGTCTTTCCCTCATTTTTTTTTTCTTTTTTTGGAGAGGTTTTTTTGCTACAGGGCAGGTGCTTTTGCTAGACAGACAGGGAGAGACAGAGAGACAGAAAGTGAGAAATCATCCCCCAGGGGACGGCCACGCCGCAATCCCTTCTCCTCCATTCTCCTCTCGGGATCTTGGGCACGCACGTGCGCCCAGCGTGAGTATAAGCCACCAGGTCCGAGACTCAAACCATGATCAACTATGTGGGAGTCCAGCGACATAGCCATTACGCTAACTGCTGGTCCCCTTTCCCTCATATTATTGATGCCTGTCAGAATGTCAAGTCTTTGGGAACTGCTGTGTCCACAAAACAGGCTGACCTCTGTTGATAGCTCACATCTTAAACTTTTCCCTTATTTTAAAATAATACTGTCATATCCACTGAACATAGTTTTGTTTCATTTTGTTTTTCTTGTTTGCAGTGATCCCAGTCAGTTTAACCCTAATATATGAAAGCCCTTCAGATATGTGGAGATAACGATCATGGTCAATTAAATCTTTTTTGTTTTTGGTCTCCCTAGACTGAACATTCCCAGTTTCTAGTATGTGCTGTATCTGCACACCATCCCAATCATCCTCCTCCATTGCCCATTAGCTTGGCAGTGCCCCAAACTGAGCCCAGTGTTTCAAATGAACTCAGGGTATTTCAGCAGAACCATTCCTTTCCAGCAAGACTCAGTGCTGGATACCATGTTTCTTATTTCATCCTATCATTGCATTTATCAAATACTTACTGAACACCTGCTAAGACCATGTATCAGTGTGGGGACAAAGAAGTTAATCAGTCACAGATTCTACTTTCAATGGGCTTATGTTCTTTTTTAAATTATTTAATTTTATTTATTTATTTTTAATTTGCTATAGGGCACATGCACCCAGAGAGAGAGAGAGAGATGGAAAGTGAAAAAGCAAGCTACCAGGTCTAGCACTCAGACTGTAGTTGGCCATGTAGGAGTCCAGCGCCTTAACCACCATTCTACCTGCTGGCCTTGAATTTATATTCTTGATGAAAAAGGAAGGGGACCAGCAGATGGCGTAATGGTTACATTGCTGGACTCCCATGTAGTCGATCACAGTTCAAGTCCCAGACCTGGTAGCTTAAACTCACGCTGGGCACATGTGTGTGCATGCCCAAAATCCCAAGGGGAGAATGGAGAAGAGATTTTAGCATGGCCATTCCCCCTGGGGGGGTGATTTCTCGCTTTCTGTCTCTCTGTCTTTCTGGTGAGCGCACTCACCCTATAGCAAAAACTTCTCCAAAGAAAAAAAAAAAGAATGAAGAAAGATTAACATGGAAATCTGAGACAAAGAGATCAAATGTGTATATACATGGCATTAATTTATGACAGGACCAGCTGCTTTAGGGAGATTATTCTGAGTTTGCTGTGAGATGTATTAGAAAAGCAAGAGTGTAAAGGTAGAGGGGAGACTGATATCGAATGCCTGGATTAGGGAAGAGACAGACGTGGAGGTTAAGAGACAAATGTAAGAGGAAATGTGGTTGAAATTAGCATTTTCTTTTCTTATGCTGTATTGGCGGTGATTTTTAAACATAAATTTAAGATCTCACATTTACCCATTAACTTTAATGTTATTTTTAACTCATCATCTCAGTCTATTGAGATATATTTGAATTCTCATTCTGTCATCAAAAAACCTAAACAATTTCTTCAAATTACATGTCATCCTTGATTTTATAAGCAATCTTTTTATCTCTTGATGTCACTGGAAAAACCCTTCAACAGGCCAGGACTAAGTTGAGAATTTGAGGGGTATACCCCTTGAGACTCCCTTTCTGATTAACATCTGTATATTACTCAGTACTTCAGTTTAGATGATTTCTAACTAGAAAGCTGGCCATTAGCTGAGAACAGAACATCTGAATGCCAGAACATTTGAGCGGACCCTGCAGCCCACATTTGAATGCCAACATTTTTCCACCTACTAGTTATATGACCTTGAATAGCATCTCTGCATTAATTTTCTCATCTGCATAAAGGAATGATAATAATTCATTCCTCAAAGATTTGTTTCAAAAATGTCAGTCTTTTAGAACTGCTCTTAGCAAAATAGTATGCTCCCCACAAAATAATTAGCTGCTATTTGATAATGACAATGATGATGATTGGCTTTGCTACCACCCATGACAGTGTCCCCTCTATTTCATCATTCGCCCTAAAAGAGACTATCAAATGTCTTGTTGGTGTCTTTCCAGTCCCGCTACTTTTAATATCATCAGCCCTTCTTCTTATCCTCCCAAGAGACGGACAAGTACAAGCCAGCTAGCTATGAACGATATCAAGTATTGTTTCAGAAATCCTCTAGCCCCACTTTGCCCTGTGCTGCTGAATCAAATTATTACCTAAGAACTCTCATCTTCGCCAGTTTTTTAAATTACCCTTGAAAACAAGATTGAGCCAACTACGAGCCAAATTTACCATTTCTTCATGTAAGTCAGTAAGGGGGACCAGCAGTTGGCATAATGGCTGTGTCGCTGGACTCCAGTGTAGTCGACCACAGTTTGAGTCTCGGACCCGGGACTGGCTTAAACTCATGCCAGGCACGTGTGCATGCTTGTCTAGGATCATGAGAGGAGAATGGAGGAAAAGGAATTGTGGCATGGTCATTCCCCCGGGGCGGGGGGGGGTGATTTCTCACTTTCTGTCTCTCTGTCTCTCTCTCTCCTTCTGGTGAGTGCATGTGCCCTCTAACAAAAACCTCTCCAAAAAAGATAATTACTAAACTTAAGTCAGTAGAGAAAGGAACTAAGACATTTGACTTCTCTATGAGATCTTTCAAGATCCTAGTGACTACCACTTCCTGTTTACAAAGTATCTCTAATAATCTATTTAGAATTTTACCTGTTATTCTAGACACGGTGGAGGTTCAATGGTGACACAACTGAAGCCACATAGGAAAGATCCTAGGTTTGCATCCTGGGGCCTTCCTGAGCATGCCAGGTGCATGTGCATGAGCTTGTGATGCAGGCTAGCTGAGGCTAGCGTGGATCGTGGTGTGGGGGCCCTGTTGGGGTTCCTGTCTCCTTGTCTATGTTTCTGTCTCTCTTATTGACAAAATAAACTAAAAAAAATAATAATTTTCCTTATAATTCCAAATTTACTCTATTCCTTTAATTTACCTTTTTTCTTTTCTTTTATGAACATCAGAGATTTGCTCTCAGGCATTTTTCCCTGTCAGGATACCTCTGAGATGATCAGCAATGGTTCTATAATTCTGTGCTTTGAGTTACTTCAGTATTCAAGATTCTTGCCTACATTTATTAAACCTTTAAGACTGTTCTTTGATCTCAGTTACTATTAACAGTTGATCACTCTGTCCTAGGATTTCATTCATTCACCAGTGTTTCTTGAGTACTTGCTGAAGAGTTTGTAAATAGAGCAATAAACCAAACAGATTAAGTATATATTCTTATGAGGCTTACATTATGTTAGTGATGGGGGAGGGGAGATAAATAATACTAAGTATAATTGATAAACATATCATAAAGAATTTTAGAAGATAATAAGTACTGTGAAGAAAAGCAGTAGAGTATGGTAGCCTCAGTAGAATGGGGGAAGGAGGCTGCAATCCAAATAGGGTGCCCAAACGAGGCCCTGTTGAGGCTTGAGGAAAGGATGGGAGGAGAAAGAGAGTGAGACAAGTTATCTGGGAAGTGTGTTTGATGGCTCATGGATTCTGCATAATGCATCTCAGGA
>NW_006159610.1:1735805-1751246 GCF_000334495.1 Tupaia belangeri chinensis
CTCAGGAAGAGCGGGTGGGGGCAGCCTGGTTGGAATAAAATGAGCAAAGAGGAAGCTACTAGAGAGGGAACATAGGCCAGACTGCGCAGGGCCTACAGGCCACCATCGGGAGATTGAATTGACTTCTGCTCTGAGTAAGGTGGGAGCCACTGCAGGAACTGTGTCTGGGAGTATCATGATCTTACTTACATTTTAAAATGTAAGTATTGAAAATAGGCAGAGGACAAGGATGGAAGCAGGGAAAGCAATTAAGGGCCACTGTGATAATCCAGATGATAATGGGACAGTTCACACTGTTGGTAGCAGCAGAAATGGTGAGAACTGGTTGAACTCAGAGCCTATTCAGAACATGGCCAGATTGGATAGACAGTATAAGAGAAAGGTGTCAGAGATGACTCTTGGGAATTTTTTTATTTGAGCAGTGGAAAGATGGACTTGCCAGCTGTTGAGACAGAGGACACTGCAGGTTTGAGGCAAAGAGGTTGGGATTTAAATTTGGACTATTCAACATCCACATATAAGCAGTTGGAAATATGCATCTATAGGAGAAAGGTCTGGCTTGGAAATAGATATTCAGCAGCCATTGACATGTAAATAGTATAGAAAAATTCTATTTTAAAACCATGGGGGACCCAGCAGGTGGCATGGTAGTTAAGGCACTGGACTCCTACGTACTGTCCACAGTTCAAGTCCCAGACCTGGCAGCTTGTTTTCTCACTTTCCTTCTCTCTCTGTCTCTCTCTGGGGTGCACATGTGCCCTATCACAAATTTAAATAATAATAATAAATAAATAAAATTAAATAATTCTTAAGAAAAGAAAAATTTGGGACTAAATGAATTCAGGAGTAAGCTAAGAGTAAAGATAAAACAGAGATGAGGATCATGACATTAAGAAGTTTACAAGAAGAAGAGAAATCAGCAAAATGACAGGGAGGAGCAACAACCAGTGAAGAGGGAGGAAAAATCAAGAGACTGCGGTAACATGGAGACCAAGTACAGGGATGGGGAGGGCGTGATCACCTGGTCACATGCTGCTGTTGGTCAGCACTGGAACTGTGCATGGACTGAGGGATTAATTTATCAACAAGGAGATCGCTGGCGACGGGCTAAGAGCTGTTTCTGTGGAATAGTCGGGGTAAAATCAGACTGATGGGAACTTAAAAAGCAACTGGAAGTAGCGAAATTATAAATACAGGCAAAACTTTGGCAGTGAGGTTTACTGCAAAGTAGAACAGAGAAGTGGTAGTAGCTGGAGAAGTGAAGTTACATGACGGGGTTTTTGTTGTTTATTTTATATTATATTAAACAAGCAAGATAAGTATCTATTTATATATGACGAGATTACTGGGTCCTTGGAAAAGCCATGATACATTTTTGCATAGAAAAACATGCGAAAATGCATCACAACTTCCCTGATGACCAGTATTTTGAAGAAAGAGAAAATTGTTGAGTTAGGAGAGAAAGAGAAATGACTGAAATTATGTTTTTAGCTGAGTAAGTAGGGGTGGTTCTAATGCACAAGTGGAATGATTGGTTTTAGGCAGGAACACAGATAGTTCTGTTCCCCATGGGCTATTCTTCCTCTGGGAATGGGGTTATTCTCTTGTCTCTTAAACTAAAGCATTTTGTCCAGACAGCAACCCTGTTTCTCCTTTGCACTACTTCTGGAACACAGCCACTGTTTTGAGGTGTTGACTTAATGCGGTCATCACGAATATCCTCATTCTTTCTCCCAAGTGTCTGTGTCACTTTCGTGTCCCTCATGGCCATCACCTCTGAAATGGTGCCCAGTGTCAGATGTTCCACATCCAAGGGACTCTCTGGGACTGATGACCCATAGTTGCTGAATAGCAGACGTAGGTTGCATGTATCTCAGGGTTGGGAAAGGTAATTCTGTGAAACTTTGAAGGGGAATAAATAGAAAATCATATTTAGGGTTGTTACACAACACACATTCAAGTGTTCCGGCACACACACAACACATAACCCCATGGTGCATGCTGCCTTTACCTAATCAGGTTTTTCAGGCTTAGGAGAAAGTGTCTTCTTACTGAAGATGTGAAGTGTCCTTACTTCCTCTCTTTTCGTTTATTGCCCTCCCCGGGATTGGCACCTGCTGAGGAGTAATTAGGGCAGTCCTAATTTGGACAGCCAAATCCTGATTACAGTGAGAGGAAAAACAGGAAATGTTCTAGTTTTGCTGCCAGCAAATGACTGACTTAAATAGAAAGCCATATACAATTCAAATGATCCAAAATGATGTAACACTGGGGAGGGAGGAAGGGAGTTGGGAAACATTGCAATCTGATTTTCTCCCATGCGATCCACAGAGGGTATCTTACAGAGACATGATCGGATCCATAAGCTCACAATGCCCTCTGCTGAAAGTTGGCTCCTTTTCCAAGTTTACAGTGAAAACCTGAGCAGCCACTGGGACTTTCAAAACCCGAGGAAAGGTCGAAAACATGTCACCTCTCTGCGATCCCCTCACTCTGGGGAGAAAGACTATATACTGTGTAATGATGTCATGTGACGTGATTTGGATAAAGAGAAGTTTCCTAAAAGGAAAACGAAGACCAGGAGTCTTTCCTTAATTCGCCACACCCCTTGGGGCTTAAAGGAAAACTCAGCTGTAAATTTTCTACCGCACTCCATTAGCCATCTGCCAGTTGAACTCCTTGTGTGCTACTTCCTGGTCGAGTGATTCTTGTCCCTCATTCATTCTCTTTGTCCTGAGATCCAACCAGCAGCTGACATGTCCCAAAACAGTAACGTAAATATTAGAAATCACCATTTTCTGAAGTTTCTGCCTGTTCTAATTTAGCATCAGATCAATCAATTTAATCCATTTTTTTCTTGAGGGTGAGGGAGTAGGAGGGCTCTCAGCATAGAGAATACAAATGAAATCTCTTTTCTAGTGTTGGAAGCTTAGTTGATGTAAGACACAATGTGCGTTATTTAGAAGAGGTTGAACCATCCTCAGAGCCCACTGTTCACCACTTCTTCCTAGAAGAGCTAAAGCCTGTGCTGGGACATGAAGGAGAGTGAGGCAAGGATAAACTTCCAGTCTGATGGCAGTAATCAGGTTGGCATGTGGCCGGATACCTTGTTGGCCCTTGATATGTTTGTTGAAGGAATGAGGAAATTCCTGCTAGACTGAATGGGATGGGCCAGCAGTGGGGTGCATGGATGGACGTGATACAGGACAAAGCATGAGAAATCAAAATGACTAGAGTGCATAGTGTGTGGTTATGAGATAGGAATTAGGTCCCACTTATAGGTAAATAAAGGAGGGCCCCCAAGAGGAAGTCACTATACTTTTCTTTTTATTGAAGTTTCTGTTTTTTCTCTATGGTCTGATTAATGTCCAACATATACCCCTTTTACATGTCTCTAAAGAATGTATGACTCCTTGCTAATAAAGCAGAAGATACGGATATTGAGCACACAGAAAGGATAAGACCCAAGATGGAGTCATAGTGGCTAAGTTTTCACAGCCAAAAGCTGGCTGCATTGAGACTCAGAGCAACTGTAGCTAAGGGCAACGTTTCTTTTCTTCTTCTTCTTTTTTTAGAGAGGTTTTTGATATAGGGTATGTGTGTTTACCAGAAAGATAAAAAGAGACAGAAAGATAGAAAGTGAGAAATCACCCAACCCCCTTCCCCCGGAGGCCAGAAAGATAGAAAGTGAGAAATCACCCAACCTCCCTCCCCCAGAGGCGGGAGTATGGTCACACCATAATCCCTTCTTCTTAGGATTTTGGGCATGCACACATACTCATCCAGTATGAGGTGTGTGTGTGTGTGTGTGTTTTAATTATTTTAACTTTATTTATTTTATTTTTAAAAATTTGACCAGAGAGGAATAGAGTGAGTGAGAGAGAGAGGGTGAGAAAGCAAGACACCACGTCTGGGGCTCAAACCACAGTCGGCCAAGGGGGGAGTCTAGTACCCACACTACCTGCTGGCCCCATCCAGCATAAATATTAAGCTGCTGGGTCTAGGACTAGAACCGTGGTCGACCAGATGGGAGTCCAGCAACTTAACCCTTACGGTGGTCATCAAGGGCAACAGTTTCTATTCAATAACTGTATTCTAACCAGAAGTACAGGACACTATGGTCTGCTAATCCCATGAAGAATATGGTAATAAACCACTCAGACTACCATGTAACCATTTTTTAAAGCCCACTTTCGTATCAGAAAGCCATCCCATTGCTCAGACTGCTAAATAAAACCCCCTCACCTCCAGCTGCTCTTCAGCAACCCGTTTGGATCCCTTTTACTATATTGGAAGTTTTTTTTTTTTTTCTCCTTCCCTAATAAATTCCAGTTTCTTCTCCTCTCTATGTCCGCATCGCTAATTCTTCATGAATGTAGGACAAGAACCAATATGGATGTTGGGTCTAATAACCCAGCACTCCTGCCTCAGTTGGATAGGAAAAGGGAGTTTTAAAATTTTCAAAAGGTAAGAGTATTATCATAGGTTTCGGTAAGGAGGATGACATAATCAAAGTGGGGTTTTGACCAAAATCAACTCAAAGTGGGTCAAAGATCTAAACCTAAGACCTCAAACTATAAAACTACTGTGAGAGACATTGGGGTAGGCAAAGACTTCTTAAATAAGACCCCCAAAGCACAGTTAATATCCCAAAAATAGTGGGATTACATCAGATTAAGTTTCTGCATGGCAAAAAACACAGTAACTAGTGTGAATCAAGAGCCCTAGGAATGGGAGAATGTTTTTGTAAACTATGCTTCAGATGAGGGACTGATAACCAACATATACAGGGAACTCAAGCAGCTTACCCCAGAAAAGATGACCAGCCCAATTAAAAGATGGGAGAATGAACTGAAAAAAAAACAACTCTTTAAGGAAGAGATATACGAACAGCCAAAAAACATGAAAAAATGTCAACGATCCAAACCTAAGATCAAAACCACAATGAGATACCACCTAACCTCAGTCAGGATGGCTAAGATTAAAGAAACAAATAATAATAAGTGCTGGTGGGGATGTGGTGAAAAGGGAACTCTCCTACACTGCTGGTAGGAATGTAAATTGGTCCAGCCACTGTGGAGAACAATATGGAGATTTCTCAAAGATCTACAAATAGAACTACCATATGATCCAATGATCCCAACTCCTTGGTATCTACCCAAAGGACAGAAGAACACTTAGTCAGAAAAGTGCTTGCAATTATATTAAACAAGCAAGATAAGTATCTATTTATATATGACGAGATTACTGGGTCCTTGGAAAAGCCATGATACATTTTTGCATAGAAAAACATGCGAAAATGCATCACAACTTCCCTGATGACCAGTATTTTGAAGAAAGAGAAAATTGTTGAGTTAGGAGAGAAAGAGAAATGACTGAAATTATGTTTTTAGCTGAGTAAGTAGGGGTGGTTCTAATGCACAAGTGGAATGATTGGTTTTAGGCAGGAACACAGATAGTTCTGTTCCCCATGGGCTATTCTTCCTCTGGGAATGGGGTTATTCTCTTGTCTCTTAAACTAAAGCATTTTGTCCAGACAGCAACCCTGTTTCTCCTTTGCACTACTTCTGGAACACAGCCACTGTTTTGAGGTGTTGACTTAATGCGGTCATCACGAATATCCTCATTCTTTCTCCCAAGTGTCTGTGTCACTTTCGTGTCCCTCATGGCCATCACCTCTGAAATGGTGCCCAGTGTCAGATGTTCCACATCCAAGGGACTCTCTGGGACTGATGACCCATAGTTGCTGAATAGCAGACGTAGGTTGCATGTATCTCAGGGTTGGGAAAGGTAATTCTGTGAAACTTTGAAGGGGAATAAATAGAAAATCATATTTAGGGTTGTTACACAACACACATTCAAGTGTTCCGGCACACACACAACACATAACCCCATGGTGCATGCTGCCTTTACCTAATCAGGTTTTTCAGGCTTAGGAGAAAGTGTCTTCTTACTGAAGATGTGAAGTGTCCTTACTTCCTCTCTTTTCGTTTATTGCCCTCCCCGGGATTGGCACCTGCTGAGGAGTAATTAGGGCAGTCCTAATTTGGACAGCCAAATCCTGATTACAGTGAGAGGAAAAACAGGAAATGTTCTAGTTTTGCTGCCAGCAAATGACTGACTTAAATAGAAAGCCATATACAATTCAAATGATCCAAAATGATGTAACACTGGGGAGGGAGGAAGGGAGTTGGGAAACATTGCAATCTGATTTTCTCCCATGCGATCCACAGAGGGTATCTTACAGAGACATGATCGGATCCATAAGCTCACAATGCCCTCTGCTGAAAGTTGGCTCCTTTTCCAAGTTTACAGTGAAAACCTGAGCAGCCACTGGGACTTTCAAAACCCGAGGAAAGGTCGAAAACATGTCACCTCTCTGCGATCCCCTCACTCTGGGGAGAAAGACTATATACTGTGTAATGATGTCATGTGACGTGATTTGGATAAAGAGAAGTTTCCTAAAAGGAAAACGAAGACCAGGAGTCTTTCCTTAATTCGCCACACCCCTTGGGGCTTAAAGGAAAACTCAGCTGTAAATTTTCTACCGCACTCCATTAGCCATCTGCCAGTTGAACTCCTTGTGTGCTACTTCCTGGTCGAGTGATTCTTGTCCCTCATTCATTCTCTTTGTCCTGAGATCCAACCAGCAGCTGACATGTCCCAAAACAGTAACGTAAATATTAGAAATCACCATTTTCTGAAGTTTCTGCCTGTTCTAATTTAGCATCAGATCAATCAATTTAATCCATTTTTTTCTTGAGGGTGAGGGAGTAGGAGGGCTCTCAGCATAGAGAATACAAATGAAATCTCTTTTCTAGTGTTGGAAGCTTAGTTGATGTAAGACACAATGTGCGTTATTTAGAAGAGGTTGAACCATCCTCAGAGCCCACTGTTCACCACTTCTTCCTAGAAGAGCTAAAGCCTGTGCTGGGACATGAAGGAGAGTGAGGCAAGGATAAACTTCCAGTCTGATGGCAGTAATCAGGTTGGCATGTGGCCGGATACCTTGTTGGCCCTTGATATGTTTGTTGAAGGAATGAGGAAATTCCTGCTAGACTGAATGGGATGGGCCAGCAGTGGGGTGCATGGATGGACGTGATACAGGACAAAGCATGAGAAATCAAAATGACTAGAGTGCATAGTGTGTGGTTATGAGATAGGAATTAGGTCCCACTTATAGGTAAATAAAGGAGGGCCCCCAAGAGGAAGTCACTATACTTTTCTTTTTATTGAAGTTTCTGTTTTTTCTCTATGGTCTGATTAATGTCCAACATATACCCCTTTTACATGTCTCTAAAGAATGTATGACTCCTTGCTAATAAAGCAGAAGATACGGATATTGAGCACACAGAAAGGATAAGACCCAAGATGGAGTCATAGTGGCTAAGTTTTCACAGCCAAAAGCTGGCTGCATTGAGACTCAGAGCAACTGTAGCTAAGGGCAACGTTTCTTTTCTTCTTCTTCTTTTTTTAGAGAGGTTTTTGATATAGGGTATGTGTGTTTACCAGAAAGATAAAAAGAGACAGAAAGATAGAAAGTGAGAAATCACCCAACCCCCTTCCCCCGGAGGCGGGGGTATGGTCACACCATAATCCCTTCTTCTCTATTTACCTCTCAGGATTTTGGGCATGCACACATACTCATCCAGTATGAGGTGTGTGTGTGTGTGTGTGTTTTAATTATTTTAACTTTATTTATTTTATTTTTAAAAATTTGACCAGAGAGGAATAGAGTGAGTGAGAGAGAGAGGGTGAGAAAGCAAGACACCACGTCTGGGGCTCAAACCACAGTCGGCCAAGGGGGGAGTCTAGTACCCACACTACCTGCTGGCCCCATCCAGCATAAATATTAAGCTGCTGGGTCTAGGACTAGAACCGTGGTCGACCAGATGGGAGTCCAGCAACTTAACCCTTACGGTGGTCATCAAGGGCAACAGTTTCTATTCAATAACTGTATTCTAACCAGAAGTACAGGACACTATGGTCTGCTAATCCCATGAAGAATATGGTAATAAACCACTCAGACTACCATGTAACCATTTTTTAAAGCCCACTTTCGTATCAGAAAGCCATCCCATTGCTCAGACTGCTAAATAAAACCCCCTCACCTCCAGCTGCTCTTCAGCAACCCGTTTGGATCCCTTTTACTATATTGGAAGTTTTTTTTTTTTTTCTCCTTCCCTAATAAATTCCAGTTTCTTCTCCTCTCTATGTCCGCATCGCTAATTCTTCATGAATGTAGGACAAGAACCGATATGGATGTTGGGTCTAATAACCCAGCACTCCTGCCTCAGTTGGATAGGAAAAGGGAGTTTTAAAATTTTCAAAAGGTAAGAGTATTATCATAGGTTTCGGTAAGGAGGATGACATAATCAAAGTGGGGTTTTGACCAAAATCAACTCAAAGTGGGTCAAAGATCTAAACCTAAGACCTCAAACTATAAAACTACTGTGAGAGACATTGGGGTAGGCAAAGACTTCTTAAATAAGACCCCCAAAGCACAGTTAATATCCCAAAAATAGTGGGATTACATCAGATTAAGTTTCTGCATGGCAAAAAACACAGTAACTAGTGTGAATCAAGAGCCCTAGGAATGGGAGAATGTTTTTGTAAACTATGCTTCAGATGAGGGACTGATAACCAACATATACAGGGAACTCAAGCAGCTTACCCCAGAAAAGATGACCAGCCCAATTAAAAGATGGGAGAATGAACTGAAAAAAAAACAACTCTTTAAGGAAGAGATATACGAACAGCCAAAAAACATGAAAAAATGTCAACGATCCAAACCTAAGATCAAAACCACAATGAGATACCACCTAACCTCAGTCAGGATGGCTAAGATTAAAGAAACAAATAATAATAAGTGCTGGTGGGGATGTGGTGAAAAGGGAACTCTCCTACACTGCTGGTAGGAATGTAAATTGGTCCAGCCACTGTGGAGAACAATATGGAGATTTCTCAAAGATCTACAAATAGAACTACCATATGATCCAATGATCCCAACTCCTTGGTATCTACCCAAAGGACAGAAGAATTCTTAATCAGAAAAGTGTCTGCACATCGATGTTTATTGTGACACTATTCACAATTGCTAAGACATGGAACCAACCCAAATACCCATGAACAGATGAATGGATTGAAAACTGTGGCATATATACTCTATGTAATACTACTGAGCCATAAAAAAAAAAGACCCTGGCTTTTGACAGAAAGTGAATGAATATGGAAGATTTACTGCTGAGTAAAGAAAGCCAGGCTATGAAGAGGAGACATTGTATGTCTCCACTTACTGTATACTGACTGTTCACACTTTATGGCCAAAACTCAATGGCTAGAGGATATAGAAACATAGAAAATGGTTATAGATACTATAGATACCATTTACAATGTGGGAAAAGGGTGGGAGAAGGAGGAGAGTCTGAGGAAAGACATGAAGAGGAAAAACAGAGGCAAGACATTTATGGGACAAAAAAATGGGCTATTATCTGTTGATGATAACGTGTATAGTTTTCTCAACTGAACTGGTGAGAAATGTATTCCTGTTGGAACATTCCCTTTATGAGCTAAGTAACGTATGTGATTGAATGTATAAAAGAAATTAAAATAAAGTAAAATAAAATAAAAAAGAGAAAAAAATCAAAATGGTGTTTTAAGAAGACCTCACTGGCCCTCAATCAATAAATTTCATTTATTGTGTTAAATATCAAGGAATAAACACCAGGGGTGGTGGTGGCTCATGAAGGCCTTTAGATTTTTGTAGCCAGAGACCAGGGTCTTGCAGAAATGAGAGCCTACCTGATCTTGCCTGCAGCTTACCTAACTAACTTGGAGGCTCTGAAGAACCAAGGCAAACACCAGGGAAATTCTCAGCATGTTCTATGCAAAATTATATTCTGAACTGTCTCTAGAAACTGTTGTCCCTCCCACCATCTTGCCTCACCTAATGCTAGTATATATTCATTTTTAATTAAATATTGAATAGACACAAAAGGACTTTATAAAATATGTACAGTATGTTTCATAGAGGGCATTCGGCAAGTGAGCTCTGATTACGTACTTCTATAATTTATTATGCACAACTCTGGTGTTTTTCCCATTTATTACAAGTTAATTTTTTATATATTATTTTATCGGCTATTGTTTTACGTGTCTTTCCCTCTAGTACATTTTTTTTTAAGCTCTGTGTTAGCATCATAATTATTTGGGAAATTTGAAAACACACATATTGGATTTCCTACAGTAGGCCAACAGGGGGTTGGGCCTGGGCAAGTGTTGTAGTTTAAAAATGTTTGGAAATAAATGATCATGTGTGTTACTGGTTTGAAATCACTGGGCCAAACCCTCAGTGTCTAGAAGGAAGTTGCTATGTCTTTCTACATAATTGTCTCCACTATCTACCATGGTATCTCTAGATAGTACTTCTGCTCACGTTTATCAGTCAGTACCTTCACTCTGCTTTTCTACTGCGCATCAGCTGCCTTCCTGGCCCCATACAGGTGTTGCCCACCTAACCCACTCCAGCAAGCAGCCAATCCTTATTCTTCCTATCTAACTCAGTCTGCCATGACCAGATAGAAATCTGTTGTAACAGTACCCTTGATGCAAAGTAATAAGAACCTGCACCAAGATGGAAAGAAACAGTCAGTAAAATACACAGTTGCTACGCCAGAGGCATTATAGTCATTAGCTTATCTAGTCGGTCTCAACAATTCCATTACATTAGATTCTCCCTGCCTCACAGATGAGAAAATAGAGGTTCAGAAAGGTTAATAACATGGTTAAGGTCACAGAGTGTGGAAGTCGTAGTGCATGCATTAGAATCTACATCTGTCTGACTCTAAAGCCCAAGGAAAATACAATGGAATTAAAGAGGAAATAAGAAACCTGCAGATTGTTTTAAATGTTTTAGAGAGAGACTGTAGTAGTTAAGAACACAGACTCCAGAACACTAGGTCTGGGTTCAGGCTCTGCCTCACTAGCTGGTTTAGCCTTGAATAAGTTCCCTTACTTCTGGGACCAGCAGTTAGCGTAATAAGTTCCCTTCTGGGCCTTGGTATGTTCACCTATCAGGTGAGAATGATAATAGTACCTGCCATACAGGATTGTTGTGAGATTGAAAAGACTTAATATAGGTAAAGAATGCCTTGTTCTTGATAAATGCTAAGTTAGTGTCAGCCAACGTGATTATTTATTGTTGCTTCTATTGGTGGCATTTGCATTATTATATATTTTTAATTTAATCCACTTTTGATATTATTGATATTCATTGATAAGTTTACCTGAAACAGAATGAGCAGAGATTAAGTGTTGAGTGAGGTTAAGACAGGTGCAAAGGTCAGATTGTTTGGGTCACTGAGAGCCACACACAAGAGTCATGTGGGAGCTTAAAAAATACCCATGCTGGGGTCAACAAGTGGAATGGTGGTTAAGGCACTGGACTCCCACATGCCCGACTGTGGCTCAAGTCCTTTATCTGGCAGCTTGAAGATCACATTGGGTACATGTGCACACATGCCCAAAATCCCTGAAGGAGAATAGTGGAGAAAGGATTGCAGCGTGACCCTCCCCCCGGTGGGGTGATTTCTCACTTTCTCTTTCTCTGTCTCTCTCCAGCAAGCATATGTACCCCATGGCAAAAAAAGGGGGGGAAAACATGCTGATCCCCACTTTGATCAGGAGGTGGATATATTTTTAAAATGCTCCCCAGGCATTTTAATGTGCAGTCGGGATTAAGAACTGTTAATGAAGGATCTCAAGAGAATTTGAGAATTTGAGTTTTATTCAGAATGCGTTTGGAAGACACTCAGAGTTTAAACAGTGTCTAATATCATCTTATAAATATCCTGTATTAAAATACAGCATACATTTAAATTTGCTTATCCTAAGAAAAATCTAAACATTGACAATTGAGACAGATTTTATATTAATTCTTGGTCCACTGCCTGTGTTACAATAAAGTTCTTTACTTCTTGGTCTTTTAAATGACAATTATGACTCTTCATATGAGAACTTGTCTATTTAAAGGCAGTTATTAAATTATATCCAAGACTTACCATCTGTAAACTCTGTTTCCAACCAGAGTCCTCTGACATTGTTTTGTTTTTCCAGAACCATCTATAGAGTTACTGGTGTTTCTTAAATTGTGATTTTTAGGTAGAAACGCTCATAGAGCTCTGTGATCTATGCAAAGATGGTCTGATCATTCTCGGCTCTCTTCATATTCTGTTTTATTCCATATCAAGGAATGGTTTTGTTTTGGGTCCTGTTCTTTGGTTTGTTTTATTAAGCAGCATTATACCAGCTCTTGGTTTTGCATCCCTAATTGTCATTGCCATGTGTGTTGCTGGACATCGACTCTACTTTGACCTGCTGTGGATCCAGTCATTCACTGTCTAAATTGGACGACAGCAGTTAATTTAGACCAACCTCATCCAGAGTTCATCTGTCTACCTTGGCTACTAGTTTTCGAAGTGTCTGAAAGATTCAGTCTGGGAAAGTAAACATCATGCGCTGGCTGTCACCAAACAGTTGAATCCAATTAGCTCCACCTGCCCCTGGTTGTTTACCTAATGAAAGACTCAGCACCCCAGCTGTGTCCAGGGACCATGCACACTTGCACTTCCCAAATGTTCCAGAGAGGAAGCAATGCGCATCAGAGCCATCGACACCAGCAGATGTTTTCTGAATGAAATTCACTCAGCTGTGTCTAGAAGGTGGACCCTTCTCATGGCAGCCTTATCACCTGTTCCAGGAGGCACACCTATTTTCCTCTTCCTCCTGGGAACGGGTACAAATAGTTACACAGATGGCTCTGTCTGTGGCCCATTGAGCTGTGAATTAATTAGAAGATTATGGTTCTGGTAGGGATGATTAACCCTACTCCTCTTGTGGAATAATTGTTGGAGTTGCAGCATTCCTTTTTTGAGGCTATTTGGATAGGTCTTGGAATTTCATAACCTACACAATTCAGTTTAACATAAAATCAAAAACCAATAAAGGTGATTTGTCAGGGCCGAAACTTTCCCTGCAATAAAAAAATTCCTTTAGGATAATTGTATGTTGCCAGTATTTCAAATTGCAATATTTGGAATTGTTTTGGGGACTGATGTCCATTTCAATATGAATTAATATATTTATGGTTGAGGCTTTGAGGGTAGTATGTAGGGAGTATTATAATTAATTTGGACTATTGTTCTTTAATAAACAGGATCTATGAATATTAGGTAGTAATATGGTAAGGATTGTTGAATTCAGCCAATCTTTAAAAAAAAAAAAAAAAGTAAGTAGATCATGTGAGTACCTTTAACATAATATCCCCCTAAGCCAATATTGTTCATTCCAGCTAGTGCTAAAATGAAAAACTCTAGCTCCCAAAATGTACACAACCATTTCATACCTACAGACCCAGACTATCTCCTGAACCTGAGGACAGATGTGGGCCAACATGGATGGACCAAAAAAATCCATTTTTGGGGGGGAGAGGTTTTTGCTATAGGGCACATATGCTAACCAGAAAGAGGGAGACAAAGAGACAGAAAGTAAGAAATCACCCCTCAGGGCGGATGGCCATGCTGCAATCCCTTTGCCTCTATTCTCCTCTTGGGAGCTTAGGCATGCATGCACTCGCGCCCAGCGTGAGTTTAAGCCACCAGGTCCGGAACTCAAACCATGGTCGGCTACATGGGAGTCCAGCAACACACCATTACACCAACTGCTGGTCCCTGGACCAATTTAAGTGCTAGAAAAATGAGTTAGGTTTAAGCTACTAACTCTGAAGAGCAGAATTTAACCTTCAGTGTGGAAGCAAAAATGAATTAAACCTCACAGTCAACGTTCTTTCTAAATATGGACACTGAAACTTAAATTTTATTTAAATTTCCACATCACCAAATACCTTTTTTTTTTTTTTTCACAAACCATTTTAAAATGTTGTCACCATTCTTAGTTTACAGGCCATACAAAGACAAATGATGGGCAGTCTTGACCCATGGCCATACATAGCTTGCTCACCCTTTTATATAAGACAAATTGCTAATTTTGTCAAGTTATAGGTAAGCATAAAAAGAGAGTTTTTTTTTTTTAATCATTTCCTTTCCAAGGGGAGGGAATCATTGTTGGCTGACAAAGTTAACAAATTTTTCATAAAAGTGAGTTTTTAAGAAGACTTTCTGGGACCAGCAGGTGATTAAGGCACTGGAATCCCACATGGCTGACCATGGTTTGAGTCCCAGACCTGGTGACTTGCTTTCTCACTTTTCTTTTCTTGTTCTCTCTCTCTCTCTGGTGAGTTCACATGCTCTATAGCAAAAATTTAAATAATAATAAATTAAATAAATAATTATATTTTGAAAGATGACTTTCTAATAATAGGCCACCTAGAAAGAAGTAGAGTAGAAGGGGAAGACATGTCAGGAATTATTCCCTGGTTCATTTGTTTGGAGTCAGGGCATTTTTTTCTGTTAGAATTCTTTCTGAGAGGGACTCACCTATGTTCGTTATTCTGATTTGTATTGAGTTCAAAGAAGTATGGTGAAGGGCATGACCTGGAGTGATCTGTGATTTGGTTAAAAGTTTAATGACTTAATACTTTTTCTAAGTCATTCAGTGCAGAGAAGAAAAGGAAAACCACTGAAATAACTGGTTATAGTTTAATATCTAGACTCCTAAAACAGAAGAGGACTTATTTTTATCTCCAGTTCAGCTCTTACACACCTTTCAATGATCAGGTATTGCACTAGGTACTGGGGACACAAAAACTAGTAAGAAATCAAGTCTCCTCTTAGAAAACTCATCCTCCACTATGGAATCCCAACTCGTGAAAAAGCTTAGTGAGATCAGCGAGTATATGTATAAAATATGTGTAAGGCAGGGGTGGTCATGCTTGAATGCATATTTTAATCTCCTGGGAAACTTTAATATTCTGTTGCCTCCCCCACCACCAACAATTCTGATTTACTTAGTCTTAGGTGTAGCTTCAGCATCTAATTCTCGGTTTTTTTTAAAAGTTCCCCCAGTTGAGTTTAATGTGCAGTCAAGGTTGTAAACCTCTGGTATAAAGGTGACAAGGTTCAAAAGAGTGAGTTCGGCTGTACCAGTGGAGGAGTCAAAGCAATGCTTGATAAATAGTGGCAAATAACGGGATGAGAAAAAGACTTTTTAAGCAGAAATAATACAGAGAAGCGGGAAGCAGTATATTTCATTTAAAAAAAACTTTAGCGTGTGGGACCAGCAGATGGCATAGCGGTTACTGGTCTCCCACATGGCTGACTGAGGTTCAAGTCCCAGACCCAGTGGCTTCAAACTCATGCTGGGCACATGTGTGTGCATGCCCAAGATCCTGAGAGGAGGAGAAGGGATTGTGGCATGGACATCCCCCCAGGGGATGATTTCTCCCTCTCCCTTTCACTCTCTCTCTCTCTCTCTCTCTCTCTCTCT
>NW_006159610.1:1755365-1760250 GCF_000334495.1 Tupaia belangeri chinensis
AATTTCCACATCACAAAATACCTTTTTTTTTTTTTTTCACAAACCATTTTAAAATGTTGTCACCATTCTTAGTTTACAGGCCATACAAAGACAAATGATGGGCAGTCTTGACCCATGGCCATACATAGCTTGCTCACCCTTTTATATAAGACAAATTGCTAATTTTGTCAAGTTATAGGTAAGCATAAAAAGAGAGTTTTTTTTTTTTAATCATTTCCTTTCCAAGGGGAGGGAATCATTGTTGGCTGACAAAGTTAACAAATTTTTCATAAAAGTGAGTTTTTAAGAAGACTTTCTGGGACCAGCAGGTGATTAAGGCACTGGAATCCCACATGGCTGACCATGGTTTGAGTCCCAGACCTGGTGACTTGCTTTCTCACTTTTCTTTTCTTGTTCTCTCTCTCTCTCTGGTGAGTTCACATGCTCTATAGCAAAAATTTAAATAATAATAAATTAAATAAATAATTATATTTTGAAAGATGACTTTCTAATAATAGGCCACCTAGAAAGAAGTAGAGTAGAAGGGGAAGACATGTCAGGAATTATTCCCTGGTTCATTTGTTTGGAGTCAGGGCATTTTTTTCTGTTAGAATTCTTTCTGAGAGGGACTCACCTATGTTTGTTATTCTGATTTGTATTGAGTTCAAAGAAGTATGGTGAAGGGCATGACCTGGAGTGATCTGTGATTTGGTTAAAAGTTTAATGACTTAATACTTTTTCTAAGTCATTCAGTGCAGAGAAGAAAAGGAAAACCACTGAAATAACTGGTTATAGTTTAATATCTAGACTCCTAAAACAGAAGAGGACTTATTTTTATCTCCAGTTCAGCTCTTACACACCTTTCAATGATCAGGTATTGCACTAGGTACTGGGGACACAAAAACTAGTAAGAAATCAAGTCTCCTCTTAGAAAACTCATCCTCCACTATGGAATCCCAACTCGTGAAAAAGCTTAGTGAGATCAGCGAGTATATGTATAAAATATGTGTAAGGCAGGGGTGGTCATGCTTGAATGCATATTTTAATCTCCTGGGAAACTTTAATATTCTGTTGCCTCCCCCACCACCAACAATTCTGATTTACTTAGTCTTAGGTGTAGCTTCAGCATCTAATTCTCGGTTTTTTTTAAAAGTTCCCCCAGTTGAGTTTAATGTGCAGTCAAGGTTGTAAACCTCTGGTATAAAGGTGACAAGGTTCAAAAGAGTGAGTTCGGCTGTACCAGTGGAGGAGTCAAAGCAATGCTTGATAAATAGTGGCAAATAACGGGATGAGAAAAAGACTTTTTAAGCAGAAATAATACAGAGAAGCGGGAAGCAGTATATTTCATTTAAAAAAAACTTTAGCGTGTGGGACCAGCAGATGGCATAGCGGTTACTGGTCTCCCACATGGCTGACTGAGGTTCAAGTCCCAGACCCAGTGGCTTCAAACTCATGCTGGGCACATGTGTGTGCATGCCCAAGATCCTGAGAGGAGGAGAAGGGATTGTGGCATGGACATCCCCCCAGGGGATGATTTCTCCCTCTCCCTTTCACTCTCTCTCTCTCTCTCTCTCTCTCTCTCTGGTGAATGCACACACCGTAGGGCAAAAACCTCTCCAAAAATAAAAAAGAAAAAGAAAAAAGAAAACCTTCATTACAGATAGAGTATTTAACTAACAGGCAGAGATTTGGCTGAAAGTAGTGAACAGAGTGACGAAGTAATAGCAAGAGAGGAAGCTGAAAAGTTCATGCCTGCTAAATCTGGTCTTGGTCTTACATGGAATTAGAAGTCCGTAAAAAGTTTTAAGAAGAGGGATAATGTGATTTTGTTTGTAGTTTAGAAAAATAACTCCTCTGGCTAGTGTGGTGAGTTGGACTAATGGTCTCATAGCTCCAGGGAAGAAACCCAGTTTAAGTTATTGCCAAGTGCAAGTGAGAAATGATGAGGGTTTAAATACTGGGTAGTGGCAGTATAGCTGGACAGGAAATGACAGATTTAAACGATGTTAAGGATAGAGAATTGGCAGGATGTGGTGACTGTGGGTGATTGGGATGCCTCTTGGTTTCTGACTTAAATAGCGGAACGACTTGAACAGAGAATCCTATTTAGATAGTTAGTGGGAGAGAGAGAGAGGTGGATAATAAAAAAGTTCTTTGACTCAATCTGAAATGCTGATAGGACTTTTAATTAGAGTTCTCTAGTAAGCCTTTGGATTTGCAGGTCTAAGACTTACAAGTAATGATTGCCTTGGCGATACTACCATAACTGGGGAGTCATCAGAATATAGTGGGTCAAATCTGGCAAGAAGATGATATTTCCCAAGTGAAAATCACAAACTCTGTGGAACACTAACATTTAAACTTTGAACTGAGGAAATTAACAATCAATTTGGCTGAGAAAGATATTAGAATAGCAGGAGTTGAACCAGGAGAAAGTGATGTTGGAAACATCAAAGGAGGGATATTTCAAGAAGAGAGGAATCATACTTATATACATACCATATAGATTATCTGTTTGAAAGTACATAATGGACTTCACCATGACCCTTATAGCAAGATAGATTTCTGCCAATGATGGAGGAAACTTCTGGATTCTTGATGAACTTCAGAGGGATAGCCAGCTAATTAGCACTCCCTTCTTAAATAAATGTCTTTCCTGTCACCTACAAGTGCTGACAAGGATTTTTAGACCATTGAAATTAGTTATAGTGACAGAAATGTTGAATAGAAAAAAAAAAACTTTTTAATTAAGTTGAAATTGAACATTTAAGATAAATTTAGAGGTATATTCTGGTAAGAGCAGTGTTAATAGCTAACCTATGGGCCCTATTAAAGGACTTCAAGCCTGTCGACTTTGGGTCATTAGTCAAAGCCCACGGAAGATAGCAATAATCAAAGACTTTCTTTTGCCTGACATCTGGGGCAGAGGGTTTCTTTATGATGGTAGATTTGCTTTAAATAGAGGGGTGTCCATAGTTCAAAAACACCTTCAAGTTGAACTAATCCATAGTTTAAACCAAGAAGTCAGAGAATGACCCTTTATAACACTTCTGTTGCTTTTCAGGTACCATTTATGTTGTCATTGCATAGCATTCTTTTATGTGGTTACTTCCACTTTTTGTTTATTCAACATTTTCTTAAAAGATACCACCTCACCTGCCCCAACCCTACCATATACTTTTATTTATCCCAAGGGATTAACTATGTTAAGAGGGACAAATTAATATTATCAGCTTTCACACTTCCTCAACAATTAAGAAACTATGATGTCACTGCCTCAGATAAAGGAGTGTGTGAATACGAGGGACAGGTATGATATCTCTTTTTCTACAGCAAAGATGGAGAGAAATGGAAAATGCTAACTGGATGTAGGCATTGTGCTGAAGTGTCTCTTTCCTATTGGCTGTGTTTAGGGGCATTGTCCAGTCAGAAGAAAAACTGGTCATCAGTGCGTCTTGGGCAAAAGATGATGATATCAGCAGACTCTTGAAATCTCTACCAAACTGGATCAATATGGCCCAACCCAAACAGCTGAGGCCAAAGAGAGAGGAAGAGGAAGATTTTATAAGGTAAAAGTTCTGTTTTCTAAATCATACTGAACATAAGGAGGAAAAATATCCATTTAACTCAATCTTTCCTATATGAAATTTTGACCAGTTCTAAATATCAAGCTGCCATTTCTTGAACGTGGTGTACTCTGACTTCCCTGCCTCATTTCCCAGACAAGCGTGCTTTGAGTTCAAAACTTTATAAGGAAGGGATCAATGTGAATCAAAGTCAGAGCATTGCTAATTCGAGTTAAAATGTCTTGGAATTTACAGGTTATTCATTTATTCATTCATTCATTCATTCATTCGTTTATCCAGAAAAGCTTGGATTGACTGAATTACGGGCCTTAGCTAACAATCATGACAATAGGACAATGGTTCCTGTCCTAACAGAGTGTTTTATAATTGTTGAACATGTTCCTCAGTCCTTAGAACTGTTACCTGGACGTTATGGAAGAAATGTGCTTCTCACATTTGTTCACATACATTGTATTATCTCGGATTCTTTTCTTACAGAAAACAATGGTTATATCTTACTTGCATTGACAAAAGCAATATCTCCCTTTCAGCCTTCTCACTCAACATCTACCATTGTACAACTTTGTACTTAGCTGTGAAAATATGGCCTAATTTGATGAAGCTACTCATTTTTCTGTGACTTTATTACCACAATGAAACCTCTGTCATTTTAGAATTGTGAAAAGTAGGAAAATGATGGCAGTAATACTTCGCCACATTAAAATTGGTTTATTCTTATTGTCCTTTGCCTAACTAAGTAAATGAATAAATGGTTCAAATAAAATAAAAGTGCGTTAAAGAAGCAAAGTCCAGAAGATAAATTAAAGAAGTAATTGCCAGTATTGTACTTTTATAAATGAATAAATGGTTCAAATAAAATAAAAGGGCGTTAAAGAAGCAAAGTCCAGAAGATAAATAAAAGAAGTAATGGCCAGTATTGTACTTTTAATCATCATAGAACTATGGGTTCACCACTGTCTCCAAATGTGATTATGAATATAGGTAAATGAGCCTTTATTGCTCACAAAGCAAACTATAATCCTAGTGCCATTTGTTTAAAGGAGAAGTATTTTTTAAAGAATTATTTTATTTGGGGCCAGCAGATTGCATAGTGGTTACATCGCTGGACCCCTACATGGCCACCTGCAGTTCAAGTCTCAGACCTAATGGCTTAAAAATCACACTGGACACATGTGCATGTGTATCAAGATCCCAGGAAGAAAATGGAAACGAAGAGATAGCAGCATGGCCATTCCCCCTGAGGGGTGATTTCTTACTTTCCCTCTCAATCTCTCTCTCTATCTCTCTCTCTCTCTCTCTGTCCCTCTCTGGTCAAATTA
>NW_006159610.1:1760650-1771290 GCF_000334495.1 Tupaia belangeri chinensis
ATATATATATATATATATATATATATATATATTTAATTTTTATTTATTTATTTTTTTGGAGAGGTTTTTGCTATAGGGAGTGCTCGCCAGAAAGAGACACAGAGAGACAGAGAGACAGAAAGCGAGAAATCATCGCTCAGGGTGATGGCCACGCTGCAATCCCTTCTCTTCCATTCTCTTCTCAGGATGATAGGCACACAATGCACATGCACCCGGCATGAGTTGAAGCCACTGGGTCCGGGACTCCAACCACGATTGACTATATGAGAGTCCAGTGACATAGCCATTATGCCAACTACTGGTCCCAATAGACTATATTTTTGAGGGAGCAATTTTCAGTTTACAGAAGAATATTGAGCAAAAAATACAGAGACATCCCATATATTTCCTTACATCCTTCTCCATTCCCAATTTTTCCTGTTTTCAACATCTCGCATTAGTGTGGTACATTTTTTATCATTAATAAGCTAATATTTACACATTATTATTAACTGAAGTCTATAGTTACATTAGGTTTCACTCTGTGCTGTACATTCTGTAAGTCTGAACAAAATGTATAAGGACTGAATACATTATTATAGGAGCACACAAAATAATGGTTTTGTGGCCCTAAAAATCCCCTGTACCCCTCTTGTTTATCCCTCCCTCCCTCAGTGCCCTCACCCACTGGAAACCACTAATCTTTTTACTGTCTGCATATTTTTGCCCTTTCCAGAATGTCCTATAGTTGGGATCATGCAGTATGTTTTCTTTTTAGATTGACTTCTTTTGCTTAACAATATGTATTTTAGTTTCCTCCAGATCCTTTTGTGCATTATAACTAACTTCATTTTATCTCTGAATAATATTCCATCTTATGGATATACCATAGTGGTTTTATCCTTTTACCTATTAAAAGACATCTTGGCTACTTCCAAGCTGTGACAATTGTGAATGAAGTATTGTAAATACTTATGTGCAGGCTTTTGTGCGGCCAAAGATTGTTTTTGTTTTGTTTTGTTTTTTAAGATTTTTTTATTTCATTTTGTTTTATACATTCAATCATGTTATTTAGCTTACAAAGTGAATATTTTAAAATGTGAACATTTCTCCCTAGTCGAGTTGATAAAACTATAAAATTATCTTCAACAGGTAATAACACATTTCTTTGTCTCGTTAATGCTTTGCCTCTATTTTTCTTCTAAATGTCCTTCCTCAGACTCTATACTCTTTCATACACATTATATCCAGTATAACTCATTTGGGTAAATACCAAAGGATATTGCTGAACTGTATGATAAGAGTATGTTTAGTTTCTGAGAAATAGCCAAACTGTCTTCCAAAGTGTCTGTATTATTTTTCATTCCTATCAGCAATGATTAAGAGCTCCAGTTGCTGGGACCAGCAGATGGATGGTTATGTTGCTGGACTCCCACATAGTCAACTGCAGTTCGAGTCTTGGACCCAGTGGCTTAACACTCATGCCAGGCACATTTGCATGCATGCCCAAGATCCCAAGAGGAGAAGGGGTTGTGGTGCGGCCATCCCCTCTAGGGGATGACTTCTCGCTTTCTGTCTCTCTGTCTCTCCAGCAAATGCACCTGCCCTATAGCAAAAAATTTCTCTTTAAAAAAAAAAAAAAAGAGCTCTGGGTTCTTCACATTCTTGCCAGCATTTACTATTGTCGTTTTGGATTTTACTATTATATTGGGTGTGTAGTGAAATCTCTTCTTTATAATTCCCTAGTGACATGTTATGTTGAACATATTTATCTGTTTGTCATTTATATGTTGTCATTAAGTTGTCTGTTTAGCTCTTTTACCCACTTTTCAATTGGGTTATACATTTTTCCTTTTTTTTTTAAAAGTCTATTTATTGCATGAGTCAGAGAGACAGACCGACCGACAGCACTCTCAACAGGGTTTGATCTCACCTTCCACCTTCATCCTTTAGTCAGCCTTGGATCATGGGCACATGAGTACCTGTTATGCTGAGAGGGGTCTCCAGATATGAACTGGAAACCTTCCCGTGTGAGACTGCCTCCCAGGACATTGCATTTTACCATAGCACTGCCATCTGGCTTTCTGATGTATGATTTTTTTTTTTCTTTTATGAATTGTGCTTTTCTGTTTTCTCTCATTTTAACTGAGTATTCTTTATTTTTCCATTTTATTCTCCCTTTCTTAGCATATCATTTTTAATTCTTTTTATGCTCCTTGCATTTGCAATATTCCAATTAACCTGTTAAATTAATTCAGAATAAGAAATGAAAGTCTTATTTTTACTTTTAGTTATTTCTTCCCTAATGCTCCCCTCTTACTATATATTCAAGATTATGACTTCTATTATTTTTCTTCTCTCTAAAGAACTTCTTTTTTTACTCCTTCCAAAGGATATCTGTTGGAAGGGTTACTAGAAACAAATTCCCATGCCTTTTATTTGTCTGACAAAGTCATTATTTTTCCTTTCCTTTTTTTTTTTTTTTTGAGAGGTTTTCGCTATAGGGCGCGTGTGCTCGCCAGACAGACAGAGAGAGACATAGAG
Source organism: Tupaia belangeri chinensis (assembly GCF_000334495.1). NCBI lineage: Eukaryota > Metazoa > Chordata > Mammalia > Scandentia > Tupaiidae > Tupaia > Tupaia belangeri. Next base: position 1,763,174 of record NW_006159610.1, read on the forward strand.
ACAGAAAGCGAGGAATCACCCCCTAGGGGGGAAGGTCACGCCGCCATCCCTTCTCCTCCATTCTCCTCTCGGGATCCTGGGCACGCACACACACGCGCCCGGCGTGAGTTTTAAGCCACCGGGTCTGGGACGCGAACCGCGGTCGACTACGTGGGAGTCCAGCAACATAGCCATTATGCTAACTGTTGGTTCCCATGTTTTTCCTTTACTTTTAAAGCATAATTTTGCTGGGTACAAAATCTAGGTTAGTGTATTAGTCAAGGTTCTCTAGAAGCAAAAACAACAGGCTGGATGAATAGGTAGACAGATTTGTTATAGGAATTGGTTCGTGTAACTGTGAAAATTTAAAAAATCCAACTGTCATTTGCAAGCTGGAAAACCAGGAGAGCCCATGGTGTAAGTCATTCACAGTCTAATAGGACTGGGCAGGAGGATTAAGGAGTGTAGTGAGCCACTGGTGTAAGTCCTGTAGTCTGAAGGCCCACGAACCCAGAGTTCTGATGTGCGAGTGCAAGAAAAAAGATAGACATCCCAGATCAGTAAGATAATTCATCCTTCCTTTTCTTTTTATTCTATTGGGGCCCTCGGTGGATTTTTTAATGCTCACCATAGGTAAGGATAGATCTTCTTTACTCAGGCTACTGATAAAAATGCTAATCTCTTCTAGAGATATCCTCACAGACACATTCAGAAATAGTGTTACTAGCTCTCTGGGTATCCCTGTGCTAAATCGAGATATACAAAATTAATCATCATAGTTGGTAATTCTTTCCTTTTAGCATTTTAAGTAGCTCACTCCACGTTCTTCTTGCTTGCATGGTTTCTGAAGAGAAATATGATGTAATTCTTATTCTTATTCCTCATAGGTAATTTTTTTTCCAATAGCCTCTTTATATATATATATTTTTTTTTTTTAATTTTAACTTTGTGTACTTTGAATATGATATGCCTGAGTATAGAATTTTTGGTGTTAGTTTGCTTGTAGTTCTCTGAGCTTCCTGGTTCTATAGTTTGGTATCTATCACTGATTTGGAGAAATTTTTAGTCATCATTGCTTCAATTATTTCTACCATTCCTTTTTTCTTTCTTCTCCTTCTGGTATTCCTCATGTGCATTTGTGATAGCTTTTTAAGTTGTCTCACAGTTCTTGGGTATTATTTTGTTAACCTTTTTATCCTTTTCTTAGGATTTCAGTTTTGAACATTTCTGTTGACATTTCTTCAATTTCACCGCTTCTTCCCTTGTCCATGTCCAGTCTGTCGCTGAGTTCATTAAAGGCATTTTCTTTTCTGTTTTTCTTTCTTCTTATTTATTTATTATTTTTTTTTGGCCAGTGAAGTTAATGTTTCTTGAGCTCATACTAAGTACTGGTCACTGTGGCACGTGCTTGGCATGTATTGTGTCTCCTTTCATCTTCAGCTTACCTCTGAGGTTTCTTCATTAAGAAAGTAATTTTACTGGTGAGAGCACAGAGGCTTAGAGGGATCAGCAACGATCAAGGATTATGTAGATCCTGTGTGGCGGAGAAAAATTTCACCTCTGGCCCCATGGTTGGGACACATTCATTACTCACATCTCTGAATATCAGTTCCTCATCTTGGTTATGGAAGTGTACAAAGAAACCACAGCCCAAAGGTGGTAGCCACCTAGCATTCTTCATTTCTTTTGTGGTGGGTTTGATTTCAAATATTTCTTGTCGATTTTTTTCTTAGAGTTTCCATCTTTTCTTACATTACCTATAGCTTACATTTTCTTGAATGCATAATGTGTTTTATATATGTGTGTGTGTATAGATGTATATATATATATATGTGTGTGTGTGTGTGTGTGTATATACATAAAACATTTTAATGAAGTATAATAATTTTACAGAAATGTGCACATATCAAAGATAGAGTTCTGTGAATTTTTCGTTCTGACTTGTGTAACCAATATCCAGATCAAGAAACAGAACATGAGTGGTGAGAAGTAGAACACGGCAACCAGGGGCCTTCTCGTGCTTCTTTCTAGTTACTGCCTTCCTCTCTGAAAGTTACCCTTATCTGTCTTCCAACTCCATATACTAATTGAATCTATTTTTAGATTTTACATAAATAGATTACTTTTTATTTTATGTCTGTCTTCTTATGTTCCACATTATTTTGGCAAGATTCATACAAATTTTTGTGTGTAGGTTTTCATTACTCCATAGTCTACATTGTATTCCATTGTGTGGCTACACTGAGGGTTTTTTTTGTTTCTTTTACTATTTTAGTGTGTGTGTGTGTGTGTGTGTGTGTGTGCATGTGTGTAGCTATATATATTCCTCATGCTACCACTAATGAGCACTTGGGTAACTTCCAGTTTCAAACTATTTCAACTAGTGCTACTATGAATATCCTACTGTATGTCTCTTGGTAACCATTTGTATGCATTTCTGTTGGGTATATCCTAGGAGTAAAATTTCTGTATAATAGCATATGCATATATTGGGTTTTTGTACAAATGGCCAGTTTTCCGCACTGATGGTCAGAGTTCATACTCTCACAGTGCTATGTGAGAGTACCTTTTTATGTGTTTTTATGTATTTAATAGCCATGTAGATGTCCTTTTTTTTAGAATATTTGTTTAAATTGATTACCCATTTTAAATTAGGTTTTCTGTCTTTCTAGTGATTTAAAAAATTATTTTATTTATTATTATTATTTTAATTTGCTATAGGACAAAACTAAACTATGGTTTTGCACTTAATATGGAAAGTGAGAAAGGAAGCCACCAGGTTTGGGACTTGAACCACAGTCCACCATGTGGGAGTCCAGTGACTTAACCACCCCACCTACTGGTCCCAATTTTTAGAATTTTTTTTAATCTGTGTGTAAATCCTTTATCTGAATAGATGGATGGGTAGATAGAGCAACAGATCAGTCTCTCACTGTATGTCTTGGTCTTTTACTAAACAAATTTTTGAAAATTTTGGTAAGAAATCTTTGCTTATACTGAAGTCACAGAATTTCTTCTGAAACCATTATTGTATTAAATGTATTTTTTTCCCAATATCTTAAATAAATTTTAAACTCTTAAATGTTTATTTCCAATCCTGGTTCCCTTAATTTAGATTGTATTGTCATGGCTATAGCACAGAGAGCAACCTCGTGACCTTTTCTATCAAGAAAGGTAAAGAATGATTGTGGGATCTGTAGATTATGTTCTTAAGTGGAAAGAATCAAACTGACCTTAGGGCAGATGTCAGGTCACAAGGCTCTACTCTTTCATAGTATTACCATATTTTTCTGCTGCCAAATTTTTAAAAAGTCTGGTTGGCATATTCCCATTTATTCTCTTTAAACATGCTCAATGAACCTTACCTGTTAATGGTAATAGTTGGGTTAGAAGCCATTTCTGAAAGATACATAATTTTTCCAACTTTGTGTATTACTTCAGATGAATTTGTGTCTTCTTGTTGTTCCTCAGTGTATTATTATGTAATTCTGTAATTGTATTTTATGCTTGCCAAGAAATTTTAAATCACTTTTATTAAGTATGTTCAGTAGCCTGGAGTTGAAGGAAACAATTTCTAGTCCTATTCCAAAAAAGAGAATGCTAATCCAAAGAGATGAACCTCCATGTACCACCTCATACTTATCATTTAGGAAAGCTAGAATTATGGTTCTGATTTTCTTTGCTCTTGTTTTGCTCACACAATTGTATTATTTTACAGATATTTCTCAGTTGTCCTGGTGAGTTGCAATATACATGAAGTGTAATCTTAAGTATATACTCAATCCACTGTTATATACCATTATGTCCATGGAACTGCCTCTCAGATCAAAATGTAAATATTTCCAGTGACTCCAAAAAGCTTTTTCTCAAAAGTAACCACTATTCTGACTTTGTCACTGTAGTTTAGTTTTGCCCATCTTTGAATTTTACATGAATTTAATCATAGTATTTCGTCTCTGTGGCTGAACATAATACCTAATAGATTTATCCATGTTTTTGCATGTGGACATGGTTTAGAAGACAAATTATATTTGCCTTAACAGAAGAAAAATCATTTTTAGGTCATTTTTGTTTTGTATGTGGATCGATTCCCTTCTCTTAACCTGTCACATTCTCTGTCCAGTTTAAAATGGAAAGCAAAGGTAATAGACGAGAACATTCTTCATTGATATTCCAATGTGGTAGAGTTGACAGAGTGCCTTGATTTAGCACATTAGAGTGCCATAGAACACGGCACAAGCCAAAAAAGACTGAAAAGTCACACTCCGTCTGTAATTAGTTTTCAAAGCTCAGAGGCTATTTGGTGCACAGATGAATACAGGATCCAGTGCCCTTTACATTGAATAAAGGTTATGTTCCCTTCATTATTAAACGAGGCCCTTTTCTATTCTTGTTTTTTAACTAAAAAAACATAAAATGTATTATTTCCAGGCTTAACTTTGAATAGAGGAAAAAATAGGTCAAGCCAGGGCTTTAATAGAAACAAAAAAAAAGCAAATATCCCTTTGTTCCCAAAGAAGCTAAAAGCAGGCTTTCTAACCCATTGTCTTTGCACCTGTCACATATATGTGTGGTGTGTGTGTGTGTGTGTGTGTATCCTTTTGAGATCAATCCACTGATTGTATCCACCATGTCTGCTAATACAGGGCAGTGCTGGTTCCTGAAGATGTAATTATTGGGAAGTGAATATTGAGGGAAGTACAGGGGACAAGAGAGAGTGTCTTCAATCTAGGGAGGCCATGTCTATTAGTAAAACAGTCTCCCCTCCCCCCCCCAATCTGTTACCCCTTTTTCACTCACGGCCCCTTAATTTCAAGACACAAGAAAATTTTCTGTAGAGCCAGGTTTGCAAATCGTTAAGTAGATGGATAGGTATGATTTGTGGGGTCAGTACCAGAACTTTCAAGTGATAAAGGTCAAACGATATATATAAAACTACAAAGTCATCTTGAACTCTAGCAGGTGAGAAAGATGAATGATTATAAAAATTAAATCTCTAGATGGATTATGCATTATATTTCATCAGTCACAATAATAAGAGTTGACACGGCCTGGCAATCTACAGCAACGGTCAGAGTACTGGGGTACTATTAATTCCCATTCCACAAAGGAGGAAACTGAGATGCCAAGGCAGTAAGTAACTGCCCTGAGTTCAGAATCACTGACAGAGCTAGAATTTGAACCTAAGTAGCCAGACTCCCAGAGCCACCACACTATGGTTGACCAGCCTAAAAATGGACTCAAAATATGTAGTTTGGGGATATTTGAGTTATCTGTGATTTTTATTGATCATCATAATCTTGACTGGTATTCAAATCATTTTCTGCTAATGTCACATTTATTATCTAGATACTTTTACTGTAGATTTTGTTTATTACTATTAGTAGTCATTATATGATATTTCATTTATTATGATACGGGTCCTCCCCCTTTTAATAACACGTTGTTAAACAGAATTTCCAGTTATAAATGGAAGAGAAGGGAAATAATGTATTAAAGCCAGGAATGTTAGTTCTTTAAAACTACATAAATACTCATTGTTGAAAAAAGAAAGAAGAAAACACAAAGAGGATGAAATGTAAAAATGACATAAAGCAAATTATATCTTTTTTAGATAGATGGAGATGCAGATGTAGTGCTGAAAAGAAAAGAGAGTTAAAGATAATTTTAGCTCTTTTTAGTTATTGAGTTATTTGGATGATAACTTTGATTTTGTCTGACAAATGAGTGACATATTTATTAAGGCTTCTTCTTGTTGTTTTATGAAATTATGAAGTCAACATGGTTAAATAACAGCAAAATATTATCTTTGACAATCAAGGTGGATTCGGAAGTTTTTATTAGGCATACCTTCTCTATTAAATGTTTATTGAGAAAAGAGTCATGGGCCAGTCTCCTAGCACAGTGGTTAAACAGTATTGCCTAGGGATCTGTACTTCAGGTGGCTGACTGTGGTTCAAACTCTGACCCTGGTAGCTTGAAAAACTCTCTAGACATATGTGCATATGTGTCCAAAATCTCAACAGTATGGAAAATGGAGACGGGATTGTGATGCAATCATGCCCCATTGGGGGAGAAGGGATGCTTTCTCTCTGTCTCCCCCCTCTCTCTCTGGTAAGTACACATGCCCTGTAGCAATTAAAAAAAAATCATTGTAAAAGCATTTTTTACTTTTCTCTTTTGTAACCATTATAACATACCATAAATCTTCAATAAATGTTGAATAAATGAAATTGGATTTTAAAATTGGTGGCATCAGCCACTCTCCAAATATAAAGTATGGTCATGCCTTAAACTGGAGGATAAGGCCTTTAATGAACTCCCTAGAAATTACATGTATGGAAAATATTCCCTCTGGAAGTACACAGTCCTGAGTTATTTGAAAGATAACTTTTTTACTTATAGTCCTTAGCACACCATGAACTGGTTTGCTTTGTTTTTGCCTTTGATGGGTCTTTATAGCTCTTCAATTTCTTCATATAGCTCAGATTAGACAGTGGTAAGAGAAACACAACTCTACCAGAGCTGCAAATATATTTAGATGTAAAAATAGTATGAATAAGGTAGAGCATAAATGATTTTCAGAAAAAGTTCCACTTGGAAATTTAAAAGGTTCTCAACATAATGTATGCAATTGCTGTTAAAAGGTTCCAGATAACTACAGCTATTGAACAATCTTTAGATAAATTCGAAGGAGTAAGTAGAAAAGGTGAAGCAGAAAAAAAAAAAGACCAGCTATTTTGAGCAAAATGTTCATTAGAATGGAGACATTTATTTCACTATCTCTAGATGCTGAATATGACTTTAAAATATAATTTGAAAAGGAAAGATGAATCAGAAAATATGAATATATTAAATAAGAACAGGGGTAGGAAATGCATTGCTAAATTTTTTTTTCTTTGATTAAACAAGGTGAAGGTCATAAATGGATGTAGGACACTGTTGGGCAAATCTGGATGAGAAGCAAACTTAAATCTCAAAATTAAACAGGGAAGACAGGTCATTAACTGGAGACTCAGCTGCAAACATATTGATTCATACTCAGGAAAGTTGAATTGGGCACTTTGTTATTATATCAAAATGGTATGAGTCTTGTTAAAATAAGATTGGCAGTTAATGAAAATCATATAAATCTCTCCTACATAATGCATACATGCTACTCTATTTAAACAGTTACTTGGGAATTATAATTATCTGTTAGTATCATTAAAGGTCGCTAATTAGAGGCCAGCCTCATGACCCAGCGATTAAAGGAGCTGGATCCCACATGGTCAACAGCGGTTCAAACCCCTGTAGCTGTAGCTTGAAAAACATACCAGGCACTTGTTCCTGCATGCCCCCTATCCCAACAAGATGGAGAAACAGAGGAGAAAGGATTGTGGCCTGAGCATACCCATGGGGACGGGTGCTTTCTCCTTTCTCTCTTTCTCTGGCAAGTACACATGCCCTCTGGTAATTAAAAATAAAGTCACTAATTTCATGTTTTATTGTTTAATTTCGCATCATAGACTTATTTAATATTTTTCATTTACGTGTACATTTAATACCATTCCTCTCTCTCTTGTATGGAGTCTTAATAGAAGTTAAAAAAAAAAGTAATCTTTTTGTTTGTTTTGTTTTGTTTTAGAGGTTTTTGCCTAGGGTGTGTGTGCTTGCCAGAGACAGAGATACTGAGAGGAAAAGTGAGAAATCACCCCCAGGAGAAATAACCCCCAGACCATAATCCTTTCTCCTCTATTTTCTTCCTGGGATCTTGGGCACACCCACACATGCATCCGGCATGAGTTTCAAGCCACCAAGTTCAGACTTGAACCATAGTCAGCCATGTGGGAATCCAGCAATGTAACTGCTATGCCATCTGCTGGCCCCCAAAGCCCTACCAACCATTCTAGTCCTACCCAGCCTTTGAGAAAGTAGCAGGTAAGGATAGTCTGTACCATTGTGATGGTGGGCAGCACGGCCATGCCTGAGCCTGGGTGAGTAAAGAAGCAGGACAAGGGCAAGTGGTGAGACCCTCCCAACCCCCTGCCAGAAGGCTTGCACCTGCTGCCCTCTTTCCCAGCCATCTCTGCTGGTACCTGTGCTTTACTGCAGGGCGAAATCCTCTGCAGATGGCACAGGACCACCCGTCCCCTCAC
>NW_006159610.1:1771321-1784126 GCF_000334495.1 Tupaia belangeri chinensis
TTTCCCTGTTGAACCCTTACATTCCAACCCAGAAGGCTCTTGCCTGCCTCTTTGTCTTTGCCATGCCCATTACCTCATCCTGGAATATCCTCTGCCCGTTCCACCCCCATCCCCCTGCATCTGCCCAGCTCAGCTTTCAGGAGTCAGAACTGGTATCAGCTCCTCCATCACCTTCTCAGGGAATTCCTCTTCTACTCTACACCCCGCCCTGCTTCCTACCAGATTAGGAGCTCTCAGTCTGGGGGAGTCAAATTAGTCTTCAGACCATTCATAGTGCGGGGATGCTACTGCTAGAGGTAGAAAGATGTGTGAACATAGAGGGAAGAAATCAGTAGGAAAAATAGACCTTGCAACATAATTACATTGGAAAGGGAAGGAGATGTAATGGAGGCTGAGGAGAGGGTACATAAGTAAGCAGGAGGTTAGAATGAAATGCCTGATGTTAATGCATGAATAAGTAGTTAGGAGACTTGATGGTGGCACCATGGTAAAATGTGGTGCTCTGGAAGGCTGTCTCACGCCGGAAGTTTCTGGGTTCCAGTCGGGAGACCTTTCTGAGCAGAAGGGGCAAACACGTGATCTGGGGATGGCTGAGGCTAGTGGTAGATCACTGTGTCAAGACCCTTTGGGGAGCGTTGTCTCTGTCTTGGTCTTCTGCTTGTGAAAGGGAGGAAGGAAGGAAGGGAGGGAAGGAGAAAGGAAGAAAAGAAGGAAAGAAAGAAAGGAGAGATGGAGGGAGGGAGGGTGGAAGGAACTTTGAAAAATAAGCAGCAGTTTTAGCAGATTATTTAGAGGCACTTATACAATCACTGTAAGAATTTAGAAACAGAAGTAGTTTGAAAGTTGTCTGTGATTGTTTCTCAGGACAGACCTGAGGATGGATGGAAGAGGTCAAGTATCGGGGGCTGGGGGGGGGGGGGGCGGGGAGGGGCACGCTCATGCTTCTAGATTGTTTAGTCATAAATAATTATTACTTGGCTTTAAAATGTAAATTTGTTTAAAAAAAAAGTTCACACATCCTCAAACCCTGCAACTGTTCACTGCCAGTTCCCTGCTGCTCCACAAATATACTGTAATTCTACAACTTTTATCTCCAAGAAGAAAAACATAAACTATCTTCACTTCTCTGCCAATCTTACACAAAGCCTTCCCTCCTCTCTGTAGTACCCTGTCTTGCTACTGAGGTTCTACCTCTGTGTCTTCCTCCTAAGACCCCCTCTCCTACTCCTTCCTACTTCTCCATTTCTGTTCTAAGATACCTGCCTTGAGGACTTAATACTTAGTTACTTTTGCCTGAGATCAATCACTCTGTGTCTGTGTTCTGAACAGATTAAGATACATCAAAAGGGGACCAGCAGAAGGCGTAACAGCTATGTCGCTGGACTCCCATGTAGTCAACCACAGTTCGAGTCCCGGACCCGGTGGCTTAAACTCACACCAGGCATGTGAATGTGTGCCCAAGATCCCAAGTGGAGAATGGAGCTGAAGGGATTGTGGCGTGACCATCCTCCTGGGGGATGATTTCCCACTTTCTGTCTCTGTTTTCTGTCTCTGTCTGTCTCTGTCTTCCTAACAAGTGCATGCACCCTATAGCAAAAACCTCTCAAAAACAAAACAAAACAAAACAAAACAAAAAAAGATGCATCAAAAGAAAACCATATGACAATTTGAGAAATAATAACATTGGTCCATAAGCTGGAATACCAAGAAGAAGATGCTCAATGCTACATAAATTCTGACTTTTAATCTATGATCATTCTTGGTAGTTGAAAAGCAGAGCATATTCAATTTACAGAGTGATTATTGGTTAGTCCTGTAAACTGATAACCTGTTTTAAAGTATAAGACATATTCTTGATGGCAAACAATTGCTTTTTGTGTGAGTGTATCTTACTCATAGTCTCTGACACCAAAACAGTGTGCTTTCTCAAGTCCCAGTGCCTACAGAAAAAACTTATTCCTGTTGTATCTAGTATTGCTTGACATCATCTACAAAGAAAACTTTGTGGCCAGTCTGACTTCAGTGGCTTAGCTGTAGAAGGGAACAATATTTCAATGCAATTATATTCCAAGTGGAGTCAATACAGCCGAACTCTGTGCTGGTACCATCAGCCTCCACATAATAGATAGCTCTAGCATTTTACTTATGTTACCTGTATTGATTTTCATGGACTTTTCCACTGTCTTGACCCACTGATAACTCAGTGCATGCATCTCCTTAGTACCAAAAGCAAGAGATACAGGACTGGAGAAAACCTGACACCAAGTCTTGGGTTCCTGTTCCACTCTGCCACTAATTGCGTGCCCCCTCACTCCTCTGCCCCCCCCAACTCGTATCTGTAGACCATCTGTGAGTCTAGAACTAAATAGGTTGTTTTGTTAAAATGATTATTTTAGTTGTGTGTGTGTGTGTGTGTGTGTGTCTTTTAATAAACATATTAGACATATTTAAGTAAAGTTATGTTTTTATGTCATATATTTATACTTTAGATTGAAATCTCTTATGTAATGATTACACCTAGTGCATTCCACCCATTTGGTAGAACTTTCATGTAATTTTGCTATTTAGTTATTACTTAGGTTTCTACTTTTAGCATGTTTATATCTTCAGCATTTCTTTTGGAAGCACTTATCCTTTATCTGATATCTAAGAAATACACCCTTCAACTGTAAAGCTATTTTACAAGAAAATTTGGTTATTTCTTTGATGGTTACTAATTTCCAGTGAGGCACCCAGGAAAATATCAGAAACATAGAGGCTGCCTTTAATAGTACTTAAAACCATCGAATTTCTAGATTAATTCAGAATTCAACACTGACCAGTGTGCCAATCATAAGTTTGGCACTAGAATTTTAATGCTGAATAATAATGCATAGAATAAATTATATAAATGAATATATGTCTTTATTCATGTACTCCTGGATGTACAAGAGGGCATCAAAAAAATTCATGGAAAACGCATGTTATAAAAAACAAAACTATGAAATTCAAAACTTATTTGCACCAAAATAAATTCATACTTTAATCCCATTCTCCATGAACTTTTTGAGGAATCCCATACAAGTGATGGATTTAAAAGAGAGAGAGAGAGAGAGAGAGAAAGAATAGTGTAGGAAGAATCTTACAGAGCACAAATACTGTCATGTGCCATATAATAGCGTTTCAGTCCACAATGGATAGCGTACACAATGGTGGCCCATGGGGCATATAGCCTAGGTGCACTGTAGGATGTATCATCTAGATTTGTGTAAGGACAATCTGACATTCACACAGTGACTATTGATAAGTCACCTAGCAATGCCTTTCTCAGAAAGTAGCCCTGTCTTTAAGCAATGCACAATTGTACTTAACTGTACACCTGAAATCTGAGCTATAATCTCACATAAGCAATTAGAAGTTAATCAGAAATCAAAACTTCTTGCTGCAAGGGAAGAAAAATGAAAATAATTCTAATTATAGAGAAATTTTAAAGAATTTCTTGTCTTATACATTCTGCAGATCTGAGTCAAATAGGGACAGGATTTTTTTTTTAACTTAGTTTTTCATAATATTGTATTTGTACTTATTACACAGTTACCTACACTGGTTAAAATCTTGGTCCCTAATTGGAGACTAGCTGTTTGGACCCTGGTGTTTTACTGCCAACTCAGCCCCTATGGGGATGATTCTTTTGTGCCTTTGTTTTAGATGTGGAGCCCACATGATGGCTTTAGCAGAACAGTCTTAGCAGAAAGATGACTTTAGCAGAAACAGTACCTGCAGTTTACTCGCGAGACCTTAGCCACTGCCATACCATTGGTAATTTTACCCTTTTTTTTTTTTTTTTTTTTTTTTTTTTTTTTTTTTTTAGTTTTGTTGTAGAGTGCATGTGTTCACTGGAGCATGTGTTCACTGGAGAAGAAAAAGAAGAGAGGAGAAAGTGAGAAATCACCCCCCAGGGGAATGGCCTCACTGCAATCCCCTTACCTCTGTTCTTCTCTTGAGAGTTTGGACATTCACTTAGAGTGTTTCTTGTGTGTGGTTTTTTTTTTTTTTTTTTTTACATTTTTATTTATTTATTTATTTATTCGTTTATTTATTTATTTATTAAGTTTCTTTTGCTATAGAGTATGTGCACTCACCAGAGAGAAAGAGATAGGGAAAGTGAGAATTCCTCCATTTTGTTCTTGAGATTTTGAGTATGCCTTTGGCATGTTTGTTGTTTTGTTATTGTTGTTTGCTACAAGGCATGTGTGCTCACAAGAGAGAGAGAAAGAGAGAGAGTAAAGAGAGACAGGGAAAGTGAGAATTTTTCCGCCCTCCCCCCACAGGGGTATGGCCACACCACAATCTCTTTTTCTCTAGTCACTTTGGGATTATTGGTATGCAGGCACACATGGCCAGTATGATTTTCAAGCCACTGGGTCCAAGATTTGAACCATGGAGTCAGCCCTGTGGGATCCAGTGCCTTAACCTCCATGTCACCTATTGGCCCACTTAGCATGTTTTTAAGCCACTGCATCCAGGACTCAACTACACAGCTGGCCATATGGGATCCAGTACCTCAAACTCTGTGCCACCTGCTGGCCCCCCAGAATAATTTCTTTGCAATCACCCATAAGAATACAATATATAAAGCACTCTAAAATACTCATGCAAGGACAGATAGACTGACAGAGGAAATAATAAGCATTTATGCTTCTATGGATTAAACATGTCAAAACATAACTGGCTGTCATTCTAAATTTTCTCTCTCTGGATCTGAAATGAGAATGGCAAGAGCAGTTTGCAAGGATTCTGATTGCTTTAGTAATACTGTTCAACTTTTTTAATTTTATGTATTAACTTCTCATCATACATGTTTATACCTTGTATAAAACCTTCATTTCCAGAAACTGAGCACACTACAAAGAAATTAAATAGACTGTCAAGAGATCCATCTAAGAAGTGATTCTCAAAATTTGGACAAGGTTAGGAAAGATGCTGATTTTGAAAAGGCAAAAAAATTACCATTCTCTTTCTTCTTATATTTTCCCTGAGCTTAAACTTTTGTTTTTGTTTTATGAAATTTGAACATTTTTAAGCCCTCAACAAAAGTTAGGATAATAATCTAATGAATGCATATATACTATGCATTTACTACCTACTAACGTCTTCCTGTACTTACTGTTTTCTTGAAATGTATACATATTTCTCTCTTGATAAAGCTTCAGAAAATAGTCCACAGACATAATGACCCTTTCTTTTTTCTCTTAAAGAATTCTTTATCTAATTTTAGTTGTTTTTGTTTTTCATTTGACCAGAGAGACAGAGAGAGAGAGAAAGCAAGAAAGCAAATCATCAGGTCTGGGACTCAAATCATGGTTAACGGTGTGGGAGTTCAGTGCCTCAACCACCATGCCACCTGCCAGCTCCAATGACCCTTTTACTCCTAAACACTTGAGCATGCATCTCCCAGGAACAAGCACCCTTCTGTGTATGCAGTTGTTATCTTATACATTAGTTTTATGTTGGTGACATAAAACATTACTACAAACTGAGTGGCCTGCAACATCACAGAAGTATTATTTTACAGTTGTGGAAGTCAGAAGTCCACAGGTCCCACTAGGCTAAAAGCAAAGTGCCTACAGGGTTGCATACCTTTCCAGAGGCTCTAGGGGAGAATCTTTTTCCTTGCCTTTCCAGCTTGGAGAGGCCAGCCTCATTCCTTGGTTTGGTACTTCCTCCAGCTTCAACATGAGCAACATGGCATCCCTCTTGCCCTTCTTTCATTCTCACATCCGTTCTCTACTTTGAAGGGCTCATATAATTAGATTTGGTCCACTTATATTATCCTAGGTAATCTCCATCTCAGGGTCCTTAACCTTATCACATCTGCAGAGTTTTTCCACGTAAAGCAACATCATGGTAGATTTCTGCAATTACGATATGGACATCTTTGCAGGGCTGTTATTCTGTCTACCAAGCTACACTTAATAAAGTTAACTTTTATTCAAAAATTCATCCAAAATATAGTCCATATTCATCTTTTTCCAATTGCTCCCCCAAAGGTCATCTAGATTTTTTTTTTTTAATTTTTTCTAGAGGGTGCATGTCCTCACCAGAGAGAAAGGGAAAGTTAGCAAGAACCCTCGCCCCCAGGAGTGATAGCCATGCTGCAGTCCTTTCTCCTTCATTGTCCTCTCAGGATTTGGGGCACACATGCACATGCTCCTGCCATGTTTTTCAAACTGTTGGGTCCAGGACTTAACTCTCACAGTCAGCCACATGGGCTCCAGCCACCTTAACCACCCTGCCATCCACTGACCTGTAATCTAGATTTTTTTAAAAATTTAGAGTCAGGGGCCAGCAGGTGGCATGGTGGTTAAGGTGCTGGTTCTTTCTCCAGCTTCAAAATGAGCAACACAGCATCTCTGTCATCTCTCTCTCTCCCTTCCCACATGGCTAACCATGGTTTGAGTCCTGGATCTGCTGGCTGGCTTTCTCACTTTCCCTTTCTGTATCTCTCTCTAGTCAAAATAATAATAATAATAATTAAATAACAATTTTTAAAAGTCTAGAATCCAGTCAAGGTTCACATATTCTGTTATGTCTTTTTAGTTTTCACTAATTTCTTAAAGTCTCAACTCCCTGTGTTTTTTTGTGACATAGAATCCCTTGACAAGCATCTAAGCCACTTGTCAGATAAAGGTTTGAATTCATCCAACAATTTCTTCATGATTATGGGAAGGTTGGACATTTTGGTCAAGAACACCACCACGTAGATCTTATTCTGTACTTCCCATGTGTGGCTTCATCTAGAGCCCAGCTGGGCCACTGCTGGCAACCAGCCCTGACTATTTGGTCAATCCCATTGACTTTTTGGAGCACCCATAATATACTCTGTAATTAACAATTAGCAGATATATGTATCTCTTCTTTCTGCACCGTAGTTTAGATAACGCCTTTAGACCGTGAGCTTGGGTGATGTTCCCGTCTTTATTTCCCTTATTCCAGAGATTGCAATTTTATGCTACCTATTATTTTATAGTAAGTGAATTATATCTCAATAAAGTTAATAGTTTTAAATATACCCAAACCTGAACCCCACCCATGACCAAGTAAATTAGAATTTCTGCAGGCAGAGTTTGGCACTGAATATTTTGTTTAATCTACTTAAGCTCCTCCAACACATACACACGCACCTTCATTCATGACATAGCATGTGTGTGTGCCCAAGAACATGCGTGATTCAGAGGAGGGAGAGACTTAAATTGCACAGGATCTGGTCATGCCATGATCCCCCTCCTCCAGGCTTTCAGCCCATCGGATCTTTGGGTACTAATGCCCATACCAAAAATGTTTCAGGCCAACCTGGCCAGATATTTGAGCTGTGCTCGCCATGTAGAATCTAGCTTTTCTTGAACAGCAGGTTACCACTGTACCACAGTGCCAGCCCAGAGACAAGTTTCTCATTAAGACTTTCCCAGTGTTCTCATTCAGTTACTCTCACTACATCTTCCCAGTGGCATTGACAGTGCTTCAGCCCTCTCTGTGTTCTCTCTCTCTCTTCTCAGCCTCATCTAGGCAGTCAGAGCATTTTGAAATGGTGACAGAGCAGTTGGCAAAGAAAGCAAATGAAAAGTCCTTGATTATAATCTTTCAAGAAGGCAACAAACAAACTTCTAAAGAAGAGCAATTACTTATCAGATATGAAAAACGGCTACTCACATGATAGTGTATAATGAAATGTACATGCGTGAAAACCATTGAAGGATAGACTTAGTGATGACTTTTAAGCAGTTTCCAGGAAGAAAAAAATAATATAGTAATCAAGAAAACTGGACAATTTGATTCCTATTCATGAGGGTTTAGCTAAGATCATTTTAGAAAAACAATTTTTGAAAACCTGATTCAAGACCCTGTCAAAGTAGTACCATCTCTGTTATTTCTGACACTGACAAATTAGACAGGTTTGAAAGGGTGGGATATTGAGCAGTTGTAAAAAACAGAAGTGCTAACTGAAAGTGTCATTGTCACATCTCATAAGAATCAGTCAGTATTATTAGGAATCTAGGTAGGTGACCTGACCTTTTTATAACCTTCATCTGTTTAAATTCTGCTTGGTAATGGCTAAGAGATCTTTAATAGGTCACCTTAAATGTCTTAGTTTCTCTGTCGACATCACAGAACAAGACAATCCCCATACCAAAGAATTTAGTGAAATCCCAGTACCTCGCCAGATATCTTTATAAGATCTTATATAATAAGAAGGTACAGTTTAATGGGCAGGGAGTTTCTGTTTGGGATGATGGAAAGTTCTGGAAATGGGTGGCTGTACAATGTTGTGAAGGTACTTAAGGCCACTGAATTCTACATTTTCAAATAGTTAAAATGATCGATTTTATGTTACATATAGTTTACCACAATAAAAAAAAAAATAGGGGAAGTGGAAAACCAAGAGAAACTGTCGATTAGTATATGCATTAAAATGCAAGGCTGCTGCAGTCCTCGCTTCTATATCTAGTCACCTGGCGGTGGCTAGTATTTATCACTTCCTCCTTCTACCACTCACCCCATGTTGTTCATGCCCTTTCCACCTCCTCAGCTGACCGAAGTTCTTTACCTGTTTATAATGAACTTAGCCTTTGTTCCTCCAGGGGTTGAATTCTTAGTGATCCTGCCTTTATTAGGCTGCTGTAATTTCCCCATTAGTTTTACCATGGACATAGAATTACTAGAGGGTTCCTAGTGAACCCCGCCTAGTCCTGCCTGCCCTTATTGCACAGAAGCAACTTACTTTTTCCTTGACAGTTGAAGTCGCTAATTCCAGGTGTCAGAGTAATCCCTTTCTCTGCCTTTTGGTTCAGTAATGTCAGAAGCCCCAAAATAGCCAGATGACAGCCTCTCCTTCCAATTTAATGTATCATGGAGTGGAAGCATTCCTTCTCTGGTACCTCTAGACTGGCTTAGCTCAAAATTACAGAGCAAGAGGAAAACCTCTATGGGTAGTTTTAATAGTGAGTGAAGGGTCTAGCCATGGCAGCACAGGTGTAGAACACCCCTCTGTAATGCTAGAAGCCATATGAAAAATGGAGGTTTGGATCCTAGGTTGATCCAAACACTCCAGAAACATGCATGCACCTTTGGTCCTGGCTGACCAGGAGGTTGTGGGGAAGATTGTGGTGTAAAACTGACAAGGGTGCCTGTCTTGCTCCTCTCTTTCCTCCTCTCAAAATAAATAAACAAACTTATATAAATATAATGATAACCAAAGGAGTGGCTAGTCCTATTCTTAGTCTTTGCTTCCCAGATTCATTCTTTTTTTTTTTTTTCCTTTAAGGGCAAAAAAAGCATTCTGTATTGGTATCCTGATCAACTCCATTATCCAGCCTCATAAGTATTGTCTCCCAACTGCTGCCAGATCTCAATCCTGCAACTGACTATACAGCAACAGGGGGAATTTCAGGAATGTGTGCTCTGTGTCACTTCTTTTGTAGAAAAAGAATTTCTTGTCCAGAAACGTTGTTGAATGGGGTAACACAATTTTGAATTGGACTGTGACATGCTTGACAGGGGTGCTGGCAGAATTATTTCAGGAAGGAAGCCAGTTCCATACCCAGAGTGACTTTCCCATAGTAAGCCCAACACTGGCCCCTCCAGATGCAAGAAGTCTCTGTCCATTTACTTCACCTTTTGAGCCAGCCTTGTTGTGTCATGGGGAGACTGACCCTTCCAGTGGCATTTCCTAGACTACAGGGCAATTATCTCAGAGCTGGGCTCAACAGCAGGAAACAGGGGTGGGGGAGAGTTGGGGAATGGGGTAGAGAGAGAGCAGAATAAGTCTGAATGCACATGCTACTTGGTCATATATTGTATAGATTTAAAGATCAATCACTTGGAAGCCATTTATAATTTTATTTTTATAATTGCATTTAGTCTATTAAAGAAGCTTGGATTTCCCCCCTGTTCTTTAAATAACTAAATTATTTAAAGACTAAATGGAGACAGTTGGGGCATCTTTGGCAAAATTCTTTTAAATGAATTCTTTTCAGAAAGACCTCTTTAAAGATTATAATTGTGTGGTAAAATTAAGTTAAACAGGTTTAACACTCTTGGCAAAATTCTCTTAAATGAATTCTTGTCAGATCAAGCTCTTTAAAGATTACAAATAATTCTGTGGTGAAAATGAAGCTTAACATGTTTAACACTTCCCAGTTTCGTATCCTTCTCTGTGAGCTGTGGGCCAACTGATTATGAAGATGGTTTTTCATACGGGGTTCAGTGTCTAAATCATACAAGTTTGGGGTTCTCATTTCTGTTGCTGCCTGTGTCAGGTAATCTTTGGGCAATTACGGTGCATCTGCTGCTTCCGAATTTCTGTTACTTCAACTTCTCAACATCATGATTATACTATTGCCCATGTCATTCAAAAGTATGTAGTCATGGGAACCAGCAGTTAGCGTAATGGCTATGTCGCTGGACTCCCACGTGGTCGACTGCGGTTCGCGTCCAGGACCTGGTGGCCTAAAACTCACGCCGGGCACGTGTGCGTGCGTGCCCAAGATCCTGAGAGGAGAATGGAGAAGGGATTGCGGTGTGACCATCCCCCCAGGGGGTGATTTCTCGCTTCCTGTCTCTATGTCTCTCACTGTCTGTCTGGCGAGAGCACGCGCCCTATAGTGAAAACCTCTCCAAAAAAAAAAAAAAAAAAGTATGTAGTCTTCATGAAATAATGTGTTTTTACAAACATAAGCAGAAGATGAAGAGTCTGTAAAAATTCAGATCTAGAAAGAGGAAATAATACCAGCGCCAGGTGCCAGGGAGTCAACATTCTGGAAGTGAGGCACTCTGCAGCAGGTAGTCTAGCAAGCCTAGGCCAAAAATCCAGACCAGCCAGCAGGCCAGTCACCCATGGCCTCCCAGCTCAGCTCAAGGAACTATAATACCCATGCCCTGCAGCTTTCAACCCATGTTGAAATTCTTTTTTGTTTGTTTGTTTTATTTTTGCTTTTATATGCATTTATTTTATGCTGATTTTTTTTTCCCCCAGGCATAAGGGTTTTTTTCTGTGCAGCCTCTTCTTCTGGTTTAGGAACAACTTGTTCCTCTTCAGTAAGGATCATTCCATTGTGGCAGGGAGAGCTCATGGGTTATTCTGACCCTGAGCTCTGTGAGTATCATAGTGTATCTTGGGTGCCTCGTTCACCTGAATATGCTCAATGACCAGAGAATCTCCATCTAAACCCTTAAGTTCAGCATTGCTCTCTGCGTTTTTAAGTATGTGCAGCAAAAATTCAGCACTCTTGCTGGACCACTGACGTCATCTATGGATGAGACCCCTGTTTGGCCTGGGCACACCTACCACACCATTGCAATGATGGGATGGCACACACTGCTTCTGTAAAGTCACATCTTTCAGCTCCTGATAGCCTTTCAGTGGCCCGGGCAATTCCATGAGTGTTCTAAAAGTGAAAACGAAAATTCAGAGCTCTTAATTTGCATGATTTTGTGAGGTTCTCTGGGTCAAGCGAATAGCAAACCATTTTCAAAGATCACCTCATATCAGAAAAGCATGCAGAGATTCTTGATGTGTCCAATTTGAAAGTTTTCTCGTTTCAAATTTTTTTCTTTAATTAAAAAGTAAACACGGACTAGCCCCATAGCACAACAGTGAAGTGCTGTACATAAAAAGCCAGATCCCACACGGCTGATTACAGTTCAAATACTAGCCCCAGCAGCTTGAAAAACACTCCAGGCACATGCATGTGCATGCCCCAAATCCTAACAGGATGGAGAAATGGAAGAAAAAGGATTGCGGTGTCACCACATCCCACGGAGAGATGCTTTCTCTCTGTCTCTGTCTGGTAAATGCATACACCCTCTTGCAGTTAAAAACATACACTAAAACAAAACAGCAAAAAAGTGACCTTTTTGGGGAGAAAATGTGGAAAGTACAGAAAAACAGAAAGCATGATCTAGTCACACGGTTAACATTTTGGTATATACCTATCCAACCTTTTTTCAGTCCATATAAATCATTTTGTATCAATACCATAATGTGTACCATTATAAAACCATTTATTTTACTCAACTGCTTATCATAGCTATAAATAAGCTCTACCAATATTTTTCCACAGTATCAAGTATTTTCTACTGTATAATTCCTGACCACTCCATAGTTTTCCATAGTGTGGGTATACTATAATTTATTTAATAAATCAGAGGGCTTAGAAAAAATCCACAGTGAAGCTGCTGAAGCCATGCCTTTAAGGTTATTGTAACACACTAAAACCTTCCACCAAGCTCTTTGACACACATAAATCCTCCAAGGAATGATTTTGTGTGTGTGAAATGGTTATAGCTGTCAATCAGTTATTCTCCATGTCATGCTTTCTGTGCTCTTTCCAGGTTGTCGGGGGTGATTATGGATTCCTGTCAAATGAGATGTCTTCCATGTATTCAACATGAGGCAGTTTGTATTTTTCTCAGTCTATTGCTCTCCCGTCTGAGGAGGTTAAGCAAATCTCAGTGAGCCAAAGGGAAATGGGATAGGCATCTGGTGCTGAAAGTGTGCGGCAGACATGCCCGGGGCCCAAAGATCCCCACACAAGCAGATTAGACTCCTACATAAATACATTTGTCTTGATTGTCACATTCCACCCAGGGTTACACCTACATGCATAAAAATGGCTCCAAGCCTGGTTTTCAAAGCTGTTTGCCTCTCCTGTTGCTTTTTAACTACCCAGCTCAAAGGCATTTTTTGTGTTCTATCTATCAAAGATGATTAAGGGGCTGGAAGATTTGATCTATAAGGGCAGATTAAGAAAACTAAATATTTACAAGT
>NW_006159610.1:1784157-1800644 GCF_000334495.1 Tupaia belangeri chinensis
AGATATTATTAATGTCTTCTGGGCTCAAATCATGGACAAGACCTTGTTCTGGTTTTCCCAGTAACTGGATTTTAGGGAGATCAAAATTCAGAGAAAGTTTTCTGAGGATAACAGCACTTATGCTAAGTAGATCATTGTGTCAGTTAGAAATTGCATTTAGCGAGTATCAATAGTAAAAAAAATTTGAATGGCTTAAACACATAGGGCTTCATTTCTCTCCTACAATATGAATCCCAAAAGCTCATTGTCTGGGACTACACTGTGTCAAGTCATCAGTGTGCCGCTGATCTGTCTTTTGGCTCCATTATGCTCAGCACTGGCTGAGCATACTCCAGGTCACCTGATGTCTGAGAAGAGCTATCGCACCATAAGTTGCCACGTCTGCATTTCAGAAAGGTGAAAGGCAAGAGAGATCCCTGCCAGCTGGAAATGCTTTCTTTGAAGACCTTCTTTTGAGCTCGGTTTAGTCTCAGTGTCTACCATCTCAGCAAAAAAGAGTGGGGAAACTTAATGGGGTCTTTTGTTTCATTTATTCCTAAGTTGGCCACACTGCTGACTTCGACAATTTCAGGGTCCTCTTACCAAGAAGGCAATGGAAACATGGTAGGCAACTAGTGGTTATAGTAATTTACCTCTTGAAGATTCTGAAGAAAGTCTGGACTCTGAGACACCATGGTGTATGCTATGGTGTTATAAGGTTCCATTTGTAAAACTAGCTGTTGAGAGCTAACCTATTTTTTTCTGTTTGCTCTCATCTATTTAAATGTATTCATCATCACATATTAAATAAACCAGCCATCTCAACAGACCTAAGAATAGCAGTAGCTACCACTTATTCATTTCTCTTACAAGATCTGTGCACTGTTTTATGCACTTACAGGCATGACCTGAGTGATTTGCTTCAGTGTACTCCAAGGAGGTGGGGAGAGGGTAAGGATAGATGAAATTAGACTCACCATGAGTTGCTAATAGTTGAAACTGAGAGAAGGGCACATTGGGGGGGGGAGGGTTGTTACAGTCTTTTCTCTACTTTTGTAATTATTTAAATTTACCCACTAGAAAGTATTCAAAAATCACCTCATCTCATCTTGTATTACTTAGATAATGCCTAGATAATAACACTCGGGGAAGTTAAGTAGCATCACATAACAAGTAAGCGACAGATTCAGGATTCAGAACTAGGTTTATCCAACTTTGAAGCCTGTGCTCTAACCTTGCTACTCAAAGAAACCTTGCTTATCAGACAAACAGCGTGGGCATCAGCTTAAAACCAGTGAGCAGTGGAGAACTGGGCTCTATCCCAAGACCTTTTACGAAACTCCCAGAGAACATTTGTTTGCACATTGGTTTCAAGCCTCAATCTACTGCTCTTTTTTGCCTCCTAGGTACAACTTACCCAAATCAGTCCATTGGTGTGACTTTTCTATGGAAAAGGAAACCCTCTGTTGAAATAAGAAAGTTAATCATGAGTCCCTGTTTGGTAGCATAGACGTTTTTAATAAGCATTTAACTCACAGCAGTTGTCTTTCAACATTGAGCGTCTGCTCTAGTGCTGGGCACTAAATGCCTACATGTCAATTCAGTTCTGTTTTTTTTTAAAAAACTATATGTCAGCTACCATTAATCATTGCTTCTTGAGACTTAATTTGGCTTGTTCTGCTTAAATGAAACCCTTCTTCTGGTTTAAGGCTGTTTAGAATTGTAAAAGCCTGGGGACTTACAGAAAACTGTCCAGGTGCCTGTTGCAACCTGTTTCAGAATCAGATCTGCTTACCCACCTGTGTGTAACTTTCCTGAAAAGACATGATTTTTCTGCTTGAGATCCTCAGTCATATTTTGTCATTTCAGCCCTCTCTGTTTTTCCAAGAAAGAGAGCTGTGGGAATTAGGCAGCTGGAGTCCCAGCTTTGCTACTCACTGTGTCATGTCGACCAAACAGCCTTCTAAGCCTCTGTTTCTGCTCCACTGCCGTGACTATGCCAGTTGGTTGAAGGGTCCCCTCCAACTCTATCCTTTGTAACCCTATGTAAATGACCTTTCAAATGCCCCAAAATATTTTGAAGACAATAGGCTTTGCATATAATAGCCCACCTGCCTGTATTTTTCTAATTAGCAAAATGTTTCTAGAATTGATTTTTATTGGTTTCTCTTTCCATATGATAAATGCCATCAGGCTCAGAGTGTGCGTGTCTCAAATCTATTTCAGGACAAGTAAATACATGAATAAGTGAATGAGCCTGTCATTCATGTCAGCTATAACCTGCTCTCTGAAACATGCTAGGTCCTCTTTGCTTTTGAATATTATAAAATATTTTCCAGCTGCCAGATTAACTTGGCTCTTTTATTTTTGTTACAAAAAAACCCAAGTATTTAACATCCAAAGCTGTTTGTCAACTTCTGGAGCAAAAGAGCCAAGGAAAAAATCCCCATAAGAGAATGACATAGCAGCCATCCCCAGGGACTGTCACTGTGTTAGTCAGGCCCATACTAGTTTCTTTTGAAGGTACATTCATGGGGGTCACTTCTTTCTTATTCCAAGAACTCTTTTTTATTCCAAGAACAATGTTAAGGTGTATATGATAGACTTTTCATAAAGTTAAACTAGAAAAATAACATGCTGTAAAATAGCCATTATAATAATCATTGTGCAAAGCTTGTCTTAAACAGTGTTGCCCATCATACCTTTTCCATGCACTGTATGAAGTATGCTTCTGATTTATTTTTCAGGGCAGCCTTTGGCAAGGAGTCTGAAGTTCTTATTGGGAACCTGGGTGATAAATTAATCCCTCCACAAGACATCCTCCGTGACGTCAGTGACCTCAAAGCCTTGGCCAATATGCATGAGAGCCTGGAGTGGCTGGCAGGTCGAACAAAGTCAGCTTTCTCCAATCTTTCTACATCCCAGAGTAAGTATCTAGTAGGGTGGCTGTTGTGGGGACAATTAAGGAACTAGACTGATTCCTTTCATTTGAAATGTGAGTACTTTTACAGTCTGCAGGCAATGGCCTGAGTTGTCAGAAGATCCATCTTAGAATTCTGCTCACGCTGTCCTGGCTGACTCCGTGATTCTGGGAAGGGAACTGATATGTTTTCCTGTGTGGTGTGTGCAAAGCCAGAAAAGCTCTATGTTAACAGAGCTTAATATTAAACCCTAGGAACATAAAATCATGTGAGATTGAACCACTGTGTCTCAAGGCCAGAAAGCAATACCTTTTGTCCTCCTTCCAACAACTTCTCAAGGTCAGGACTGTCTCAGAACTCAGGGCTGAATGCATGGCTGATGTTCTCATTTTAATTGATATACAGTGAATAAAAAGTATCTAAAAAGAGAATAATAGAAGTGATTAAGGTGCTAGAAAAGACAGATAAGGAGGACAACAATTATTCTGGAAAGAGATGGCTAAGAGATAACAATTACAGATTTCAAGGAAATTAAGGAATAGGATATGAAATACTTTAAAACTTTAGGGCACATACATATTAATTAGTGTAAAACAGTTACTTTTTTAAAGGTGTTACTTCAGGAGTATGTATTAATATTAGGCAGTCGAAACAATGCAAAGAAAAAACGTGAAGAGGAATAAAGGAATGAGATTTAGATACATGAATGGAGAGATGGAAACAGGATCAAAAATGGCAGGAAGAAGAAAGAATCAAATCAGCTCTAAATTAGGGTTAGTTGTCAGACAGCTTTGAGGAAGAAAATGATTATGTTTTTTGGACAGTGACCTTCAGAGAGTCACTGTCCTTTTTTTTTGCTACCAGTGTCCTTTAAGAAGTTATTACTTGATTAGTCCTATATCCAGCCTAGAGGTGGGAGAATGTAGATGAAATTTTCAGGAGGTAAATTATTCCCAGAAATACAAGCCCCATAACTGGAGTCTAAGGAGTCCCTTGAATGCTTACTACATATGCAGGGTCTTCAGAAAGTTCACGGAGAATGCTTATTGTGAGAAACCTGTGCATGGATTTCTTTTTTTGTCTCTTTCTTTCTTTCTTTCTTTCTTTCTTTCTTTCTTTCTTTCTTTCTTTCTTTCTCTCCTTCTTCCTTTCTTCCTTTCTTTTCTTTTTTTTTTCTTTAATCAGAATAAGCTTGTACTTTGATTTCAGGAGTTTTTTTTTTTAATAATCTTTTTGAAGTCCCCTCATATACAGTCTCATGCTCTGTACCTACCCCATAAGGTCACTTGCTGATTATATACTTATCCCAAGGGTCAACATGGGGAAAGGGACTGAAGGAGTGGGCTTCTGACAGAGCTCATAAAATCTGCTTTAGAAATCTTAAAATACTATTTTTGGGGGCCCCTAGGTGATTAAGGTGCTGGACTTCCACAGGGCCAACTGCAGCTCAAGTCCCGGATCTGGCAGCTTGCTCTCTCACTTTCCCTCTTCTCTCTCTCTCTCTCCTGAGTGATTGCATACTGTGGAAAATTTAAAAATAATAATAATGGCAAATAAAATAAAATAAATAATTTTAAAATACTACTTTTTATTTGAACTATTACTTTCTATTGATGGTGATATTGTACATGTTGATTTTTTGCGATTTATATAACTAGGAAATGTATCACCCAGGATAGTTTGGGCGTAGTATTGCATTTTAGCAGACTTTTCATAAGCAGGCATCCTCGAAAGACTCCTTCGACTATATAATAACAAAATACCAGGCAACTCTATTTTAAGCAATAGTTTAGTCATCCATTTGATCTCCCAGATCTACAGTATTCTTTCTCTCACCCAAGAAAAAAGTCAGAAAGAACTGATTTTCTGGGACCAGCAGTTAGTGTAATGGCTATGTCTCTAAACTCCCATGTAGTCGACCGCGGTTCAAGTTCTGGACCCAGTGGCTTAAACTTACGCCAGGCGCCTGTGCATGTATGCCCAAGATCCTGAGAGGAGAATGGAGGAGAAGGGATTGCGGCGCGGCCATCCTCCTTGGGCGGTGATTTCTTGCTTTCTATCTCTCTGTCTCTCTCTGTCTTTCTGGCAAGCGCACGTGACCTATAGCAAAACCCCCCCCCCAAAAAAAAAAGATAAAAAAAATAAAAGAACTGATTTTCTCTTTGTTAATCGCCAGTTCTGAGAAAGGACCAGTTTCCTTTGAGTCTGACAAATGCAGGGCTACATGGGTAGGTTTATTTGCAATGTTTGGAAGGAGTCCTCTCCTTTGGTGGGCCATCAATGTCTACCATTTGATAGTACAATCTCTTATGTCTGACGGCACAGCAGATCTCTATTCTGTGCCTCATAGAAAGGTTTCATAAGGCAAGATCGTACATAACCTCTACAGCAAGCCACTGAGTGAGCCACGCAGGCTAAGCTGGCTGCAGCTGTTTTCAAAAGCAGAAGGATACTCTCTGAATTCTGCTTAACTTTATAATTGCACAGTTTAGCTGTTGTGTTCATGTCACTAAGAGTACCCAGTGCAGTTGCTGTCTAACTCGTGTCTTTAATCATCTCTGTTATTCTGACAAAGACCTCTTCTACCATGCCTGTTCATACTTTGTCTTGTGTGCACGGTTCCATTTTATAATATGAGTTGTACCCTCTCGGTTTCTTTCAGGGTGATTATTCCACCCAGTGAATGATTTAAGTGACTGTCAGCATTTTGACGATCCGCGCAAAAACCCAAGTGAACTGTAATCACTGCATATGGTGTCGTTGCTAAAACAAAGCATCAAGGGAACCTGGTTAATCCTGCTAACAACAAGTCTAGTTCACCCACATTTGCCTGCTCTGTGAATTCCCAGAAAAGATACCCATTGATGTTTATAATTTGAACAAAGCAGGGGATTCTCTGATAATGGGTTACTTTGATGGTTCCATGTCAGTAGGACTCTAGAAAGGGAATAAGGGACAGCTACTCATTATTCCTTTGAAAAATGAGCCAAATGATTGCTGCAACAAAATTATTTGTAAGTTTGGAGTCTAAATAGCCTAAAATAAATGCTGGCCTTTTATCTTGCATTCATGGATACTCAGCAGGATAGGAAGGAAATCAAGACAAGAAAATTTTAAGTTTATTTGTTGTTACACATCCTGTTAATTATTTGGTATGATAAATGCCATGTGTTATGAAACTTCAGCAGCTAATAATGTAATATGGCAGAGAAAGTTTGCAGAAAAATTATTTTCACAGTAGAATATCTCCTCAGATAGTTTAGCAGGACTCTCATCCACCTGATCCGTTCCTATCATCCTGAAAAAGTATTAACAGGGTGTGGCTGATCATTGATTGTCCAGGGGATCAGGCTTGAGGATGTTTCCAAAGGTAATTTTGCCATGTCTTTTAATATTTGCCTAATGCCATTCGGCCTCCTTTACGTATGTAATAGGCTCCTAGCCTCAGGTAGATCCTTCGACTACACCAACCACACTGCTCTTACTTATTGGGTTGTTGGAAAAGTCAAGATGTATTTTTTCTATGCAAATGTGCAGTGACTTTTCTGACAACCCAATACATCCTAACACGATCTCTGGTTCTTGTTCCATCGTTTCTGCTGTTCTTCCCCTCAGAATTTTCTATGCCTGTTCTACTTAAGAGTCCTTCAGTTGAAAATCACAGACATATCTAAAGATAAAGAATTAATTGATTCACAAAACTAATAAATCAAAGGGCTTCAAGTGTGGCTGAATAGTGAGGTTCAGAGATAGCATCAGGTCACAGACATGCTTATACCCCTCCTCTCTATATATATATTTATCCTGTCAGTCTCTGTTTCTCACTCCTACCTCTAGAATACTCTTACTGGAGGATCTCCATAACAGATCTTGTGTACAAGAAAGTTATATTGGGAACCAGCAGTTAGCGTAATGGCTATGTCACTGGACTCCTACGTAGTCGACCGCGGTTCGCATCCCGGACCCGGTGGCTTAAAACTCACGCCGGGCGCGTATGCGTGCGTGTCCAAGATCCCGAGAGGAGAATGGAGGAGAAGGGATTGCGGCGTGACCATCCCCCCTGGGGGGTGATTTCTTGCTTTCTGTCTCTCTGTCTCTCTCTGTCTGTCTGGCGAGTGCACGTGCCCTGTAGCAGAAAAAAACCTCTCCTAAAAAAAAAAAAAGTAAGTTATATTTAGCACTGGACATTCAGAATATAAGTTTATATGTATTTTCCCCCTTGATCACAATTTTATTATTTTTTTGTTGTTTTTAAAAGCTCAGATAATTATACTAAGTATGGTGAGTGCAGTAATAGATGTCTTCTTGTTTTAAGAATTATTTAATGTTATTTATTGTTATTATTTTAACTCGGTCTAGGGCATGTACACACACCAGAGAGAGAAAGTGAGAAAGCAAGCTGCCAGGTCTGGGACTCAAACCACTGGCAGTCATGTGGGATTCCAGTGCCTTAACCTCTATGCCACCCACTGGCTCCCTACAATTTTAATCTTGTAGTAAAGATACAAAGTAATACCTGCTCTTTGTACTACCTGTGGTTTGTAAGACTCCTAAATACTCTGAAATTATTATGGGTAAGAAAAATTTCAGAACAAAACATGACCTACATAAAAATTTCTAGAATACATTTCAATTTTAACATTAATGACTTTCTTTTGTATCTTATCCTTTTGTTTTATGGATGTATTGCTTTTAAAAATAGACTGCATAGAACTGAAAGGAGGCTCAAGGGCTTATTTTGTCTGCATTGCTTCCTCAGGGAGGTCCTCTTCTCTATCTTGGATTTTGTGAAAATCTCTAGGATTAGAGAGTCTACCACTTCCTCAGCTATATATTCCGCTCCTTACCATCTAGGAGGTCATTTTTATTAAAGCTACCTCACTTTCTCCTAAACCTCCTTCCTCTGTTGTATTCTCTTTCGAAAATAAGTAGTGACTATTTTCTCTGTAAAATACTTTCATGTATGTAAAAGTTTCCCCTGGATCCATACCTTCCATCCCTGGATCTTAAATATCTTTGGCCTGAAGTTTCCAAGTTGGGTTCAAGGGCACCCAGATCTGGTAGGCTGGGGAGCCTAGATCAAGCCCAAGTCCACCCGCTCTCTAAGACGATCATTTGGTTGTCAGCCTTTGAAAATAGGGTGCTAGAATAGGCTCCTTTGACACCAGGCTATTTCACTCCTAGCTCACTCAGTTCCTATTGCTAAAGTTTTTGCTGAGCCCACATACATACATAATAAAAGTAAGAAAGTCCTACCCTAACCTTTTTCAGTCTGAACAACCACAAAGTTAAAAATCCCTTTGATTTGCAGGGGAGATAAATCTCATCATTTTAGTTACTAGAATTAGTTCAGGAATCGCATTATTAGCTTTACAATTATTTACGTGATTTTTTTCTTGAAGCATTATTATTGCTAGAGATTTTGGAAATCATGTAGTTCAACTCAATTACTTTACACATGAGGAAATTAAGGCCTTAAAGTGGTCACATCTTATGTTTATGCCAAGTTGGAATAAGTCTTCAAATTTCCAGTTTAATATTCTCTCTACTGTATTTGTCTTAAAAAAAAAAAAAAAGAACATCCACCCATTTATTTTCTTCTTGAGAGGGAAACAAGGAGAAAGAGAAACAGACATATTCAACAGGATCTCATGCCACAGTCCTTCCCGCAAGCTTCCCAGCCATCAGGATCATGGGCATGCACATACATGTCTCTCAATCAGAAATTGAACCCTGATCCTCCATATGGCTTCCAACATCACAGAGCATTACCGCACCACAGCTAGGTCTTCATCCTTTTCTTGCCCAGCAGCAAGGTTAGAATCACTAGCTGAACCTTTCATGCCGTAGACCCATTAAACCCTTTCAGGAAGGTAGGCATATTTATTTTAATGGGAACAATTTAATGCCTACAGCTAGCTTGTGATCATTTTTGATCATTTTCTTATACCCAAGTAAAACTGATGTGCCTTAAATATATAGAGTTATTGTACATTTCCCTGTTGAATTTCATCTTAGTTGTAATAAAACATTTCTCTAATTTGCCACTCTCTATTTTTGTCCTGTATGTTGAAACCCCATCTGTCATGTTAACACACAATGGTAATATATTCTAGATATTGCACTTATACAGGAGTTACTAGTCTTGTGTGGGTATTTTAATTGAAATAAATTAAAATTAAAAATTTAGTTTCTCTCACACTAGCCACATATCAAATGCTCAGTGGCTACCATATTGGACATAGACATTTCCATCATCACAGGAAGTTCTATTGGACAGCACGGTTGATCATCCTGCAGGTCACTGACAAAAAGTTAAAATAACGCCAGTCTATTTACCTAGCCTTTGAAACACACTTGAACTATCTACCTAGTTATATAAAAACATGAATAAATACTTAAATTGTTCAGCCTCCAAATCATGTATACTCCTCTGACAGAGATGTATGTTTTAGGCTCAGCATTATCTAAAATGTATCCTGTTGATGTCACTTGATGCAAAAGGGAAAAGATTCAATGATCAAAAAGACTTGGGAAACATTAGGGTAAAGAACCTTAAATGTAGTTAACATAATTAATATAGTTAAATATGATTATATACCATTAAACTTCTAAAGTCTTTAATATATTAACCAGGTAATTACAACAGTGCAGTGTTTTGTAAGCTTATTTTTCAGTGACATTCTCTCATTCCAGAACATCTCACAGGACTTTACTTCCATGGAATAAGTTTCGGGCAATACTGTCCAATGCCCTATTTATATAATTTGCTCAGAATATATCATTTCTCCTGACAGTGTCAGGTCCAGGTTAGATGTTCTGCTATGACATTAGTGCAGAAACTTGATTTTATATTATTGGCAAGTTTTCACACCATCAAGTGACTTCTCTTGCAGTTTGGTTGTTAGGCTGATTTGTTTAGTTATTTCTAGAAATGTTCAAGACAGCCAATGTGAAATGACCATGGTTCCCCTTCTTGCTTGTTTCAAATTAGACTGCCATACTGGCCCTCTGCCAGTCGTAGCATCCTCCTCACTATTCTCAAAGATTATGTCTATGGTATCATAATATCACATATCAATTCATGGAAGAATGTTAATATATCCATTGTAGGGCTCCTGGAGCTGATTTTTTTAAGTTATTTTATAATATTTTAAAATTTAGAATAAGATAGCAAAGACAGTACAGTGAATTCTCATATACCACACACTGGTCTCCCTTATTCTTAACATCTTGGATTAGTAGAGAACACCCATTACAAGTAATGACCAGTATTGATACTTTATTATAGCTAAAGCTGACCCTTTGTTCAAATTTCCTTACTTTTTTTCTCAGATGATCTCTTTGTTTCAAAATCCCATCCAGGATTTATTGCATTATATTTAGTCATTATGTCTCCTTAGGCTCGTCTAGACTGTGACAGTTCCCTAGACTTTCTGTTTCTGATGACCTTGACAGTTTAGAGAAATACCAGTGGAATATTTGTAGAATGTCCTTCAATAGGGGCTTGTCTGATGTCTTTCATGATTAGATTGGGCTTATGGGTTTGGGAAAGGAAAACCACAAGTAAAGGGCCATTCTCATCACATCATATCAAGGATTGTACATGCTATCAGTGTAACTTATCACCATGATGCTCAGGGATTGATTTTTGTGCCTCCAATTCATGTCGTCCTCTGTGGGCAATTCCTTCTGAATTCCAGATCGACTCTCCACTTTCCCACCACAAATTGCTTTTGTCTATCTTTCTGGTGGCTATTTTTTAACATGATGAATGTGTCTATTATAAACCCAATTTTGGGAAGGTTGAATACTTGTTATGGTTGTGCACCTTAAACAATTATGCAGTTGGTATTGATTATGATCTTGTGGGTCTGAAAGGCTATGTGGGAGGAGCTGTTTTTCTACCCTGAGCCATTCGATTAGGGCCTGCGGCTACTTCTTGGTTGCCATGTGTGCTAAACAACCATTAATAAATATACAAAACCATATTGATGTCAGACAGAGCAATGCTGAGATAAAAGGAGCTTAGCTGACTTTTCTTCACTAAGAAGAATCTTTTTCTTAACCTGTTTTCATTAGGTTTTAATGTTGACTCAAAACCCATTTATAGGTGAGACCTGTTTCCTAAGATAATGTCCTTCAGAGTAGCAATTCTCAAACCCGGATGCACATCATTTGTAATCAGTTGGAGAAATTTAAAAATACTGATGTGGGGTCTCCCTCCAAGATATTTTTATTTTAACGTGTGGAGCGTGGGCTGGATGTTGGGCTGCACCCCACACCAATCAGATCAGAGGCTGAGAATCTCAGTTCTCAAGGAGTTCTCAACTGCTGCTCATATTAGAACTGCCAGTGCTTTCTTTTTTTTTTAAGAATTATTTATTTAACTTTATTAATTTATTTACTTATTTTAATTTGACCAGAGAGAGAGACAGAGGGAAAGTGAGAAATCAAGCCACCAGGTCTAGGACTTGAACCGTGCCCAGCCATGTGGGAGTCCAGTGCCCAGCCATGTGGGAGTCCAGTGCCCCTAACCACCATGCCACCTGCCAGCCTCAAGAATTGCCAGTGCTTTCTAACATCTCCCTGCGTGATTTCAACAAATAGCCCACTGATTTAGAGCCCCTCAAAATTTCTCCATCAGTCCCCCTAGCTTTTTGTACTTGGGGAATGCTTTGTAGTAACTTTTCCAGTTTTTTTCTCAGAAGCTTAGGAATAACATGATTTCCCAGTTCATGGACAAGAACATCGGGCACTGGGATACTGTCCTTCAAGTCTACACCAGAGTCAAGGCACAACCTCCTCGTGCCTGGTAGTGATTAGTTAGCTGCACTGTTGCCCAAATCTCATTAAAAATAATAGCATTCCTCTATGTTTTTCAAGCTAGATAAATGAGAGGGGCAATTGTATCATTGAAAATAAAAGATGGAAAGATTTAACTCCAGCTCTCTGTTCACCTTCAATCTCCTATGTCATGGTTGTGTGTTACACCAGAATATTTGTATGCCTTGCCACTGTGCTGTAACATTTTCTAGAAGATGGAATATGAATGCTTCAGTGCTAGAGCTCGCTCCCCTGGACTTTTTGGGCCTTAATGGTAAATGAAAAATAAAATGCAAATCCTCTGCTGTTTGTTTTTCTGCCTTGGTGCAAATGAGAATAAGAATTTCCCTAACCAGGATCTCACGGGACACTGTCCTATTTCAGCTTTGCTTTTGTCAAACCATTAAGCCAGAGTTTTTCTTGTCATAATTTCATCAGATTCTTTTTAATTAGGGCTGTGTGCATGGTAATTCCTCTCCCGCTTCGGTATTTACAAGTTTCAAATATTTGTAGACGGTTATCAGAGAGCTCTTCCTCAGCATTGCTTAGCCTACCTACACATGTTTAGTTTCTCTAATCATCTTTCTGTGGGTAGGATTTCTAGGCCCTTAATCATTTTTTGGTCTTACTAGTTTTCATTTTCTCAAGCTAACTCTCATCCTATGGCTTCATTGCTATCATTTGTCTTCTTCTTTTAATGATACCTTCCGAACGCATTGTCATTGGGTAATTTCATGATCATGCTGTCTACAAAGAAAACTAAATTACTTGTTATTATATTTTGCTTATGTGCCTTCTACTTGCTATCCAACACTGAATTTATTTTTATCTTATATAATTGATACCCTTTGTATGTCTGTATGAGCCTTTCTCTCTCTTTTTTTAAAGAGTTATTTACTTATTTACTTTTTTTGGGGCGGGGGGAGATTTTCGCTATAGGGCACATGCACTTGCCAGACAGAGAGAGACATAGAGACAGAAAGCGAGAAATCACCCCCCAGGGGGGATGGTCATGCCACAGTCCCTTCTCCTCCATTCTCCTCTTGGGATCTTGGGCACGCATGCACACGCGCCCAGCGTGAGTTTTAAGCCACCGGGTCTGGGACACGAACCGCAGTCGACTACGTGGGAGTCCAGCGACCCATAGCCATTACACTAACTGCTGGTTCCCTTACTTATTTACTTTTATTTGTTGTTATTATTTTTTAATTTGACTAGAGAGAGAGAGAAACAAAGGGAAAGTGAGAAAGCAAGCCGCCAAGGTCAGGAATTGAACCACAGTCAGCCATGTGGGAGTCCAACACCCTTAACCACCATGCCACCTGTTGGCCCCAATCCTTTCTCTCTTTTTAAAATATGATTCAAATCTATTTGTATACTGTGCCAAATTTTACAACTCAATGTAGGAATAAAAACACCAACTGATAATTTTGTGATGATTTCATTTTGTTCATGTTTAGCCCTAATGGTACTCTATTGATATTTATAAATTCAATGAAATTTATCACAATGAAGAAAGAATTATGTGGAAAGCCCCTGTGCTCAAGGTATACACCTGGTTATTCTTAGGACTTCTCTAAACCTCATGGAATGAAGATGCTGCTTATTTTTTTCCTTTCATGAAGAATACCACGTGGACCCCTCTCTCTCTTCCTCCATTACTGTACTGTCCACTGTTACTGTTGGCTATCATCCAAGCTTTTCAGACTCATCCCAGTGGAGGTCCCCCTTTTCCCTTGCTTGTCACACATTTTAAATGCTGATATATGTGGGAGGTCTTCCTGTTCTCCAGTATTTCTATTCTGTTGTTTCCTTTTCCTCTCACTGAGTGTCATCTCAGGGCTCCCAAATCATGATCATTTTAGCCTCTTCACTACACATCTACATTCCTTTAATTCATAGAGTCGTTTCCATTCTTCCCTCTTAGTCTAGGCAGCATATAGCACATAAAAAGTCAGACACACTTGACAAATCAGGCAAGTTATTCTATCACCATGGGGAAATTATTAGCCTTTCTGAAGTAAAATAGTTCTCCTTACCTGTTAAACAAGACCAGTGATGTATACTCATTGGGTTGCTGTAACCATTAAATAAGAAGATGAACTTGGAATTCTTAGCAACATGCAATACACAATATGTATTCAACATGGGGTCCCTAGGCTTCCTACTCCAATCTTATCACTGGCGCTCTCATTCACTGTACTATGTGTTCATGCTTCTCCTGTCCCTTCAGGCTTCTCTTTTATGTCAGGTCATGTGGCTGAGAAACTGTGCACCTTAGTCATTTCTAATAAATCATGGCAATCACTCCACTGGAGTTTCCAGATGTACCTGAGATTATGGAAATACATCTGAGAACAGACCTGCACCTGAAAGCCTACATGTGGGTGGCCATCTGAGAAGCTAGGGTTGAACTTGAAAAAAGTACTATTTGTTCTTCAGATTACTGAAAAACATGCCACATGCAAACACACAATTTCCTCTGTCAGTCAGCTGGTCTTCATAGAGTTCATTGTCTTGCGCTGATCCCACCGTCCTTTGTAAGAAGGTGATTATCAGTTGTGGCTCTTCAGAGGGCTAGTGCTGTGGGCATTTCGTTGTAATTATGGAATAGCTGCCCATAAAGAATGATGTGACTGTTTCTTTGGAAATGCCTACATTTGTATCCATAAGGGAAATATTCTATTAAAATATGATAATATCATGGATGCTCAAGTGTGGTAGCTGGAAGCTTCCAACTGAATGATTATATCTTCAGACAAAAGTATAAAATGGAAGAAGAAAAGAAAAAATATAAAACAAAATCTTTAGTAAAGAGGGGAGACAGAAATCAGAAACCAGAAGGGGGTGCTACAATGGCATGCCAAAACTGCAGAACCAGGCTGAAAAAATAGTGAAAATGCAGGATTACCTGAGCCTGGGTCTGACCGTAGTTGGTAGTGAGGAAGAATGGCCACTTTGGCAGCGTGCCTTGAACAAGAAATCAGAGGAGGCCGATTTGGCTGCCAAACAGAGGTGTATGTTCAGCGAGGAGCAGTGGAAGATTACACCTGAAGGCACTGATTATACTGTTAAATCGAAGCTTTTATCTAGTAAAGCCCTTAAACAGTTGGGTGCTTTAAAACTTGAGATAAGCCCATAAACCAAAGTGAAATTGTGACTTAATGAACTCCTCACTAGAGAAAGAGTAAATGCCTACATTTGTATCCATAAGGGAAATATTCTATTAAAATATGATAATATCATGGATGCTCAAGTGTGGTAGCTGGAAGCTTCCAACTGAATGATTATATCTTCAGACAAAAGTATAAAATGGAAGAAGAAAAGAAAAAATATAAAACAAAATCTTTAGTAAAGAGGGGAGACAGAAATCAGAAACCAGAAGGGGGTGCTACAATGGCATGCCAAAACTGCAGAACCAGGCTGAAAAAATAGTGAAAATGCAGGATTACCTGAGCCTGGGTCTGACCGTAGTTGGTAGTGAGGAAGAATGGCCACTTTGGCAGCGTGCCTTGAACAAGAAATCAGAGGAGGCCGATTTGGCTGCCAAACAGAGGTGTATGTTCAGCGAGGAGCAGTGGAAGATTACACCTGAAGGCACTGATTATACTGTTAAATCGAAGCTTTTATCTAGTAAAGCCCTTAAACAGTTGGGTGCTTTAAAACTTGAGATAAGCCCATAAACCAAAGTGAAATTGTGACTTAATGAACTCCTCACTAGAGAACGAGTGTGTCTTTTAATTTCTTCATCTTTGTAACTAAGTTTAGGTGTGCCGTGAGACGCAGTGGGTGAGGAGAGATCAATCCCAATGGGAAACCAGAATGAGGATAGAGGGCTACTAGCCGAGGTTTCATAAGAGATATCGCCATCACTTGGTGGGATAGAATTTAGAAAAATGCTCTAAATATAAACTGGAGATGCTTTTGCAGACGAGCTGACTTAGTCATCAATAGTGCATTGTTTTTTCCCTGGGCTGTCAGCCCAAGAAAGTTTACCAGAGGGGTGGTATATGCAAATGCATGTGCATGTCACAGTCCCACAGGGCATGGTGATGATAATGGCACTCAGCACTGAGATTATGTTTCATACTCTCAAGGACTTTCATAATCATTCATTCTTAATCCCTTATCCCTGCCGCAAGCTGTAGTTGACAGATGACAGGCCAGCCTTTATTCTCTCCATTTTACAAGGCACAATCATGAAACCCCGAAGTCTGGCCATTTGCCCATGGTCAGAATGAGTCAGTGACAAAATCCAGACTGACTCACTCTGGGCTGTTCTCAGAGCACAGATCTGATTGTCTGGAAAAACAACACGGTCACCTGTCACAGGTATGCCTCAACATCAAAGCAGTGTGCCTCCGTTTCCCGCTCAGAACAATGCTGTTCTTCAGCTGTCCCCAAAATCACAGCAGCAAGGTGACTGCCATGCTGTGTTCAAAAGCCACTGAGTATACTTTAAAAGAGAAGTAAAAAGAGGTGATCTTGATATTAATTCACTCACTTCAAGAAGCTGAAGTATAAAAGCTGTACCCCTTGTTCCCAAAGGACAGATTTGGGAAGCAAATGTAATACTCAAATGTTCAGTGAAAGGATCTTTGATAATCTCAAATTTAATACTATATACACTTATGTTAAATAGTAAAAATTATAAAATAAAATGTAGTAGGCCTTCTTCCTCATAAGAAATGCAAGGGGAACCAGCAGTTAGCGTAATGGCTATGTCGCTGGACTCCCACGTAGTCGACCGCGGTTCCTGTC